>NC_089254.1:13309020-13620472 GCF_963930625.1 Muntiacus reevesi
AGGTTGATCCAGCACTAATTCCTGGTATTTGTACATTTCCATACATAACAGTCTTCTTTCCCTCAGCCCCTCACTTGTTCCTTTCCTGTCTCCCTTTACCAGCAAATATTTATTAAGTACCCATTATGTGCCAGAAATTGTTCAAATGCTCAGGATACCTCAGCGAACCAAACAAATAGAAATCTCGGCTCTCACAGAGCTTACTTATTGGTGTGGAATGAATAGCCTATAACAAATAACAAATAAATGAATGATATGTCATGTTGCTACAATGATAGGCACTGTTTTTCCCTTCACTTAGTTTCACAATTTGAATTAATTCTTCAGTGATAAAGTATTTTCCCCCAGACACACAGTATCTCTCTCAAACTGGAAGACAGTCACTTTACTGTATTTTGAATTTCATTTCTGAAAGAGTTAGAATGAATGAATTGGCAAAAAGGAAACAGAATTTTCGCTCTTTTTCAGGAGAAGATGTTTTGGGTGAAAGGAGTTCATTTAACAAACATTTGTGCATTATCTATGAGACATATAAAAGAAGAATTGATAGCCTTGCCCTTAAAGACTTCATAATTTAACTGAAAAGAGCAACAAGCAGGTCAGAACAGAAGCCAGCAGCCCCCACCTCAAATGCTATCTCCAACTGCCCACAAGGGAACCCGCTGGACTTCGGCAGTGCTGGCCACAGGGGTCCTTTCATAATTCCTGTTGCTCAGTTACTATATAGTCAATGCATTGACAGCGGGCTTCCCATGCAGTGATTTTTCACACTGGGATTTTGGCCTTAGATTTTGTTTCTGAGTCCCTTATCTAAATCTATCTAGTGTATCAGGCTATTTCATGGGCACTTGCCCTTTTCATACATTCAACAAACTGCGTGCAGGTCTGTGGGCTAAGTTGCTTCAATTGTGTCCAGCTCTTTGCAACACTATGAACTCTAACCCACCAGGTTTCTGTGTCCATGGGTTCTCCAGGCAAGAATACTGGAGTGGGTTGCCATGCCCTGCTCCAAGGGATCTTCCTGTCCCAGGGATCAAACCTGTGTCTCCTCTGGCTCCTGTGTTGCTGGAGGATTCTTTACCGCTGAGGCACTGGGGAAGCCCTAGCAAACATATATTGAGCATCTATTAATCATCATGTCAAGTGTTTGGGAATATTAAAATAATAAAGAAATTGCCTCTGCCCTCGAGGACATACCATTGTTAGGATAGATACCCATAAAAGTCATGGATGAGCAAGGTCAACACTCTAACAAGGCTATGTATGTGGCACTATGGGAAAGAAAGATGATGAAGCCACTACCTTTGTTCAGAAGAGGTCGTAGGAAAGAATTCAGAGTGTATACCTAGGTGAATCTCAAAAGAATAAGAATTCACCAGGCGGGGGAGGAGGGAAAGACATGTTAAACTGAGCAGAATATGTTAGCAAAGAAATGAAAATGTGTGCAAGAGCTCTTGACAACATGCAAATGGAGACTGGAGATTCTAACTCTAGTTCTTAAACCCCAGAAATTGCGCATGTTGCCTGGGATCATGCTCGCTTCTGATCATTACCGTTGTCCCTACCTGATGGCACAGGCACTACTTCTACCGTGTTTTTAATTCTTTTGAAAACTTCAATTTTTTTGCATTTTAAAAATAGTTTTATTGAGGCAATTTTCATATCATTGGCCACCCCATTTTACATGTGCAATGCAATGGCTTTTAGGATATTTACACAATTAATGCAACCATTACCATGATTTAATTTTAGAATATCTTCATCATTCCAAAAAGAAGCCTCATACCCACCAAGTTACTCCCCATCTCATTCCCACATACCCAGTCCTAGACAACCACTAATCTACTTTCTGTCTCTAAAGATTTGGGCCTTTTATATAAAGGGAATCATACCACATGTTTCCTTCACTTAGTACAATGTTTTCAACGTTTGTCCCTGTTGTAGCATGGATCAATTCCTCATTCCTTTTTACTGCAGAATAATGTTCCATTGTATGAATATAACACTTTCGTTCATCCATTCATCAGTTTCTATTGATGGGTTGCTTCTACTTTTCACCTGTTGTGACTAATGCTATGTGAACAGTGGTGTACAAGTTTTTGAGCATTTTCATTTCCCCTGGGTACACACATAGGCATAGAACACACATAGGCTGGTTCATATGGCAACTCTGTTTAACTTTTTTGGATAACTGCCAAAGTATCTATGAAAGTGACCACACCATTTTACCTTTCCATTAGCAATATATAAAGGTTCCTTTTCTCTACATCCTTGTTGGTACCTGTTGTTGCTGTTTTGATTATAGTCATCCTAGTGAATGTAAAATGGCATACCATTGTCATTTCTATGTTTCCTTAATGGCTGATGAATTATGAAAGTATAGTACCATGGCATTATGATATAGCATTTAACTCAAAGTTTTGTACAAATATAAATAATAGCATAGGATGGAGGCAGGGGGGATCTTCTCGGAAGAGGGGACTCAAAACAGGAGGGTAGAGTTGGAAAAAAGGATAGAGGCAGAAAGCAATAAGGAAGTGTGAAGAAACAATAAGGGAACTTTAACAGTGAGAAATGAGATGTGAAAATATGGTTGAAGCCTATTATTTTGTCTTTTGAAAAATAATCCTCCACCCTTCTGTTGGGTATTTTTTCTTCTTCCCTCCACTCCAATGCTTTCCACAGTTCAGATGGAAAAATCCATGTTTTAAAGTGACTTCACCCTCACTCCTGACTAAAGTAGATTGGTCTAGGCATGATCACCTGCTCCAAGCTGCACCAACTAAACACTTTTCCCCAGTATTTGTGAACTTGAGAAAGAAAAAAACCATGTCAGTCCCTTCTCATCGTGGTAACCTTAAGTTAAATATTCCAGCAGCATTTGGTAATCAGTTATTTCACAATGTGAGAGTTGGACTATAAAGAAAGCTGAGCACCAAAGAACTGATGCTTTTGAACTGTGGTGTTGGAGAAGACTCTTGAGAGTCCCTTGGACTGCAAGGAGATCCAACCAGTCCATCCTAAAGGAGATCAGTCCTGGGTGTTCATTGGAAGGACTGATGTTGAAGCTGAAACTCCAATACTTTGACCACCTGATGCGAAGAGTTGACTCATTGGAAAAGACCCTGATGCTGGGAAAGATTGAGGGCAGAAGGAGAAGGGGACGACAGAGGATGAGATGGTTGGGTGGCATCACTGACTCAATGGACATGAGTTTGGGTGGGCTCTGGGAGTTGGTGATGGACAGGGAGGCCTGGCATGCTGCGGTTCATGGGGTCACAAAGAGTCGGACACGACTGAGCGACTGAACTGAACTGAACTGAACTGATTTCACAATGTGGAGAATTGTCTGCTATGAAGGTAAATAATATGGATACCAAAGACAAGCTAGATAAGAGAGTACTGGTTGTGTTCAAATCTCTGGCTTAAACTGTTTTCAAGATTCAGCAACTTTTAGTGACAAGATTTTTTTTTTAATATAAAAGATTATGTGAATTCCTAAAATTAATCTATGCCAAAAACCTTGCAAAAATCATGTGTTTCATTGTCTTCCAATGCAGGATTGCACTTTTTGAGTCTTGGTCAATGGTTCACATAATTTAGAGAGGTTGCCAGAGCCTGTAATCCTTTGTGTAAAACACTAGACTAGGAAATCCTAAGATGTATACAGCACTGCTGTTGCCTTAGGTTGCTTATCAACTGAGAAGGAAGAGACAAAATAGGTAAAAAGGACTGGCAAGTCATCTACAACAATCATGCTATGGAATATGAGCCAAAAACCATTTAAGTGATGGAAACCAGGAGTGTTGCTTGGAGTTCAGAAGAGGCAGAAAGATTTGGGAGCTATAGCAGGAAGTTAAAGGAAGATTCACAGAGGAAAAAAGTGGGTCTGGAAATTGAATAGGATTCAGATAACCACGGAGGAAGAAAATGAGAAGCCATAGAGATGAGTTCAGTGAGTACTGTTTTTTAAGAATTTTACTTGTTTATTCTCATAAGAGCTTTTGGGTCAGCCTAACCTACAAAGCAATCACAGATTCTCCTGTTTAAATAATTTCTTCCCATTCTACTCTTGAACAACTCCTATCAAGTGTGGAGATTTTCCATCCAGTGCTAGCTGACCCCAATTCTATTTCTAAAGAAATTGCTACCTTGTTTACATTATTGGATTCCTAAGTTGATCAGACAAACTCCCTAAAGGTCAATTTATGACTCAGAGATTTCAGTAGATTTTTTCAAATACAGCAGTCCAATTCTATTTCAACAGGAATTACTATCTTGTTTATATTATTAGGTTCCTAAGTCGATCAGACAATCTACCTAAAGGTCAATTTATGACTCAGAGATTTCATTAGATTTTTTCAAATACAACAGTCCCTCCCTATCTGCATCATGTAAGTTCTAAGACCCTTAGGTAATGCCTAAAACCATAGATAATACCAAACTCTATAACTATGTTTTTTCCTTCATATACATCATTTGATAAAGTTTAATTTATTAATTATGCAGAGTAATACATTAACAACACTTAAAAATTAAATAGAACAATTATAGCAATATAATGTAATAAAAGTTATGTGAATGCCTCTCACTCTAAAAATGTCTCCTTGTACAAATTTAAAGCTTTTTCCATCTTAACTAAGCATTTATGATGACCAATGGTCATAATTTTTGCAGTCTGAGGTAAAAAAATAAAATAGTAGAAATTTCTTTTTCCTTCCCCACAATTTCAAGGACAGAAGATTCTTACTGTAGATCTTAGCAACCTCAGCATACAATTTTTTTCTTTCCTTATTAAGTCAAGAACATTTCTCTTTTCATTTATAGGAAGCAGTATATGGCTTCTGTCATATCTGAAGCATCACTACCCTTGTGTTTTGTGTCCATTATAAAGAAAAATAGAGGTTACCTGAACACAGGCACTGCAATACCACAACAGTCAATCTGATAACAAAGGTAGCTACTAAGTAACTAAATGAATGGATGCAAGGGATAAAGGGATGATTCACATCCCAGATGGGACAGAGCAGGACAGTGCAAAGATTTCGTCATGCTACTCAGATCAGCACATGATTTAAAACTTATGAATTGCCCCCAAACCAAAGAACAAGGGCACAAGTTATACATCTCAGAGTTGGAAGGAATGTGTTACCATGAAGTGAGAGGTGCCCAAACCTGGCTGCACATCACAATAACCTGTGTTAGTTTAGGAAAAATTTACAAAACCCCAGATCCATCTCCAGACCTATAGACTCAAAAATCTTTTGAATTTGGGGCTGTGGACTAGGGAGTTGTAGGGAGCAGTGGCAAGGATATGGTCTTTTAACTTAAAAAAAGTTGAACTGCTTTTAAATAAAGACGAGTACAGAAGATAATATGAAAACTAAAACGAGAAGATGTTAACACTTAATTATGGCTGTGTAGAGAAAAAGTTATAATTTGATAGAAAACTTTGCATTGGCTAGACTCTATAGAGGAGACCTCTCAGCGTTATCACATGCTGATTCTATGGAAGCTACTGTACAACTCTATATGTTGTAGATAACTGAGAGCAATGCAAAATAGTTCTTGTCTATAGACATGCAAATGCTGTATCTTCTTTCACCTTGGATAAACAATTTTAATACATACTTCAATTTCCTGATGTATAGATGTGTCTGTTCCCTGAGTATCTTTTGAATGCATTATAACACCTACCTAGTAAACTCATTAAGTTAAAGAAAATCTATAATATATTCATTTTATATCAATAGGAGAATCAGGATTTTATAGTTTTTGAAAATTATCTTTTAATAGTTTCTTCAAAATTTTTTTAAAAGATTGATTAATCCTTACAGAAAATGTTAATATATACTACGTCTTCCCTTTTGGTCTCATTTCATTTCTCTCCTCAGAGGCAGTTCCTTTCATGAATTTAGTGTAAATGTAAGTCATGCCTTTATACTTTTCTTTAATATATAATATTCAAAAATAATGGTATGGTAAACATACGCTATATGGCACTCTGCAAACTTTTTAACTTAGCAATAAGTATCTGAGATATTGTCATGCTGATCTATGAAATCATGTCTTTAATGGCTAGTAGTGTGCTTGGTTTTTTGACCACTTTTTGAGACTAACTTGATAATTTGTTTTTGTAGAAAAATATCTATTCATTTGCTTCCCAATTTTCTAGCCTCAGGTTTTTCAGTTTTCTATACTCATTTTTCTTTACTATGTATTATGCCCACAATTTTTATTCCTTAAAGTGTTTACTTTTGTCTTTTCTATTTTTACTTGCTTATTTCTTTGTTTGCCTAGAAATAAATACTTGATGATCCTAATTGTTTCTATTATTTCTGTTTTTGTTGACTTGCTTTTTAAAGTTATTAACTTCTGTTATTATCTTGATCATTTCCTCCCTCTACTCTTTCCTTGTTTGCAATCAACATATTAATTATGCCTTCACATTCCAAAATGTATTGCTTCATTGTTATTCAATTGTAATATTTTGCAGTTGTTTTCTTTTAATTTCTTATATAACCCCTTGCATTCTTTAAGAGTTTATTTTTTAGTTTTCAAATATGTCAGTTGGGCTTTGTACTATTTTGTATTAGAGTTCTAGTTTAATTGCATTGTTGTTAGGAAATGTAGTCCACATAAGATATTGATCTTTGGAATGTTTAAGACATGAGTTTTAAGAATTTTTAGTAAGTGTTTTAATAAATATTTTGTAAAAAGAATATATACCTCTATGGACAAAATGTAGGGAGAAATATTTGTGTTTGCTTCGTACATTTGAGACAGGGGTAGTAAAATCTCTCACTATGGTTATACGTTTCTTTGTGTAATTTTGTCAGTTTTTCTGAGCTATGTTGTTAAATGTATATGCTTTCATGATTATTTTTTCTATTGGTGTACTATTGTTTTTTCTTGTTATACAACGTTTCTCTTTAATTAATACTATTATATGGATTAGTGCTTTTTCCTTAAATTCCATTGTGCCTAATATCATTATTTCTCTACTAGCGAGCTTTCTTTTGGTGTTTGATGTTTGAATACGTCTTTCTATGGTTTTATTTTCAATCTAAGTCACTTTAAGTGTAACTTTTGCAAATAGAACATAGATGGCTTTTTGAAAACCCAATCATATAGTCCTTCTTTTTTGATGCATTTAATCCATTTACATTCACTGTAATTCATAATATTTTTACTTACTAACACTAATTCATCTTGTGGTGTCTTCTATTATATTTTATCTTTGTGTCTCATTTCTTACCTTCTGTGGTATTTGTAAATATTCTTTCTTTTTTTTTTGTAAATATTCTTTATTTCAGTTTTTCTTGGCTGGTTTTGAAGTTGTCAATTGTATTTCTATTGATTTAGCAATTACTCTTAAATTTTTCTAATGACGGTGATATTCAGCATCTCTGTTTTACTCTATAAAACTATCCATTGAATAGTCCCTTTTCTCTACCACTCACACTGTCCCATCTTTCTTGTTACTCTTGTCTAGACGAGGCTTCAGCCAAATCCTGCCTGACACCTGATTTTGTATAGCTCATGAGTTAAGAATGGTTTTCACATTAAATGAATTTTTTCATCAAAAGAATATAGTTAATGACATCAACATTACATAAAATCCAAAATTCAGTGTCCACAATAAAGTTATATCAGAACATAGCCACTCTCATTTGTTTACATATTATCTAGGGCTGCTATCCTGACCCAATGGCAAAGTTGAATAGTTACAACCAAGATCAAATGCCCACAAAGTCTGAAATATTCTTTATGTGGCCCTGTATGAAAAGTTTTCTCATTCCTAGTCTAGATATCAGAGTGTCATTTTACTTCGAAACTTTTACCTTAACAAATATAAACCAAAAATTATGGCTATTCCTCTCTTTTAGAGATTAAAGTTAACAATATAATAAAATATATTTTATCAACTTATATGTTTCCCACCGTTTCTTATATCTTTTATATCATTATATCTTATATATCATTATATCTTATTCTTTCTAAGTTCACTTTTCTTTCTGCCAAAAAAAAAAAAAAGTTCCTTCTCTTATCAAGAGCTGCTAGATAGCAAATTCTGTTAGTCTCTGCATTTCTGAAAATGTCTCTAGTTTGTTTTCACTTCTGAAAGCAAATTTAGCTGCATATATAATCTCAGGTTAGTATTTTCCCTCAGCACTTTGGAGATATTACTCCATTGTCTTCAAGTATTTGTTATTCTCATGAGAAATCTGCTTGTTGCCCAGTTGCCTTTCTTTGAAGTTTTAAACATTGTTTTACATTGTTAGCTTTTAAGATTTTTTTCTTAAATATGTGAGATATCAGTACTTCAGTATAAAAAATCAAGTTGGGTTTATTTTTGTTTTTTACCTCTGTCAGCATTTGGTATCCTTTTTTCACTGTTAGAACCCTTTACCTGTGATATTTCAAATATTATTTCTCAATCATTCTCTCTTTTCTCTGTCCCTAAGATACCTAGTATATATACATAGTATGTATATATATATATATATATATATATATATATATATATATATGCATATATATATACATATATAAATATGTTCAAATCTTTCAGTGATTGTCTTTTAATGTGTTTTTCATGTTTTTCATAGTTTTCTTTCTCTATGTTTAACTTTAGGTGATTTTCTCTATAATATTTTTCAATTCCCTAATTCATTCTTTAACTAAGTTCAGTCTGGAAATCACTCTGCTTAGTGAGATTTTTGTGGGCTTCCCTAGTAGCTCAGTTGGTAAAGAATCCACCTATAATGCAGGAGACCCCAGTTCAATTCCTGGGTTAGGAAGATCCCCTGGAGAAGGAAATGGCTACTCTTTCTAGTATTCTGGTCTGGAGAATTCCATGGACAGAAGAGCCTGGTAGGCTACAGTCAATGGGGTTACATTTATTCCACTAACTATATTCTGCATTTTGAGAATTTCTAATTGGTTTTTTGGTTTGTATCAATTTATTTTATTGCCATAATCTTCTCCCTGGATAAAATTCTTATCTATATCTATTTGAGAATCTTAAACATATTTAAGTCAACAAACAAAGTCAAATTGAGTATTCTATTGTTTATATTTTGTCATGTGTGAATGGATTTAACTCCTCTGTGTTTTGTTTTGATTTCAAACTTGATGTTCAGTTTTCTAACTCTGAAAATTTAATTTGCATGTTCACTTTGAATGGAAAATATTTTCACTGTTTTATGTTCCTGGTCTGTGGTCTGACTCTGTAACAGGTAGTTTTCCTACTAAACTTCTCTAGTCCAGTATCAGAACCAGGTCTTAAATAAATAGCTTGAAACTCTAGTTTCAAGATGCACTATGAATATCAAGATCCATTCACTCAGATAGCAGGGAGTTCTGTCCAGACCCTAAATTTTCTGAATGACATTTTCTCTTTTTTCTTGACATAGTTCATATTTTATGCAAGCAGTAGCCAACAACAGTAGTATTTGTTTTCTCACCCTTTCTTTCTTTCCACCTTCTCTGCCCAGCTCCCGGTTTCAGGCAATGAAACACAGCTCAGGTCTCTCACAATGCATGGGGAGCTTTGGGCTCTCTACAGTCTCATGACTACAGAACTTTGTCTCCCTCTTTCTGCACATAGGACCTAGTATATGGGCCTCAGCTCAACTTACAGCTCGAGGCTTCTGTTGCATTTCTGGTTCACAGAGATATTCAACTTGTCTTTTACACAAGTATATGGTATACAAATACACATATGCTGCTGCTGCTACTAAGTCGCTTCAGTCGTGTCTGACTCTGTGCGACCCCATAGACGGCAGCCCACCAGGCTCCCCTATCCCTGGGATTCTCCAGGCAAGAACACTGGAGTGGGTTGCCATTTCCTTCTCCAATGCATGAAAGTGAAAAGTGAAAGTGAAGTCGCTCAGTCGTGTCTGACTCTTCATGACCGCATGGACTGTAGCCTACCAGGCTCCTTTGTTCACGGGATCTTCCATGCAAGAAGTACTGGAGTGGGTTGCCATTTCCTTGTCCAAAACACACACACACACACACAATTGTTTTGTTTGGAAAGGAAGAGATTTTAAGGTATAAGCTCAAAATTTAATTGTTCCTTCTTATAAGCCTATATGCTTCTGACCTCTAACACAAGGGTGAGCAAACTATAGTTCATGGACTAAATTCGGCCTGTTCATGTTTCCATAAATAAAGTTTTATTGGAATATAGCCATATCCATTTCTTTTCATATTGCATATTGCTGTTTTCACTATAGAGTTGACTAATTATGACATAGACCATACACCCTGCAAAGCCTAAAATTTTTACAGAAAAAGATTGCTGATCCTGCTGTAACAACAGAGAGCCTCTTCCCTTCTTTATCTACTCTTCCCCACATGGCTTTAAATATCAAGTTCAGTTCAGTTCAGTTGCTCAGTCGTGTCTGACTCTTTGCGACCCCATGAACCGCAGCACGCCAGGCCTCCCTGTCCATCACCAACTCCCGGAGTCCACCCAAACCCATGTCCATTGAGTCGGTGATGCCATCCAACCATCTCATTCTCTGTTGTCTCCTTCTCCTCCTGCCCTCAATCTTTCCCAGCATCAGGGTCTTTTCCAATGAGTCGTCTCTTTGCAACAAGTATATGATGACAAGTCCCTGAACTTCCTCATTTACTTAGCTGAATATCTCAGTTTGGAGATGTACAATAGGGTTCTTAAACTTAACATGTTCAAAACCAAATCCCTGACATTTCCTCTGTACCCTCCCTCCTCTACATGAAAGACTTTCTTCAAGTAGTCTACTCCATGCAGCAAAGGAAAATTTAATCCTTCCCTTTGCTCAAGTCAAAAATTTTAGAAACATCCTTGACTTCTCTCGTCCTCTCACATTCCATATCTTTCCACCAAAAACCTAAAAAAAAGAAGAAAAAAAAAGCACTGAAGATCCATGAGTAAGTCATGGAATAAGACCAGTTCCCTCCTCAGGGAATTACTTGTCTCACTTGTGTACCAGGTACCAGGAAAAGCAAGCCAGCAAATGTTGAAGTCAGTCTCACGGGGAAGTTTGATATGGAATCTGTTCCATAACTCAGGCTCAGACAGTCTGCCTGTTGAAGTTTTCTTATCTTTATGAGAAAAGGAAATATGCTAGCCTTCTAGTAAAGGCTTTTGGATTAAACTCTCAGAAGGAAACTGGCCTCACCTAATAAACTCACCAGAACATAAAAGGACATGGAAGAGAATAATAAAACTAATGTGCTAATCAGTTCAATAAATGCCTAAAGCAGACCTTAAATCAAATAATAGACAGGAAAGGATGCCTTATTTTAGTGCCTTGAGACACCCAGTGAAGAGAAACCATTTCCTCAGCTTTGAATTTCTGCAGGGAAAATAGTAATCGATTCAGGAGAAGTAGCTTGACTATCATGAGACACCAGTGGCAGTTTCTAAACAGAAAGAATCATTTTCCTTTCTGTCTTCTTCCAGAATTGATGGAAGATCTCATATGCCAAGAGGGTACCTTAAGTTTCCATCCCACTAGCTGCATGAGCAATGTGAAGCCTGTGTCCTTGAAATGAGCAATTCTCTCCAGTCCTCCAGTTCTAGACATCTAGCCATAGGCAAAACTAGAATGTAGGTGAAGATTTTCTCTGTCAAACGTCCATCAGCCTCAAATACCCCTTGACCACCTGATCAGTAGGAAAGCCATGTGTATAAAACCAATTCATACCACTGTGTTAGCAACATAATTCATTTTCCTGACTAGGAATGTGGTATTTTCAAAGGGAATAGGCAATATTCACATAATTGTAAGCATCTCAGAAGGTGGAATTCCAGTCTCAGTGTACCCTATGTGGAATACAAGTGCTCTGGGGTCAGTTCCAGTCTTGAAGTTCTGAAAATGAAACTTCCTACTTCTTCTAGGCTACCACAAATCAATTCCAGTTTAGTGGGAAAGAACCCCATTTCACCTTCCTCCAGGAGGAGCATCAACTTGGTATCTACTACAGAAAGGTTCTTCGCAGGTTAGAAGGGTCACTGTTAGCTAAGAGAAACACTATGAGGAAGGAGAGGCAGAGGGTCTACAGTGTGTGTGTGTGTGTGTGTGTCTGAGTGGAGCAGGAAGGGATATAGGGAGTAAGGTACTTGCACAGGGCAGAGGACAGGCCTGGGAGAAAAGTGAGGCATTGACTAGGGAAGCAGGGAAATTCTGAAAACAAGGACAACTTCTGGACACTCTTAGGCCATTCCCTAATAGCCATTGCTCAGGGCCTGATTTCTTAGCCTTGATGCTTAAAGAGCTAATGCAAATTCTCAAAAATACTAAGTGTATATAGGAAGCTGCTTCATGCTAAGTGACTATGACTCAACCTAAGTGGAAATGTTATTTCTCAATCCACACTAAAACATTTATTTAAGACCAGCTCCTTCTGTCTCAAGAGGAGGTTGCTACTTGTGGAGTTTGGAAGAGGCTCAGGTGTGGTCATGCAGTTAGGAAACCCCATTGTTCCAAATGGGAGGGGAGCTCGCCCCACTCGAGTGGAGTGCTGAGGCTGCCACCTTCTCCTCCCACATCTTAGGGTGTCTGTGCAACTTCAGGCAAGTCACACTTCACATTCAGGGTGTCATTTCATTTTTAGATGAAATTTAGAACATGAAGATTTTTGCCTCTGTTACTTCTCACTTAGCATCATGCTTTCCCTCAACCTCTTGCAATCATCAAATACATGCAAGACCATATATTAGGAACAACAGAAATAAAGGAATTATACCAAAAACTTGAAGATAAAGCCAGCAAGAGCAACAGGGATCAAAGGCCAAGGAGGCAGGAAGCTCCCTAAAAAGGTCCAGGTGCTTTTCTGAAACAATTCTTTGGAACCACTCCACTGTGTTGTCACTTTCTACTCCGCACTAGATAAGTCAAAATGATGGACAAACTCACAAGTCTCAAAGTCCAGGTTCTAAGATGCAAGGCTGAAACCCTTGTGTAGAGAGTGCCACTAAAACTCTCATGTGAGAAAAATCTACAGACACGGTGGACCTGAAACCCAACGTTACTAACAAGCTTCCAGGTGATGCCAAAGTTTTTGGACCACGAGCCACACTTGGAGTTGCAACGGTATAGAGCACACGGGTCCTCAAATTTGGCTACACTTTGGACTTAACCTGGGGAGTATAAAATAAGACTAATGCCCCACAAATTCTTATCTGTTCTTGAATGTGACCTGGAAATTTGAACTTTTAAAAGCTCCCCAGTGTTTCTAGCCTTCAGCAAAGTGTGAGAACCAGTGGAAGGGAGGTTGTTGATTTTCTTGAGGTCACAGGGGGCAAGACTCAAAGTGTTTTACTCAACACCAAGTGACTCTACTGGTTCAACATTAGCATTTTCTGGAGAGCTTTTAAATAATACTGTTTGAGACCCATGCCTGGAAGTCCAGATTTAATTGGTTTAAGGAAGGGCCCAGACAGAATATTTCAAGTCTCAGGTACATGCACCCAGGTTAAGAATCTGTATCAAAGATGTTATAAGAATGAACTAGAAAGCATCTTTAATTGTCATAGAATGAGCAGACATAGTTTAGAGGGAGAATGTATGTCAGCTATGAGTACACATATACGTATATTACAGCAACTACTTGCTTTGTTGTTTTGTAATAATAAATCTAGCTGTTTAGTAGATAATAATGAGGTTAGAGAAGCATTAAGCATGGGTTTAGATTCATACATCAATATTAAAACCCTCATTTAACCTGCTTATTTGCAGAGTTAAAAACAGCACAATGTTTTACACATAGCAGGTATAAAATTAATATGTAATGGCCTATTAGAAGATAGGCAATAGTATTACATTTTCTTGGGTGAATTCCATACCAAAACAATAAAAAATATAGCAGTAGTAAGGGTACATTATGCTGCCAAGCTATGAGGGAAAATCACAAGACAGGCTAGGAAATATTAAATGACATTGGGAGACTGCAAAACTAGGTTTAGGCTACAAAACTAGGTTTTGATCAGTATCCACATTCAGACTGGCAGAGTTCATCATGGGGATGAGCGGTGGATATGAGGTTTGGATAGGAGACATTACAGCTTCTGGCTAAGTGCTCTTTGAACACATGTGGAAAAGACATATCCTGGACTTGGCTCTAAAACATGGACAGGAATGAGTGCAGGCAGAATTCCTGTGTAAACCACTTTCTAATCATGGTCATTACATAATTAAGACCATAAGCACCAAATTCTAATGAGGCGAAAGCTTGAAACTTTCATCATGTCGTTATTCAACTCGGGACAGGCGAACTACAACAGAAGGTAGACATCAGGGGAATTCGTAAGAAATCCTTGAGATTATTTCAAAGCAATCTTAGTGTATGCCCCTCAAGTAAGCATGCCTTAGCTGAAGAAGAGAAACACAATATAGAAATACTGTTAATTTAACTGAGTGAATGAGGGCAATAGAGAGGACAACATGGAGCTTGACTTCATGAGAAAATAGTGGCTTGATGGAATTACAGATGAACACAAAAAGGCATGAGCAGAGATGCTCACTTTAGCATTATGTATGATATCAATAAATTAGAAACAATCTAGGTGCCCAAAAATAGGGTATTTAGTTAAGTTTGCTATTGTTTTGTTTTCTTTTTCCCCCTCAACTTCATTGAGGTATAAATGACAAATAAAATTATATACATTTAAAGTGTACTAGATGATTTGATATTCATACACATTGAGAAAGATTGCTATAATAAAATTAATTAATATATTCATCAGAGATTTGGTTTCTTAAATTAGGGAGTATTGTACAATGTGCAATCATTAATAACAGTAATGAAGTAGAATACTTATTACTATGAGAAAATATCAATGATGATTGCTAAATGAAAAGGAGATGCAAGCCTGTACAATATGATCCTAGTTGTCCTAATATATAGAAAAGTAGTTAGAAAGAATAAATTAAACAGTTAACAATAAATGGAGAGATTGTAGATGACTCTATGCCTCTTCACTGGACCTCTTCTGTATTTTCTGAGTATATCACATGTGCATTTATTTAGTAATTAGAAAAAATATATTGTGTAAAATGCAAATAGAGAGGAAAGTAGGGTGTTCAAATCTAAAGAATAAGAACATCTAAACAAGAATTCATGGAGCATCTTAATGTGTTTCTCCAAACAGAAGAGGTCCTTTTTTGCCCTATAAGGAAGAGGTATTTGTGGTACCATCTGAGAATGATGGTGAGCAAGGGGAATGCCCAGGGAATAAAAGCTAGACACATTAATCATGAATTATTAGCATTGGCCTTCTCTGAAAGAGGCTAACATAATCTTGACCACAAATCATCTTGAAACAGGTAGATTAGAAAAGTGTGGTTGAGCAGGACTCATTCACTGAAAACTGAATGTGGAAACAATGCTATGTGAGAATATTTAAAGTGAGCAAGTGATGAGGTGGCCATGCCAGGCACCAAGGGCAGGCAGTCTGCTAATTTACTTTTCACTGGTAGCTGTAAGCTGCGGTCTCTGTGACTGGTTTGCTAGAGAAGAAGTAAGTTGATGAGTTTGCCATTCCCCTTGGAAGCTCAGTAGTCATGTATGGATGTGAGAGTTGGACTATAAAGAAAGCTGAGTGTGAAGAATTGAGGCTTTTGAACTGTGGTGTTGGAGAAGACTCTTGAGAGTCCCTTGGACTGCAAGGAGATCCAACCAGTCCATCCTAAAGATCAGTCCTGGGTGTTCATTGGAAAGACTGATGTTGAAGCTAAAACTCTGATATTTTGGCCACCTCATGTGAAGAGTTGACTCATTGGAAAAGACCCTGATGCTGGGAGGGATTGGGGGCAGGAGGAGAAGGGGATGACAGAGGATGAGATGGCTGGATGGCATCACCAACTCAATGGATATGAGTTTGAGCAAACTCCAGGAGTTGCTGATGGACAGGGAGGCCTGGTGTCCTGCAGTTCATGGGGGCACAGAGAGTTAGACACAACTGAGCAACTGAACTGAACTGAACTTGGAAGCTCAGAGAGGATGAGTGTAGAGGAAAGGGAAGGCTACTGACTGTAAGACAGTCTGAATTAATCCGGCAGAGACAGCCAGAGGTACATATCGAGAGTCAAAGTAAGAATGAGTCAGGGTGTTAAGAGAGAAGGAGACAATAGCCAGAGAAAGGGAGTGCTCAGTTCAAATAGGGGCTGTGAGCCCATGCCCAGCTGGTTCACAGGCAGAACCATACCGAGGGCAGTTGTAGGAGAGGCTTTCCTTTTATCTTAGGCAGAAGCACAGTATCCAGCACTTGAACTGAGAGTGAACTGGGCTGCTCATGATGCTTCGCTAAGAACCTAACATCCTGAAATTAACCAGAAAATACAATCAAGCATGTAACCCACTGTCATCAAAATAAAGTTAAATAAAGGGAAATATTTAAGTCCCAGACAAATGGGACTTGCCAGCAATTAGAAGAACCTCAAAAGAAAATAATTTATTTCATGAAAGTCCTAAGGACAAAAACATCCTAATAGCACCCGGATGACATCTTGCGTGTATTGGCTTCAGGCTGTGAATTGAAGAAGATCACGAATGCTTGGGACACACAGTTCAATAGTTTGAGAGCTGAAATGAGAATTGCATCCTATTTTTTTATCAGAGACAAGGGAAATATGTACCAGTCTTTATGTGAGGGTGAAGAACACACTGAGACAACCAGAAAAGACATGTGAGTAATGACACTGACATTTAAAAATCTTCCTTTTCTGAGTGTAAGTACACCCTGGCGAGCTCACGGTTTCCTGATAGAAGCAGCACAGTCATACCCTCTCCACAGCAGATCATTTTCTCTGTGGCACTTGCCTAGGGATGGTAGAGACCCAGGGAAAGTAGCTAACAATAGCCTTAGACTCACTGCATCTGAGTCACAAATGAGTAGCATTTTGAATCATCTCTTGCTTACATACTTTTTTTTTCCACTTTACTCCTCCATCCCACCCAGAGAGTACTTACCTCAATTGCAAGGAGGCACCTCCATCCTCTGCTGAGTCAGACGCGGAAATCCGGATCCTTCTCATCTTTGTAACAAGCAGTACAAGGTGGACTTTAAAGTGAATAATGGACTAATCCAGCAGATTGCAACCCACAGCAATCACAGCTACCATGTAAAACATAGAAAACTGGTGTCTCCACCCAACTCCAGTTCTGAGGTCTCCCTTTTGGGCCTCTTTCACTAACCACATTTCTTTAAACATAATCAGAGCTAACCCTTCTCTAATTAGACTCGGACAAGTTACTTGAGCCCTGGAAACAAGATCCAGAGGAAAAAAAAATCCGGGCCTTTTGTGAACAGCTGATTATGATCTCCTGTGGTGAGTAGAGACACACATGTGTGTGCACACATTTTAGAGATCCTGGGTTATACATACTACTTGCTTCTTCTCATTGAATTGGTGAACAAATATTCCTGAAGGAGGGGAATGAAAGGGAGACTTTTGGGTTTCTCTCCTGACACTTAAACTGCCTTGACAAGCTCAGGGTGTAACCACTGGTTGGTGACCATGTCCTGTGAATTACCACAGAGGTACTGAGGTACAAATTCTGCCTTCCCACCCCAGTGATGTTGCTCATAATGATCAAGTCACCATGATCTTCCCTTCATCAGGCCCTTCCATTTTCAGAGTTTTACTGGATGATTGGTAACCAGGAGTTTCAAGCCCTTGTTTTGACTTCTCTTAGGTGATTGTGTTTCATTTAGGACACTCACCTCACTTCACTTTTGTGTCATAAATCTTAACATTCTTAAAATTCACATCTTTTTAAATTGTAGGCTCATGAGGCAATATTAACAGTCTACTGAATTGAGTGGAATTTAATTTGGTTTGGAAACTAGGAGCCTGCTAGAAGGGGCTTCTCTGCTGGCTCAATGGTAAACAATCTGCCTACAATGCAGGAAACAATCCCTGGATCATGAAGATCTGGAGAAGGAAACCCACTCCAGTATTCTTCCTGGGAAATCCCATGGACAGAGGAGCCTGGTAAGCTACAGTCCATGCACAAAAGAATCAGACACAATGTGGCAACTAAAACCAAAAGCCTGCTAGAAATGGTTGGTTTTTAGGAAAAGACATTAATTCTTTAACTAAAAAAGAGTATATACTGTGGAAAAATTAAAATTAAAAATACAATTACCAAAGGAAAACACCCATTATATTACCACTTAGACACAAGGTATTATCCTTTTGAAGTTTACTTTGTAAAACACTGAAATTAAACTATTTAGTTTTTTTTTTCCCAAATAAGTAAGAAATAATACCAAGCCTTGTTCTTCCAAGTGATTCAAACTGTCATCATATTGAAATGGTTGAAATGCTACTTTAATTATATTTAAAAAGTTGTCAGAAGTAGCAGTCTCTACTTAATCTTCCTATACTTTAATTTCTTCCTCTGTAAAGGGGATACAGTAATGGAATACACCTCAATCATTGTTGTGAGAACTGAGTTAATACATGAGCAGATCTTAGAATATAACCAGTTCTACAGAAGTTTCTGCAGTTGCTATTCAGTCCTAAAAGTAACCCTACTTTGTCATGCCCTCTTCATATACAGCTGGGGTTTTCTCATCTGTATTTAGAAGTGGAAATGATGTCCAGGTCTTTTCCCATTATTCAATTTTTGTCAGGTTTAGTATCAAAATTATATGATCTTTATAAAATGAATTTTGAGTTTCCCATCTTTCCCCTATGCTCTGGAACAACTGAAAAGAACTAAGAGTAATGTCTTCCTTAAAATTTTGAAAGAACTCACTCAAAATTTCCAAGATCAGCTTTTCCAAGGTAACAATGTAAAAGCTTAAAATTTGTTTCTTCAGCCAGCAAATTTTCTACTTCTTAATTTTGATAACACACTTTCCTGAAAAAAAAAGTCAAGATTTTATTATTAGGCTTCTCTGGTGGCTCAGAGAGTAAAGAATCTGCCTATAATGCAGAAGACCTGGGTTCGATCCCTGGGTCCAGAAGATCCCCTGGGGAAGGGAACGGCTACCCACTCCAGTATTCTTGCCTGGAGAATCCCCTGGCCAAAGGAGCCTGTTGGGCTACCGTTCATGGGGTCACAAAGAGTCAGACACGACTGAGTGACTAACACGTTATATCCACCATCATATTTCCTTTCTTATACATAACTTTGGCTATTTTATTCAATTTTCTTTGATTAAGCTAGCTAGAGGTTTATTTATTAGTTTTTCCCTTCAAACAACCAATTCTCTATCATCTTTCTATTTAAGAATAATGGGAAAAGACCTGGACATCATTCCCACTTCTAAATCCAGATGAGAAAACTCAGCAGTATATGAAGAAGGCTTGACAGAGGGGATTTTTTTTCCCAGGTAGGCATGAGAGGCTAATGGGAGAACTAGGGAGCTGCTTCAGGAGTTCCAGTGTAAGATGATAAAGGTCTGGACTGGAAGTAGAGGTAGCAACTTTTCAGTCTAGTAGAATACCCCCTTTCATGGGTAGAGATGATGATACATCTGTCTTCCACAAAAAGAAAGTATATTCTGAGAATATTTAATCACGATAAGGTTTCTTTCACACATGTTGCTGACTGATTATCTTTTGTCCATATTTCACTGCCCCACGAACACATCCCCCTACACATGTGATCAGGCCTCTCTCTTACAGTGTCCTTCTCCGTGGTCTCGACCAGGGGTCAGTGGGCTACAGGCTGCGTTCAGACCTGGCCTGCTGTCTCTTTTTGTCAAGGTTTGATAGAACACAACTCAGTCCATTCATTTGCGTGTTCCTCTCTGGCTGCTGTTGTACTAAAATGGAAGAGTTGAAGAGCTACAACAGAGACCACAAGTGGCCCACAAAGCACAAAATATTTACTTTCTGGCCCTTTACCAAAAAAAAAAAAAAAAAAAAACAGTGGTGATCTTTTGTCTGTTCTAGATTTATCCAAATCCTGCTCATCCCTAAAAGCTCAGTTCAAAGTTCTCTTGAGTCCTCAGACCATAATGATCTTTCTCTTTCCTCTGAATTAGTAGTTGCTACTGTCTGGGGCACATGTTATTTTAGTTCTCTTACAATGTATTGTCTTGAGTTTCTTCTCTTATACAAAAGTTATAAGCATAGATTTTTTTTTTACACCCACTACAAACACAAAATTTTTTAAAAGATTTTTTTATGGACCATTTTAAAAGCTTTTATTGAATTTTATTACAATATTGATTCTGTTTTATGTTTTTTTAATTTTAAATTTATTTTTTAGTTCAAGGATAATTGCTTAACAGAATCTTGTTGGTTGCTGCCAAACCTCAACATGAATCAGCCATAGGTAAACATATATCCTTTCCCTCTTGAACCTCCCTCCCACCTCCCTCCCCACCCCACCCCTCTAGGTTGTTACAGAGCCCAGGTTTGGCTTCTTGGCCACAAGGCATGTGGAATCTTAGCTCCCTGACTAGGGGTTGAACATACACTCCCTGCACTAGAAGGTGAAGACCTAACAAGCAGAGCACCAGGGAAGTCCTATAAATGTGAACTTTTTTGAAAACAAGCACCATATATACAAAATACTTGCTGGCTGTTTACAATACTCAAGGCAGTTCTAGGTAATGTGGGGAATGCCATTGCCTACACACCCCCTCACCGCCAGCCTTGCCCCAGATGACATGGACAGTACGACTTTAGGACACTTCCACACAAAGGCAGATATACTTGGAAGATGGCTCTGTGGATTAGTGATGCAATTGGAGCCCCATCTAAGAACCTTGCAATTTATTTCTTTTTACTGTTAACGGCTTCTGAAAAGGTGAATTAGTAGATAGATGTCTAAAAAGGCTAGTGTTCACTAGCATCAATACTCTCCAAAAATTAATTGCCTAGGTCAATTCTCCAACCTTCACTGACATTCAAGGGAACTTCCTTTCAAGTAACAGCTGGGTGTTGACAAAAGCCACACATTAAGCACTGGGAGAAGCTGGAAAAGTATACAGATAAAGCTCAACATTCAGAAAACTAAGATCATGGCATCCAGTCCCATCACTTCATGGCAAATAGATGGGGAAACAATAGAACAGTGGCTGACTTTATTTTTCTGGGCTCCAAAATCACTGCAGATGGTGACTGCAGCCATGAAATTAAAAGATGCTTACTCCTTGGAAGGAAAGTTATGACCAACCTAGACAGCATATTGAAAAGCAGAGACATTACTTTGTCAACAAAGTTCCATCTAGTCAAGGCTATGGTTTTTCCAGTGGTCATGTATGGATGTGAGAGTTAGACTATAAAGAAAGCTGAACAACAAAGAATTGATGCTTTTGAACTGTGGTGTTGGAGAAGACTCTTGAGAGTCCCTTGGACTGCAAGGAGATCCAACCAGTCCATCCAAAAGGAGATCAGTCCTGGGTGTTCATTGGTAGGACTGATGTTGAAGCTGAAACTCCAATACTTTGGCCACCTGATGCGAAGAGCTGACTCATTTGAAAAGACCCTGATGCTGGGAAAGATTGAGGGCAGGAAGAGAAGGGGACAACAGAGGATGAGATGGTTGGATGGCATCACCGACTCAATGGACATGAATTTGAGCAAACTCTGGGAGACAGTGAAGGACAGGAAAATCTGGCATGCTGCAGTCCATGGGGTCGCAAAGAGTCAGATATGACTTAATGACTAAATAACAAGAAATTTCAGAAGGTGGGTGTGAACTTCCATGAGATAATACAGATCATGTTCTTAGAATAATGCTTGGAACATTCTGTGTGTGTGTGTTTAGTCACTCAGTCATGTCCGACTCTTTGCGACCCCATGGACTGTAGCCCGCCAGGCTCCTCTGTCCATGGAATTGTCCAGAAAGGAATACTGGAGTGGGTTGCCATTTCCTTCTCCAGGGGATCTTCTCAACCCAGGGATCGAACCCATGTCTCTTGCATCTCCTGTATTGGCAGGTGATTCTTTACCACTAGTGCTACCTGGTAAGCCCTAAACACTCTGAAACACTTTAAACAATCCATAAATATCAGCCATCATTATTTCTGTTTTTATTATGAGACAAGTACTTTGGTTCTAGAGAATATATTCTGTGACTATTTAGTCATGTATGGTTTCTGTCAGATACAGAACTGATGGACTACTTGAAATAAAGCTGGGGATCCTGGATCCTAAATTTCTCAGCAGTGAGACCATGACACTTTTTTTTTCTTTTAGAGGATGAACTAGAAAATAAGAAATAAGAGCTCTAATTTTGAAATCACTTGAATTCAGTTGAAATCCATTGAAAAGCCTCTTGTAGGGACTGTAACCACTATTTCATTTTTAAATAATGGGGAAAAAAATTAACAGCAAGGAAAAATAACTTTCCAGCACTGACATCACATCCCTTGAACACATTGTAATTGTTTTTCTTTTCTTTTGAATAAAATAACAAGTATTATGTTAATATATCCAGAGCCAACCTGGACTGTGTGATCTGTGCAGGAACGGAATTGCAAATGTTTGATCGGGATAGCAGGAAGAACACACTCTGCCACTCTACTCCCAAAATAGAAAACCTATTTAGCACTTTGTAAAACACACTAAATGAAGTTTGCTCTCTCCTGCAGATAGAGATTTTACTTCATTTTGTGCCAGCAAAATTTTTGAAAATTGCATGAGGAGAGAGCAATTTTTGGCACTTTGGCTGGGAGTACAAAATGTTAGCAAATGGGGCTGAAAGGATCTTAAGTGTAATGTTGGAATAATATTCACACAACACTGGCTGCATCTTCATTTTTAACCTATTTACATATTCACAGGAAAAAATGCTTGGCAGTTATTTGTCTAAAGGGACCTATTTAAGGGGAAAATGGCATTCACAATCCTTGAATGCATTAGTCAAAAATGTTGCTGTGCATAACAATTCATAAAGAAAAATATCATGTCAGCTATCATGCAAGAATGTGGAAGGATATAGGTGGAAGAATTCTGGACGTCAGTGTTAGCTTTGGATCCAGACAGAAGGAAAAAGGGAAGGAAGCGAAAACGACATCCTGAAAATTTCCAGAGTAAGAGGACCCTGAGAGACTCAATAAAAAAGCTGAAAGAACTGACAGAAATTTTAGTGTTCCAACATGGCTCTCTTAATTTGTGACTACTTCCTCAGTATAGACGTGTTTCAAGAAGAGAAGCATGTTGTCCACCTGAATAAAAAACATATCATTTCATTCATAACCTGTTTAACAGCTGTCTTCTTTATGGCACAACAGTAGAAACTGTGGCATAGAGAGAATGCAGTATTCATGGTTACAGCCTAGATATTTAGAAGTAAAAAGAAGGTCCAACCTCTGGCACAGACTAGCTTCTCCAGAAGCAGATGCTAAGATTTTGGAATCAATATCTGTAAAAAGGAGGTAAAGGGAGTAGGATTAAGCAAACGTCAAATTGTTGTTGTTGTTGAGTCGCTAAGCATGTCTGACTCTTTGCAAGCCCATGGACTGTAGCATGCCAGGCTTTCCCGTCTTTTACTATCTCTTGGAATTTGCTCAAACTCATGTCCACTGTGTCAAAGATGCCATCCACCCATCTCATCCTCTGTCACTCTCTTCTCTTGCCCTCAATCCTTCCCAGCATCAAGGTGTAAATTGCACCTTTTTTTTTTTTTTTTTTTTGCTGGACAATTTTTCTTGCAGACCACTGCAGTTCCAACTGCAATTCAGGCCTGACAAAGCCATGGCCCGCCCAGTGAGGGGTGCTGAAGCACATATTGGCTGGTAGAGCTATCTCATGTTGGACCAAAATGGGGAGTATTTTTACTTCTGCCTGGATCAGTCATTGGATGTGGACAATCCTGAGGAGGGTGTGACCTGAGGTGGGCAAATGAGGCGAATCCTTCAGGAGCTGAGAACTGAAGTCTCTGCAGATGGCCCTTCTAGATGTTGGGAAGCAGTGTACACTGGAAAGAGGCTATGGGGGGAGCAGCTCCATGCCTCCCACAGTTCACTTGTAAGACTCTTAGATAACTTCTAACTAAAGAATGGAGGTAAATGGAAATTCAGCGGAAAGAGCTAGCAATGAACTCCTGAGGAGTGAACTACATACTGCTGGGTACCACGTGTATATTAAAAGTTTATTGTAGAGATAGTTCATACATGTGTATGTATGCCTGAGTTCTTCTGATGCTCACCTGAAATTATCACTACATTGTTAATAGGCTATACCTTGATACAGAACAAAAAGTTAAAAACTTAAAAAAAAAAAGACTATTTAAAAAATAATGTGTTTTCATTTAAACTAGAGCTTAACAAACTGAGATAATTTTTTGAGGTATGCCAAGATATTCAGATGAAAATATTCCCCTGGTCTATGAAAAAAGTCTCGAAATTATCCACAAAAATCTCCTAGTCAATGTTTGCTGCTTGGTTGTCTAAAGAGAAAATATCACAAGCCAAAGCTGAGACTGAAATATTTGTGTTTTTCCCTTCTGAGGAAAGAGTCTGCTAAATCTCCACAATTAATGATCTTGCTGGTCTTTTGAGAAAAATACAGCTGATTCAGTGCTATGAGAGTGGCCGTCCTGATCCTTTGTGACTTCCAGATGGCCCGTCTTGACTGACTCTGGAGAAGGCCAGTTTGGTGGCATAGAAATGCCCGTGTCCCTTTCCACTGCACCAAGCTCATCAGTAAGCTGCTATTCTCAGCCCTGCCTGAAGCCATCACACACAGCAGGTGTGTGCATGCCAGACGGTGGCAGGGCTGCTGTCAGTCACTCTGTGGGCCATGAACCCCATTGTGTCATTTAGTCCCAGTGTTCATTCCTCAAGAAGAGTCAATATTTGCCCAAAACTGTACCAAGCACTAGTCCCACAGCCCCCACACACTGCCTCCTTTCATCTCACCAGCAGTCTGTGTAATCAATAGTATTGCTATTTCCTTTTTTTCTCCAACTGAGGATGAGAGAGGTCTGGAGATCTAAAATTAAAGTTGTTGGGACTTCCCTGGTGGTGCAGTGGATAAACATCTGTCTGCCTCCCAATGCAGGTAACACCGGTTTGATCCCTGTTCTGGGAGGATTCTACATACTGTGGAGCAATGAAGCCCATGCACCACAGCTACTGAAGCCCACGCACCTAGAGCCTGTGCTCCACAACAAGAGAGACCACCGCTCGGTGGCAAGCCCGAGCACCACAAGGAAGAGTAGCCCTCACTCACTGCAACTAGAGAAAGCCTGAACACAGCAATGAAGACCCAGTGCCACCAAAAGTAACAGATAAGTTATTGTCTTATATATATTTCGGTAAGCAGCATTTCAATGTGATATAGATCTGTGACTCCTAATCTATCCTTCCTATTGTTAGTCTAATCCATCCTCCTAACCCATCCATCAGTACATTCTTTGTGTTTGCTGTAGCACACCAGTTCTATGAAATATTAATCACGTTTTCTTCCCCGCAACAAGATTCTGTGGTCAAAAAAATTGAAAATCACTAAGCTAAACAGTTAAACAGAGTTTTTTTTTTAAAAAAAAAAAAACACAGGAAGTCTCAGAGCATGTTCATGCTAATATGCACTGTGAATCTATAAACAGCTCAAAGGCAGAGGTTTCCATAACTGACTTG
This sequence comes from Muntiacus reevesi, assembly GCF_963930625.1. Taxonomy (NCBI): domain Eukaryota; kingdom Metazoa; phylum Chordata; class Mammalia; order Artiodactyla; family Cervidae; genus Muntiacus; species Muntiacus reevesi. Next base: position 13,334,570 of record NC_089254.1, read on the forward strand.
ACCACAAAAATCTTTCCTATGGGCATCTTGCAAAAAACTAAGGGTCCACAGCACAAATGATGGGAAACTGCAGAGCAACCCTCCCTCAGCCAGATATCAGAAACTTCTCTCTGGCCTGGCATATTACACTGATGAGAAGACAAGTTTTCATGACTGAGGGGCAGTGGTTCCCAAACTCCTGAGTGTGATCTCCCAGCAGTGGGGGAGACGCCTTGCCAGCAGGCCCTTCAACTGAATCAGTTTTATCAAGTAGATGCTAGGAGGCAAAGTCATTTGGGGAGACTGAGTTCTGACAGCTTCAATATGGAAGAACACAAAGACTTAAAAATCTGAAACTATAAATAACAGCAACAACATTGTAGGGCTCTTCTGTCTCTGAAAGGCATTTCTTAGAATTCCAAAGAGAAACACTAACTTCTAAATGAAAAAAGCAAATGGCAGAACTTACACCCCTCACACACTCAGAGCTACAGATAAGATCTAACATTTTCACGACATTCAAAAAAAAAACTGGCCTAACAGCTATTAACCACTTCAAAATACATAAATTTCTCTGTTTTCCTGCTTTTTAGGCAGCGACTTTTTTTTTTTTTTTTGGTATAAGGTAAGTTTCATCTATGAAATTTGATAGCAGCTGCTTCCCAGAGTTAGTCTGGCAGTCAGCGTGCCTGTGGTATGTTCAGGTGTGAGGGTCTGGGATTTATGTTTCCATTTGACTGTTGCCTTTGGCCTTCTGTGCCTCTGGGTTACTAGGACTGAGAGGAAACCAGTTACTAACGGAGAAAAATGAAGGGTGGGTGGGATGAATGACAACAAAGTCAAGAATCTAAGATGCCACAGTCTCCAAAAGAACAGCTTCAAACAGCATGTGGGTGGCAAGTCAAGGATTGATTTTTATTAGTATTGCCATAAATTTCCCAAACCTCATAGGAAATGTCACCTCTGTGGCCAGAGTGTAGTAAATTAGGGATTAAGAAAACTTAAAATTCCACACTGAAAAAAGGTGTTAGGCTCTTCCTTTAAGATCCATATTTAAAATATTATTTATGTATATGAGTTCCCATATATGATTAAAGTGGCAGGTGGTACTTTTCAAAGATAAACTATTATTACTTAAAAATAAGTACAATATAATAACTGAGGAAGTCTTTCAGGAATAGCCACACTATCAAATATAATTCATGTTAGGTGGATTTGAGAGAAAGAACCATAGACAGTCAAGAATTAGGTCATGGTAGAGACCAAGGTCTCTGCTCACAGACAATGGCACTCATGATCATCAAAACCAAAAAAAAAAAGCTTCAACCTACAATACTGATAAAGAACAAGATGGCAAAATGGTTTTAGGATGCAAAAAGATAAGGTCAAAAGTTTTACCAAACTCAATTAAAAAAAAACAAAAAGATTTACCAAACTCAAAACCTGAGAAGAGATTGAAAATAACTTTGTTCAGGAACTGCAGAGCAGAGACCTCTTGTTTGAACATTTTAAAGTTTCTACTTTTTATTTTATTTCATATCTCTTCCCATCTCTTTTTTTTCCCCATGGGTTTCTTTTCTTTTCTTTTTTTTTTACAGAGAAATGGAAATATCTTTATTTCTCTCTTCTACACAAAACCCTCCAAAGACTTCCCAGCATACTTAGCATAAAATCCAGTATAAAACCCATAAAAACTTTGAATTATAATGCTCTTTACAATATGGTGCCTGGCTGACTACCTTACTGATTTCATCTGCTCATACTCTGGCCCTCTCTCTCTTTTATACAATGATGGTGGGTTCCTTACTGCTCCTAGATCTCCCCTAGTTTGCTCTGGTTTCAGAGCTCTTACTATTATTTATACATAGCATGTGCTCATCACAGGTTTTTGCATAGCTACTTGCCCCTCTCCACCCATTTATTCTTGTCTGCTCAACAGTCCTTCCTCCAAAAGGCCTCTCCTGACCACCTTGCCAGTCTCTCTCCCCATCATTCTTTTTTTTTTTAATTTTTTTTTTTTATTAGTTGGAGGCTAATTACTTCACAACATTTCAGTGGGTTTTGTCATACATTGATATGAATCAGCCATAGAGTTACATGTATTCCCCATCCCGATCCCCACTCCCACCTCCCTCTCCACCTGATTCCTCTGGGTCTTCCCAGTGCACCAGGCCCGAGCACTTGACTCATGCATCCCTTTCATGGGTTTCGAACAACATGTAAAACTGATATAATAAACTTGTCTGAGAAGACAGAATCTCTCTTAATCTGCAAGTTTGGTTTCAATGTAATTGAATCATGAAAAACTTTGTGGTGGGCTTCTCTAGTGGTCTAGTGGTTAAGAATCCCTCTGCCAATGCAGGTGACATGGGCTCAATCCCTGGTCCGGGAAGATCCCATATATCGAGGGGCAACTAAGACCATGCACCATAAGTACTGAAGCCCGTGTGCCTAGACCATCACCACAAATACTGACGCTCGTGAGCGCATGTGCTCCATAGCAAGAGAAGCTACCACAACGAGAAGTCTGCACACCTCAACTAGAACCCCAGCTCGCCGAAACCAAAGAAAGCCCATGCAATAAAACAACGAAGATCCAGTGCAATCAAAATTTAAAAATAAACAAATGTTTTTTAAAAAGGTGATAAGACCCAGTGCAACCAAAAATAATAAATAAATAAATAAATAAATCTGAAAAAAAAAGGTAAAAAGCATACCAATTTGAGCTTAATAATGATATAACTACATGCTGTGTTAAAAAGAAAAAAGAATTTTGTGGTAAAATACATACCCAAGTCAAATAAGCTTCTTATGTTTAAAATCAATGACAGGCCCTCAGTCATGTCCGACTCTTTGCGACCCCATGGACTATACAGTCCATGGAATTCTCCAGGTCAGAATACTAGAGTGGGCAGCCATTCCCTTCTCCAGGAGATCTTCCTAACCCAGGGATTGAACCCAGGTTTCCCACATTGCAGGCAGATTCTTTACCAGCTGAGCAACAAGGGAAGCCCAAGAATAGTGGGTAGCCCATCCCTTCTCCAGCAGATCTTCCCAACCCAGGAATCAAATTGGAGTCTCCTGCATTGCAGGCAGATTCTTTACCAACTGAGCTGTCAGGGAAGCCCTGTTAAAATAGTATTTGTTACTTTATTGTTTACTGGACATTTGCATCTCTTATGGTGTGAATTTCCTGTTCATGCCTGTTGCCCATTTGTTACCTGTGAGCATTTGTACTTTTATGAGCTAATTCTATGATAAGGTTAGTAATCCTTTGCATTTTTATACATGTTGCATATATTTTGGTAAAGTAGTTTGAACATATTGTAGGCATGATGAAATAGCTTCTCTTTTTGCTAAAAATGGAGGAAAATCACAAAAAATAATCACCAACACAAAAAGAAGAGGATAGATTTTATATTTAATGAGGGTTATTTCAATTTTTATGGTAATCAAATACCATTTTTTATTACTTTGCAAGCATAAAAATTTTGTGTAGGACTTGCCTGGTGGCACAGTGTATAGGAATCCACCTGCCAATTCAGGTGGCTTAAATCCCTGGTCCAGGAAGATTCTGCGTGCAATAGAGCAACTAAGCCCATGAGCTGTGAGTACTGGGCCTGCATGCCACAACTACTGAAGCCTGTACTCTGGCACAAGAGAAGCCATCACAAGAGACGTCCGTGCCCTACAAGGAAGAGTAGCCCCCTGCTCAATGCAACTAGAGAAAGCACACTTACAGCAACAAAGACCAAGTGTAACCAGGAAAAAAAAAAAACAAAACCTCTCCTTTAAAAAAATAAAATAAAAAAGATTTTGTGTATGATAGCATTTAAAATCCCCAGTGAAATTTAAACTGCCTTAGAAAATGTTCTTTTTCATCTTCAGTTGTATTTCTCCAAAGAGGAAATGTAGTGTTTTTCCCCTTTGTACTCTAATTGCTTGAGATGTGAAATAAAAAGCTAATTGTATGAATTAAACTTAAAACACGCATACTCATACAGATGATCATTCAAGCATGCACTGAAAAGAGAGTCTAAGAACAGAATAAAAATGTTTCTCCTTTTCGTTTTTTATTTCCACTATAGTTTTGACAGGACTTCTCTGGTGGCTCGGACGGTAAAGCGTCTGCCGATAATGTGGGAGACCCAGGTTCAATCCCTGGGTCGGGAAGATCCTCTAGAGAAAGAAATGGCACCCCACTCCAGTACTCTTGCCTGGAAAATCCCATGGACGGAGGAGCCTGGTGGGCTACAGTCCATGGGGTCGCAAAGAGTCGGACACGACTGAGCGACTTCACTTTCACTTTGACAGCGCCATACTTGTTGACCTATGAGAACAATTCAGGTGCATTTTCTAGCAGCTATAGAACCATAGTTTTGGAGATTCCTCAGTTCTATTAACAATAATGATAGAAATGGCTAAGGTCCCAAGCATTGGGCTGCATACTTTCCATGCCTTATCTGACTTAATACAACAACACTGTGATGGTGGTACCGTAATTAACTCCACTTTCACATGAACAAATGGAGGCACCAGAGGTTTAAAGAGTCATCTGACCAAAGTCACATGGCTTATAAATGGGAGGGCCATCAATCCAATGCAGGGCTCAATGGCTCCAGACCCATGTGCTGACCGTTACAGCTCGCTGCCTCTCAAAATACAGAACATGACAATGTGTGTGTGCTCAGTCAGTCTAAAGCCTTCCAGGCTCATTGGTTCATAGAATTCTCCAGGCAAGAATACTGGAGTGGGTTGCCATTTCCTCCTCCAGGGATTTTCCCCACCCAGGGATTGAGCCGGCGTCTCCTATGTCTCCTGCGTTGGCAGGTAGATTCTTTCACCACAGAGCCACCTGGGAAGCCCTACTAATCATTAGGGAAGTGCAAATCAAACCACAGTGAGATATCACTTCACACTCATTGGGGTGGCTATCATATTTTAATAGAAAGTTTAAAAAGTGTTGGTGAAAATATGGAGAAATCGAAATCCTGTGGACCCTGCTGGTAGGAATGTAAAATGGTACAGTTACTGAGGGAAATAGCACAACAGTACCACCCCCCGCCCCCTGCCCCCCGCCCCAAACGCAGACTTTTCACTTGATCCAGCAATTCTACTTCTAGTGTGTGTATGTGTGCTCAGTCGTGTCTGACTCTTTGCAACCTCATGGACTGTAGTCCACCAGGCTCCTCTGGTGGGTTTACCAGGCAAGAATACTGGAGTGGGTTGCCACAATAAAGGGAGTTATTATCACAATTGACTTTATAACACTGGAGGCAGATTTCTAACAAGAAAAAAAAAAAAAAAAGAGGAAATCTAGCTGCTTCCTGAATCTGACTTACTTAACAAAGTAAGCACCTAGGTATCAGGGTCTACAGAAATGATTATCTGGCCCCTGAAATCAGACTGTAACAGAGGAGACAGATATACAAACAAATAAATGTAATTTATTTTTCCAGACAGGATGGCTTTGCAGAGGAGGTAACATTTTAGTTAAAGATGGGAAGAGATGTAGTGGGGGAAGTGACTGTTGTAACCAGGATCCAGAAATGAGAACGAGAATGTCACCAGGAGGGCAGGTGGAGTTCGCCTTGGAAAGGAGTCATCACAGCATTGATATCAGCCCGTGAGGACTGAGTATGTGTCATAGGCTGGGTACTATGCTAAGCATTCACTTTCTCATTTATTTCTATAACTTGTGAAACCAATACCATGATTACCTCTGTATTACAGATGAGGACACTGAGACAGGTTACATAACCTTTCTGAAGTCACCATGCTGGACAAGACAGGAACCAGACCACCCTCCTCCTAACTGGTATACAATATAACCTCCTCTTTTCCTTCAGAAGGACTTCCCTGGTGGCTCAGACGGTAAAGCGTCTGCCTATAATGTGGGAGACCCAAGTTCAGTCCCTGGGTTGGGAAGAGCTCCTGGAGAAGGACATGGCAACCCACTCCAGTATTCTTGCCTTGAAAATCCCATGGATGGAGGAGACTGGTAGGCTACAGTCCATGGGGTTGCAAAGAGTCGGACACGACTGAGCGACTTCACTTTTCACTTTCCTTCAGAAATTGGAAAGAATGAAGGAGTAGTGGGGAAAGATAGGATATGTTCATGGGGAGAAATCACACTAATGGTGTCTGGATTCTCTACGAAGTTGCCTCAAATGTGGGAGCATGATTGGGTGGGAGACTTAAAGAGAACTGTAAATCTTGACATCTAGTTCGGAGCTGACTAAAGAAGAGTAAGTGGTTTGCAGAGCAACCATGAGACGGAGTTGAGGATAAAAGCTCCTGTATTTGTAACTGAACACACCAGTATATTCACTCAATAGTGTGCAAACAATGGCAACTGGCCAAGAAACACTCATACCAGTGTTCAGTGAAGAAAACTCTTGGAGACAAGAGACATAGGTCCCCATCTCCCATTTAGTTCTACAGTATCACAGACAGAACTAGTCAGGCCAGGTTTCAGATTCAAGGAGAGGGATCTGAACTTCAGGCTGAGGGGCTCTTAAAACTACTTCCTTAGAGAGCGTCATCCCTACCCTGGCATAACTAAAGGTCAGGATACAGAAGCAACACAGTACAACGAAACCTTGGCATAAGCCTCTACTGGCACGTCAGGGTTCCTGACAGAGGGTTGCTGGCTTCTCCCCTAGTACAGTCAGAGGTGGAAGTCTAGACTTTGAGTTACAGCTACACAAATGGCAAGTTATCTGGAGCATTCACCACATCACTGTTAAGGTTATGAAGCACCATGCCTTCCCCTGGCAGGACAGGGAGAAGCTAGGCTCCATGCCTTGTAGTTGACCACAAATGATTGATTGCTCTAAGTGCTAGAGCCTAATCTCTTTCCACGGAAGTTTGCAGGAGGCCAACTCCCTTCCAGGGATGCCAGCCAGCAGGGGGTCAATCCTGGACAAGGATTCAAATTTTTATTTGAATTTATTCTTTTATTCAAATTTCTTCCTCAGTCTTGTTGACAGCAAAAACAGAGAGGTACTGGTACCCACAGACCCCCATTTTTTTTTGTCATATGGTTGTGCAAATCGTGCAGTTTACATCCACTTACTTTCACCAACTATTGGTATCATCTGTTGTTTTGTTTCATATTTTGAACACCTTTATAGAAGCATGTTTGACACATAATCAACTGTATAATCTAAAAGGTTTGACATATGTTCACACCTAGGAAACTAACACTGGATAATGAAATCACCAATCACGGTTGGAAGTGTTCTCTTGGTAATCCAATCCATTCTTATCTCAACAGATTTGGTCATTTCCCCACTTTTGTTTTATGAGTTAGGTGCCTGTGGCTTTGAACAAGGAACTCAGCTTCCATTTTATCATCTCCTTAAAAAGTATAAAGTGTTAGTTGCTCAGTCATGTCTTACCCTTTGCAATTCCATGGACTCTAGCTGCCAGGCTCCTCTATCCATGAAATTCTCAAGGCAAGAATACTGGAGTGCGTTGCCATTCCCTTCTCCAGGGCATCTTCCTGACCCAGGAATCCAACTCAGGTCTCCTGCATTGTGGCGGATTCTTTACCACCTGAGTCACCAAGGAAGCCATTCAAAACCAGAATATTTTGAAGATTAGTGATTGTAAAACAAAGAACTAGAGATACAACTCTTACTATAATACTAGTGAAATGTAAAAAATGGAACTGGCTACATGAAAGTGAAAGTGAACTCGCTCAGTCGTGTCTGACTCTTTGTGACCCCATGGATTGTAGCCTACCACGCTCCTCCATCCAGGGGATTTTCCAGGCAAGAATACTGGAGTGGCCATTTCCTTCTCCAGATCTTCCCGACCCAGGGATTGAACCCCGGTCTTCCTCATTGTAGGCAGATGCTTTACCGTCTGAGCCACCACTGGCTACATATTAACCAGCAGTTAATCCTGATGACAGAAGCCTTAGGCCAGGTTCCCACAGCTGGTTCTACATAGTCTTTAGTGGACTCATTCAGTAAGGAAACTTGCTCTGGAGGGTACCTCCAGCCCCCTGTCCTTCTGTTCCCCATCTCAAGTCTCCTTGCTTCCTTAGGCTCAGACTAGACTTCTCTCAGAGACATGCTCTCATTTGGATAGAAGCTAATAAATGCTCCCTCCACTCTAACAGCTCAAAATCAAATTCCATTGTTGCTGGTGGTGCTAGCATCTGCTACACATACAAGTTGTTTAGTCACTAAGTCACGCCCAACTCTTTGCAATCCTGTGGACTGTAGCCCTCCAGGCTCCTCTGTCCATGGGATTCTCCAGGCAAGAATGCTGGAGTGGGTGGCCATTTCCTTCTCCAGATCTTCCTGACCCCAGGGATTGAACCCCGGTCTTCCTCATTGTAGGCAGATGCTTTACCGTCTGAGCCACCACTGGCTATATATTAACCAGCAGTTAATCCTGATGACAGAAACCTTAGGCTAGGTTCCCACAGCTGGTTCTACACAGTCTTTAGTGGACTCATTCAGTAAGGAAACTTGCTCTGGAGGGTACCTCCAGCCCCCTGTCCTTCTGTTCCCCATCTCAAGTCTCCTTGCTTCCTTAGGCTCAGACTAGACTTCTCTCAGAGACATGCTCTCATTTGGATAGAAGCTAATAAATGCTCCCTCCACTCTAACAGCTCAAAATCAAATTCCATTGTTGCTGGTAGTGCTAGCATCTGCTACACATACAAGTTGTTTAGTCACTAAGTCACGCCCAACTCTTTGCAATCCTGTGGACTGTAGCCCACCAGGCTCCTCTGTCCACGGGATTCTCCAGGCAAGAATGCTGGAGTGGGTGGTCACTTCTTTCTCCAGGGAAGGAAATACAAGATGCAGCTTAATTTCTCTGGTCTCAGTCCCTGGCCTCTGGTTGCCCAAACCCACTCATCCCCAGTCTCTCAGCCATCCGCAGTCTCTCCCCGTTCCTACAGTCTTAGCAGTCTGAGTCCCTCATTCCTGAGCATTCTTCCCCCTCAGCTTGGCTCATCTTCACAAGTCTGACTCTCTTGTCTGATCATCACTACTTCAGCTGAATTCTTTCTTGTAGTCTCTGATACACCAAACACCACCCCACCCCAGCATGGCCTCCCTGGCCCATCTGATCTGTCACCAACCATCCAAATCCCAGCATGACGGTTTAATCCCCTTGTCCAGCCTCCTCTGGTCTAATTAATTTTGCATTTAAGCAGCTTCCTTGGTAAATTATACATTTTTTTCCTTTAGTCCTCAAGAGTCAGTTTAGACCTAGTAAATTATGAGTAGAATTCTTTCATCTAAATGCAGGATCAGTGTTTACAAATCTATCTTTATACATCAAAAATCATCTATGTTTATTTATTTAGTGATACAAGATCAAGTGGGAAAAATAACCTCTGAGTCCCATAAAATCTGTAAGTAAGAAAGGGATGAATAAGAATGCCACGCTCCAGCACTTTTTAACACATGCTCTTCAACTACTGCAGCTAAGAGTGCATGTTAAAAACATATAAAATGTGAAAAGAAATTTAAATATACACATATAGTATATAAGTTTGGCTTATTTACAGTTTGAGCGAATTTATGGGCAGTAGCTGCTACTATAAAATATGCAATCTACAATATTAAATTTTGATTACATACCCCATAGAAATATTGTTTTTAAGCCCTGAAAAATATGAAACATCTGTTATTCATCTCCACAGAGACAAGAAATTTAAACAAGAAAATTTAAGATGGATCCATGGAGGACATGGAAGAACAGTAATAATGGTTAAATCAAGGAGTAAGTTAGGGCACCCTTTCTATCTCACCAATGACATGGACATTTTTTTCTTAGATGATTTTAGAAATGCCATTTATAGACTTGAGGTTAGCTCAGCATTCTGGAGGTGATTCTAAACTGGGGATGTCTTATACTTGTAGCGGGTATATTTCAAGGGAAATTTCCGCTGTGGACAGAGAGGCATGCTTAAGAATAGGGTACCTATAGAGATGAATGAACACCCTAAAACTAAATTTCAGACATCTTTCAATTTGTGACCCTAAAATTCAGTATCTTTATCAGGACTTGATGCCACTCTTTCAGATTTTGGTTTAGGCTATTTCCACCCTAAATAGAAGAGGATTAAAATCTTGGGAAAGGAGAACCACCTCTTGTGACTCCAAAGGTATTCTGAGCTGGGTGGTTGCTCCCAGCTTCACCTCTCGCTGGTGAAATCAAAAAGAAGGAATTGCGAATTCTTTAGGGCCACCTCTAGTGGGTTTTTCTCAGTTGGCTGGAAAACCTCAAAGGTAAGGATTTAATTAGGAATTTAACATTGGCTTCAAAAAAGAAGTCACAATCTCTAAGTATTTCACACAGGGGAGAAGTTGAATCACTCACAAAAGAGTTTCCTGCTGAAAATTCTTTACTGGCAAGGAGTATGTTTTGCTAATTGGGATGATGGCCAAGAGGATGCTAGTGGCCAGCCCTTTGCCCAGGGTGGCTGCCTCCATTAGGAATGGCAATACGCCCTTTTTGTTCACTCTGAAAGGCACCCAGTGGGGAGGCCTGAGGAGCCACTGGCCGCCTTTGTGGAGAGGGCAGGTCTGGGCAGGGCTTGGGCCAGCAGGGCTGAGCAGCCACCTGCTGACAGGGCCTTTCTTCCTCGTGAAGGAGTCCAGGGGATGCCATTAGAGAAAGTGCTGCTTCCAGCAAGCCATGGCCACCTTTAATGATTTCCAGGGAAGGAAATGAGTCTCCCAGATCAATTATGACACTTGATTAGGTTATTTAGGCTGACGAATCCCAAGCGAAATCAGAGGATGATTCAATGGCCTGCATCTCTTCCAGCTTCAGGGCCCAAGGGGTACCATGATAGCACTTTGCCTACATTTCCCTTGTCCTCTCACAGTACAGCGCTGGGGACCTGGCCAGTCCTACGTACAGGGTTAGTGCCTGATGAAAAATGACTGAGTATAAATCTCAATGCCTCTCTTTTCACTGGGTCTGCTTAGTATCTAAGCACCCGTTTGGGTGATCAGAAACACTTGGTGTATATCTTTCATATAATGAAAACTGCTGAACATTCGTAATGTACAGTCTTTTCATTGCTTTACTAATTAAATGGTTAAATCACATAGATGTTTTTCATTAGTAAGAAATGTCCAAATAATCTGTTTTTATATGAACAACGCCCACCCCCAAGAAAGAATGTAGGTAAAAGAAACAAAGGTTAAATCCATACACAGAAACAACGTAATTCCTAGGATACGGGGCCTGTGTCTTGCCCCCATTTTAGAAAGCGAGCCATAAACGGTGGCAGGGTCTGTGTGCAAGTGTCGTTGCCTGTCATCAAGGCATCTTTCCGTTTGTTTGCACAACATGAAGATTCCCATGTTGTCCTGCAGCCCTTTGGGGCTTCCTTCCTATGCCTCTGATCTTGACCCTGCACCCATTTACCACAGGTCTTACCATTTCAAGGGTGCTGCAATTGGTTAAAGGCACCCAGCCAAGGGCTTAGCAAGTAACCAAAACCCACCCTGAGCCCTGCTCCCCAGACCATGCTCTCTGCTCACTAAATCTATTGCCCTGATCTGCTGAAGGGTGCACTTTTTTCTAATTTGCACAAAGGCAATAACTCACTCAACTGAGAGCCTACAGATGTGCTTAGTTGCATTATTGTGGCTGTCCCTAAACTACTTCTAGGAACACAGCAACTTCATTGAAAGCCTTGGTACCTGTTCGTACCTGTAGACTACACCAAATACCAGGAAGAGACAAAAGAAACTAGGGAAAGTAAATATCTAAAATAAAGTCTCAGAACTTTTCAGAATTGAGGAAATGACACAGGAAGTATGACACATGCTAAGAAAAATAAATACAATAAGAATAAAATAAATAAAATAAAAAAGAAATCCGTATCTGAATACACTTTATTGAAACTACAGAACACCAAAGACAAAGGGAAAATCATAAAAGCAACAGGAAAAAATGATCTACAAATTACAGGTAGAGTCTCCAGGGCAATGAGGGAAGCCAGAAAACTGAAACAATATTTTCAAAGTGTTGATAGGAAATAAACTACCAACTCATATCCTCAGAACAACTGTCTTCCAAGCACAAAGGCAAAAAAAAATTTTTTTTTTGCAAACAAAAGTTGAAATCATCACTAAAGGACTTTTACTAGATTTGGACCATAAAGAAGGCTGAGTGCTGAAGAATTGATGCTTTTGAACTGTGGTGTTGGAGAAGATTCTTCAGAGTCCCTTGGACAGCAAGGAGATCAAACCAGTCAATCTAAAGGAAATCAATCCTGAATATTCATTGGAAGGACTGAAGCTGAAGCTGAAGCTCCAATTTTGGCCACCTGATGTGAAGAGCCAACTCATTTGGAAAAGAACCTGATGCTGGAAAAGATTGAAGATAGGAGGAAAGGGGGATGACAGAGGATGAGATGGTTGGATGGCTTCAACAACTCAATGCACATGAATTTGAGCAAACTCCAGGAAACGGTGAACGATAGGGAAGCCTGGCGTGCTGTGGTCCATGGGGTCACAAAGGGTCAGATATGACTGAGCGACTGAACAACAACAAAGGAAATTGTCAAAGGTGGTTATCGGGAAGGGGGATTATCCCAATGAAGAAAATACGACAGACACAGGAAGAAAAGTGGAATTATTTGTATAAAATAGTAAGAATTCAGATTTAATGGCTTAAAAAAAAGACAGAAACACTAAAGGTGGGTGAGTGACTAGAATTACAATATATTAAGGGTCTGTGTACGCTTACAAAGAGAGAGATTAAGGCACTGATTATTGACTTCTTTAAAATTATTTCCAAATTTCAAGGGTGATCACTAAAACAATAGAAGTACAATGATAAACTTTCAGATAAACAGAAGAAAATGGAATGAAGAAAACCGTATTCTATCAACCTCCAAAACGCAGGAAGATAATTGGAAGAGGCAAAGAATATGTGAATCAAATAGAAGATACAAAGTACGATGGTTTTTAAAAAAGCCCAAATACATCAATAATCACAGTAAGTGTAACTGTATTAAATTTGCCAGACTGGATGAAAAGTGACATCCAACTATTGATTGTTTACAAGTGTTGCACCAAAAACATACCTAAGGAAATGAAACAGTGGAAAATAAAAGGAAAAACTAGCCATGCAAATACTAATCAAAATAGAGTTGGGATAGCTATAATAATACAGAAGTGACAGACTTTGAGACAAAAAAAAAAAAACAACATTCTTATGGATAGAGAATATCCCAGTATAACAACAGAAGTTTCAACTCCCCAGGAAGATATATAACAGTTCTAAAATTGCATATAACTAATAAAATAGCTTCAAATGATATAAATCAAAAGTTGATATAACCATAGAGAGAAATGGACAAGTCCTTTCTCATAGTGGGAGATTTCAACACACCTCTCTCAATTCTGGATCGGGCAAAGAGATTAAGAGAACAACAACAAAAACTAGTAGAAATACAGTGGCATTTTGTTGTGCAATGATTTCATCTTTAAAAATCAGAATATAAATAACTGCTACTCTGAACATAAAGAAAGACGGAAAGAAGAAACATAAGGACTGAACATAAGGACTCAATCTCAGTTCAGTTCAGTCACTCAAGTGTGTCTGACTTTTTGCGACCCCATGAATCGCAGCACGCCAGGCCTCCCTGTCCATCACCAACTCCCTGAGTTTACTCAAACTCATGTCCATCGAGTTGGTGATGCCATCCAGCCATCCCATCCTCTATTGTCCCCTTCTGTTGCTGCCCCCAATCCTTCCCAGCATCAGGGTCTTTTCGAATGAGTCAACTCTTCACATGAGGTGGCCAAAGTATTGGAGTTTCAGCTTCAACATCAGTCCTTGCAATGAACACCCAGGACTGATCTCCTTTAGGATGAACTGGTTGGATCTCCTTGCAGTCCAAGGGACTCTCAAGAGTCTTCTCCAACACCACAGTTCAAAAGCATCAATTCTTCGGTGCTCAGCTTTCTTCACAGTCCAACTCTCACATCCATACATGACCACTGGAAAAACCATAGCCTTGAATAGACGGACCTTTGGTTGGCAAAGTAATGTCTCTGCTTTTTAATACACTATCTAGGTTGGTCATAACTTTCCTTCCAAGGAGTAAGTATCTTTTAATTTCACGACTGCAATCACCATCTGCAGTGATTTTGGAGCCCCCCAAAATAGTCAGCCACTATTTCCCTATCTATTTCCCATGAAGTGATGGGACCAGATGCCATGATCTTAGTTTTCTGAATGTTGAGCTTTAAGCCAACTTTTTCACTCTCCTCTTTCACTTTCATCAAGAGGCTTTTTAGTTCCTCTTCACTTTCTGCCATAAGGGTGGTGTCATCGGCATATCTGAGGTTATTGATATTTCTCCCAGCAATCTTGATTCCAGCTTGTGCTTCTTCCAGCCCAGCGCTTCTCATGATGTACTCTACATAGAAGTTAAATAAGCAGGGTGACAATATATAGCCTTGACATACTCCTTTTCCTATTTGGAACCAGTCTGTTGTTCCATGTCCAGTTCTAACTGTTACTTCCTGACCTGCATATAGGTTTCTCAAGAGGCAGGTCATGTGGTCTGGTATTCCCATCTCTTTAAGAATTTTCCACAGTTTATTGTGATCCACATAGTCAAAGGCTTTGGCATAGTCAATAAAGCAGAAATAGAGGTTTTTCTGGAATTCTCTTGCTTTTTCAATGAACCGGCATATGTTGGCAATTTGATCTCTGGTTCCTCTGCCTTTTCCAAAACCAGTTTGAACATCTGGAAGTTCACAGTTCAAATATTGCTGAAGCCTGGCTTGGAGAATTTTGAGCATTACTTTACTAGCATGTGAGATGAGTGCAATTGTGCGGTAGTTTGAGCATTCTTTGGGATTGCCTTTCTTTGGGATTGGAATGAAAACTGACCTTTTCCAGTCCTGTGGCCACTGCTGAGTTTTCCAAATTTGCTGGCATATTGAGTGCAGCACTTTCACAGCATCATCTTTCAGGATCTGTAATAGCTCAACTGGTCTACTGGAGAAGGGAATGGCAAACCACTTCAGTATTCTTCTCTTGAGAACCCCATGAACAGTATGAAAAGGCAGAATGATAGGATACTGAAAGAGGAACTCCCCAGGTCAGTAGGTGCCCAATATGCTATTGGAGACCAGTGGAGAAATAACTCCAGAAAGAATGAAGGGATGCAACCAAAGCAAAAACAATACCCAGTTGTGGATGTGACTGGTGATAGAAGCAAGGTCCAATGCTATAAAGAGCAATATTGCATAGGAACCTGGAATGTTAGGTCTATGAATTAAGGCAAATTGGAAGTGGTCAAACAGGAGATGGCAAGAGTGAATGTTGACATTCTAGGAATCAACTAACTAAAATGGACTGGAATGGATGAATTTAACTCAAGATGACCATTTTATCTACTACTGTGGGCAAGAATCCCTTAGAAGAAATGGAGTACCCATCATGGTCAACAAAAGAGTCCAAAATGCAGTACTTGGATGCAATCTCAAAAACGACAGAATGATCTCTGTTTGTTTCCAAGGCAAACCATTCAATATCACAGTAATCCAAGCCTATGCCCCAACCAGTAATGCTGAAGAAGCTGAAGTTGAACGGTTCTATGAAGACCTACAAGACCTTTTGGAACTAACACCCAAAAAGGATGTCCTTTTCATTACAGGGGACAGGAATGCAAAGGTAGGAAGTCAAGAAACACCTGGAGTAACAGGCAAATCTGGCCTTGGAGTACGGAATGAAGCAGGACAAAGGCTAATAGAGTTTTGCCAAGAGAACGCACCGGTCATAGCAAACACCCTCTTCCAACAACAAAAGAGAAGACTCTACACATGGACATTACCAGATGGTCAACACCGAAATCAGACTGATTATATTCTTTGCAGCCAAAGATGGAGATGCTCTATACAGTCAGCAAAAACAAGACCGGGAGCTGACTGTGGCTCAGATCATGAACTCTTTATTGCCAAATTCAGACTTAAATTAAAGAAAGTAGGGAAAACCACCAGACCATTCAGGTATGGCCTAAATCAAATCCCTTATGATTATACAGTGGAAGTGAGAAATAGATTTAAGGGACTAGATCTGATAGGCAGATGCCTGATGAACTATGGGCGGAGGTTTGTGACACTGTACAGGAGACAGGGATTAAGACCATCCCCATGGAAAAGAAATGCAAAAAAGCAAAATGGCTGTCTGAGGAGGTCTTACAAATGGCTGTGAAAAGAAGAGAAGCGAAAAGCAAAGGAGAAAAAGAAAATATTCCCATTTGAATGCAGAGTTCCAAAGAATAGCCAGGAGAGATAAGAAAGCCTTCCTCAGTGATCAATGCAGAGAAATAGAGGAAAACAACAGAATGGGAAAGACCAGAGATCTCTTCAAGAAAATTAGAGATACCAAGGGAACATTTCATGCAAAGATGGGTTCAATAAAGGACAGAAATGGTAAGGACCTGACAGAAGCAGAAGATATTAAGAAGCAGTGGCAAGAATACACAGAACTGTACGAAAAATATCTTCACAACCCAGATAATTATGCTGGTGTGATCACTCACCTAGAGCCAGACATCGTGGAATGTGAAGTCAAGTGGGCCTTAGAAAGTATCACTATGAACAAAGCTAGTGGAGGTGATGGAACTCCAGCTGAGCTATTTCAAATCCTGAAAGAGTGACTCAATCTAATCCAGGTAAAAAGCAAAGAAAACGTCTGCTTTATTTAAGCCGAGACGCCTCATGGCTATTGTATGTATGATTTTTAGTAGGTGTTGTGAAAATTTTAAATTATTTAGAGGAACTTTCCTGGCGGTCCAGTGGCTAAGACTCTGTGCTTCCAGTGAAGGGGGCTCAGGTTCAATTCCTGGTCAGGGCACTAGATCCCACATGCCGCAACCAAGAGTTCACATGCCACAACTAAAGATCCTGTAGCCACATCTGAAGATCTCGTGTGTCACAACCAAACCCTGGTCAGCTGAATAAATAAATACATGTTTTTTAAATAAATAAAATTGCTTAGAGATCTCCCATATTACTAACTCAATTTCATTCACTAATCTAGTGAAACTGAAAACACTTTAAATGTATTAATGTAGATGATTTGAACAACATAATTCATAAATTCAAGCTAATTATCACATAGAGAAATCTGTACACAATAACTTAACAATATATATTCTTCTGAAGAACTCATGGAATATTTATGAAAACTGAATGAAAACCATAAAGCAATCCCCAGGAAATTTCTAACAAACAAAATTTCTGACCACAACATAATTAAGTTTAAAATCAATATTAAAGTCAATTACATGTCCACATAGAAAAATGCAGTTATTAATAAAAAGGAACCTAGGAATATTAGCAGCAGATACTTATGTTTCTTATTATTTCCCAGATCTGTTATGATATGTTTTACATATTAATTTACATATTAATACTATATGTTTTATGTTAATACATACTAACTACATATTAATACTATATGTTTTACATATTAATTCATTTACTATTTACAATAGCTCTTTCTTTACCACTGAGCCACCAAGAAGGCCCAAATAGCCTTCTGAAGTGAGCATAATTATATCCCTATTTTAAAGATGAAGCAACCAAGGCACAGGGAGGTTATGTAAGTTTACATTTACTAGGTGAAAAATGACAGAATTCAAATCCAGGGAGCCTGGCACCAGATTCGAAATGCTACAACTCTATTCTTTACTACTTCTCAAAAGACATGAAAGGTCTTTCTGGGTAAATCCACAAAACTTTACTGAAAGACATTCAGACCTAATATTCAAAGAACATACCACATTTCTGATGAGAAAGACCTCCCAAATCATTAAGATATCAATTCCCCCTTGAAATTGTCCCCTAAATTCAATGTAATTGCAATCAAAATCTCAACAACTTGCTTCAAGAAATTCAGCAAAGTGATGCTAAAATTCATATGAAAAGAACAAATGGTCAATAATATTAACACCTTACTGGAAAGGAAGAATAAGTTGAGATGATCTGCCCTACCAGATATAAAGACTTTATTTATGGTGATTATGGTGGGGCTGGCATAGAAATAGACAAATTTTGAAATTAGTTTATTTATTTGGCTGTGGCGAGCCTTAGTTTTGTCATGCAGACCTCTGGTTGCGGCACCCTGACTCTCTATGGCTGTGGCACCCAGGCTCTAGAGCACACGGGCTTAGTTGCCCAGTAGCATGTGGGATCTCAGTTCCCTGACCAGGAATCAAGCCTGCATCCCTTGCATTCCCAAGGCGAATTTGTAACCACTGGAACTACCAGGGAAGTCCCAGAAACAGACACCTTTGACCAAACTGGTGAACTTAGTTTCTGCTAAACCTTGCTGCTACTGCCTGGCTATAAAGAGCTTTCCGCTTGTGGGACAACTGTTCCCTCAAAGTAACGAATGAATTTGGTAAATAATTTTTGCTTTTATCCTCATAGATGGATATCCTCACTAATTTTTGAAATTGTAATTAAGTCTATTGATATAGTTAGTGTGACCAGTTCCAGTTTAGAAGAATATGGAACTCCAAGACTCTTTTACAGGGGGGCCATATAATTTTTTTTCTTATTTTTTTTGCCAAATCAAGGGCAACCTTGAGAATGAAAGGGAGCCCTATTTATAATTAAGTTGTACCTGTCAAACAAGGATGGACACCCTAATTTTACTCTATTCTTTGTTCTTTCAACAACTAGTCTGTTTTATAAGCTCTGCCAACTATTTCTAGCCCAACTGATACTTTGAAAAAATTATTGGTCATAGAGTGACTTAAGGATCATGACATACATCTGTTTATGACAAGCCCACCTTGACCAATTAAGTCAGCTCAACACTCACAGTTTGAGCAGTGGACACACAGTGTTGTTTGAGACAATCGTTTGGCAACCTCTCTTCTGCTCCTGATTCAATCCAGTTTCCATTCAGTTCTCTCTCATTTACAATCCCACACCTGCTCAGTGGACTCAGCATTTGCATCTGGGCTTTCAATTCTGAAACTCTCAGTGTCCCTGCAGGCACTGGCCTCCAAACTTCCCACTGGCCATCTCCATGGTCCTCCACCCCCAAAAGGCAGCTCTACATTAGCTCCCCGCTGAGAGCCAGTTCCAGACCCAGGCCTCAAGTTGTGCTGACCCCTGGCTTGCCGAACCCCAAAGATGGGTTTCAGACGTGATGTGGTCACAGGCAGCGCTAACCCACAGCACAGGGAGCTCCCACAGGGGAAAATGTATGTGTGCAGGTGGGGTTTCTGGGCAGGGGAGTGATGCATGACAATCTGGGTATGGACGTGTATCCCCATCCTTAAAACTTGCCCTTGGCTTCTCATGCTTGCTCATTCTTCAAATTAATAGACAAAGTTGGATGCCTAATAAAATAAAGGCAACAGGAACTTTGAACTCCTGAGAGAGTAAATATGAACAGCTAGTTCTGTATTTATAAATAGGAAAACACTTTTTATGTTTAGTATTTAACTTGGCCATAATTTGCACTCAGGAATTTCTCCAATTCTTTGCGAGACTAAGGAAGAAAACTACCTTCCACCTAAATGAGAGAAAAGTATTATTCAACATTTACATGTTGCTGCTCAACCTTGGCCTACAATGTAATCACATAGGGAGTTTTGAAAAAAAAAAAAGTATTGATGTCCAGATCCCATACCTAGAGATTCTGATTCAAGTGATTTGGAATGTGCCCAGCCATCGGGGGTTTCATAGGCCTCCGGGTGATTCCAAAGTAATTAATGTAATTATTGTAATGTGATGTTGAAGACCGTTGACAACGTGTCACAGGCTGAACCTGTATATAAGATTTCATTGACTCTTCACAACAATCCTGTGAGTTGCTGGCTCTGCAGATGAAGAAACTAGGGCTCAGAGAGGTTAAATAATCCTGTGTGGTACCCCTAACCACACAGCTAATAAGGGTCTGAAACAATATTTGAAATTGCCTCTGTATGACTTCAAAGCCTATGAAAAGTCAAAGTCTACTGACTGACTGACTTCAAAGTCAGTAAGTGAGGAAAAGCTGTCATGAGGAAAGGCACTTGCATATGGATAAGGACCTGCTTAGTAACCTCAGTCTCCTGCTATACCGCCATTTCATGCCTACTTGAAAACGCAGCCAAGGCTTAATCTCCAGAATCAATCTTGTTCTTAAAAAACACATGAAGAGTTTTCACACTGCATCCAACAGCCTTGCCCCTAAGATTTCATAACTAGGCCCTCATCTTATACCTATGGACTGATAGGTCCCCCTACTCTAGTGAGGATGAGCATGAAGCACGGGCAGTGGTCTTGGAGTCTTAACTTCAAATCCCTTCCCTCTCTTACTATATCCCTGTGACTTTAGGCAAGTCAGTTAAATCCTCTGAGTCTCAATAACACATTTGCAAAATATGAAAAATAAAACCTATATTGCAGGGCTACAGTTAAGAATGAACAAGATAACAAATGTGAAAAGCTAGCATAACATCCTCGCATAGAAGTTCAATAAAGAGTAGAAATTATATAGTTATTATTGATGTTAACATAATGGTTATTATTACCTGGTACACCATTCCAATGGAGTGAGTGTGTTTCTTTACTCTTACAAAAATAACTTGAATGCTGACATTGGAACCCACTCTTTGAGCCTCAAGCCCAAAGATGAAAATCCCAACCTCCATGATGTCTGAAGGTTGCCTTCCAGAGCTTCAGCCTGGTACCCACGGTCAGAACCCACTTCTGTTACTGCTTCTGGAGACACTGAAGGCTTTCTCAGTGCAAAGTCTATGCCCATTCAGTTCCCTGCAGATCACCCACCTCAGGGCTGTTCCAGATCACCGTGTGGCCCCAAGAAGTGTGCTCTCTCAGTTTTCAAGTCTCCAGTCCTCTCCTCTCTGGCCCATTTTGTTATATCCATGGCATCCTATGTTATGACTTCTGCCAAATAGAAAGCATAATGTTAACACATTGATTTGTGCATCATGAACTCAACACAACTGGTTTAAAAACTTTGGTCCAAGTGTGAGGCAAACTTCCCAGTTTCCTAAAAGGGACCCTAGCCTAACCCATACCACAAATGTGGTGGGGCCAAAACCCACATTTATTCCAATCATTGCATAATCAACATAGATAAAGAGGCATAATTCCCTTGAAAGATTTTCAAGGTCCTCCTTTAAGTGCGTTTCCCTCACTATTGTGGTTCTAAACTATGGCCACGGCTTCAAGGCCAAATTACAGCCTTTGGCGGCTGGTTTTAGTCTGGTGGTTACAGCAATGAATTTGGAGTCAGGAATCCTGGAGTCTCAGCCAACTATTCCCTGGGTAACCACAAGCTAGTTAGCTGCCCTCATCTCAGTTTTTCTATCAGTTAAATGGGGTAATTTTTCCTTTCTTCCAACTACTTCAAAGGCACACACTGTGACAATTAATTACTCCATGACCCACTAAATCTGGAAACTTCTGTGTAGTAACAAAGCTATTGTTAGCTTTTTTCTTCAATGTTCAGTAATTTAATCATAAGATACTGTAGGTTTTAAGTGTCCAAATGTTACACCTGAAAGTTCATTTGGGGTATTCATATCTAGGATACTGAGCCATGTACCCAATTGTCTTAGTGCTGGCTGACAGAGGCAGAAGAATCTTCCAAAACATTAAACCAAAAGCCTAAATTCAGCTCAAGGGAATAGCAATTAGCATTGCTAATTGCTATCACACAGGTTGATTTTTTTAATCTCAAATGCCCTGGCTTCCCCATAACATAAGCATCTGATACTATGTGAAAAATATTCTGAAGAACAGTTGGTATTCACAGGTAAACAAGGTCTGGTGAAAATGTCCCCAACTTTATTTCCTGCCCTCGTTTAACACCAGTATATTTATTTTCCATGTTTCTATTATTTTTTAGTTCTAAAGGTATCCTTTTTTTCCCCCATACACCATACTTTAATGATATTTTAACATTGAGAAATTCTATTAGCTCATTGCATACAACCATTAACAAACCTCTGGAGGTGAGAATCTATCTACAAATAGTACTTTTTGAGTGTTTTGAGAGAGGAATAATTTTAGGCTTGAGTTTTTATGGTTGATAAAAGTGATAGACATTGGAAAAGAAAAAAAATATAGTTAGCAGATATGTTATTTTTAAAAGAACTTTAAACAAATTATTATTTATATTACTGATTTTTCCTCTTTAATACTGTTCCATATGCATGTCACTTCTGAATAAGAAAGTAAACTTTGACAGTTTAGCAGAATATTAAAGTGTCATTACATAATATAGATTATAAATACTTTATACTGTTTTCTGGAATGGTTAGCTGACAAATGAAATAGAAAGAAAACATTCATCACACTCATTCTCTCTTAAGTGTAAATAAATAAGAGTCCAGAACTTTAAATAGTTTGCTTCATTAATAATGTTTATATATATCAGTATACATGTAGAGAGAGAGACTAACAGGACTCAAAAATTTTCTATATTGCATATACATTAGATGTGGGAGATTAATTCACATTGAACCCATATAGCGTAGTGGAAAGTTTTATTCATTAATTAAAATTTTAGATTTCCAGGTTCTAGTTCAAGTCTTATGACTTCAAAGTTTTGTCCTGATTCTGCTACTAACTCTCCTTTTGACTTTAAGTGAATCCCTTCATATTTTTGGAATCTAATTTCCTGATAGTTGTGGGTTGTACTGTGTCTCCCCAACCAACCTACCCTGCAAAATAAAAAGATATGTTGTACAGCAGAAACCAACACAACATTGTAAAGAAATTATCCCCCAATTAAAAAGTTAAAAAATAAATTAATTTTTTAAAAAAAGATATGTTGAAATCCTAACCCACAGTATCTCAGAAATGTGAACTTATTTGGAAATAAGGTCCTTGCACATGTTAAGACGAGGTCATATTGGAGTAGGGTACGTCCTTATGAGAACACAGCCACTGGAGGCAGACACACAGGGAGAATGCCATGCAACAACAAAGGCAGACTAATTGATGCAGTTGTAAGCCAAGAACACAAGACTGTAAGCAAACCATTAGAAGCTAAAGAGGCAAGGAAAAATTCCTCTACAGGTTTCAGAGACTGCATGGCCTGCCCACATCTTGATTTGACACTTCTAGTCTCTAGAACTGTGAGACAATACATTTTGGTTGTTTGAGCCACCCAAAGTATCACGTTTGTGATACTTTGTCATGGCAGCTGTAGCAAACAAAAGTACAGTCTTTAAATTAAGACTCACTTCTGAAAGCGTTATCCATAAATATACTTTTGTTATTCGAAGTCAGAAGTAAAGGGCCTCTCTGTGAAGACCTTGCCGGTCAGGCAGTCTCTGTCACAAGCACTCAACTCCGCTGATCAAAACCCGTCGCAGACAATATGTAAATACATGTGAGGGGCTGTGTTCCAATAAAATTTTATTTATGGACACTGAAATTTGAATTTCATATAATTTTCCTATGTCACAGAATATTATCGTTTTAAAAAATTTCCCTTCCATTTAAAAATATACAAACCATTCTTAGCTCTCAGACCACACAAAAACAGACAGGGGGCTGGCCTGGGTCTTGCAGGCTGCAGTTTGATGAGTCCTGTTCCAAGCTGTTGATATTAGTACAATGAACTTGGTAGAAAGCATGATAGAAAAGCCATATGCAGCCTTTTACCCAAGACGCATGAGCCAAGCAGTGCAGGACTTTCTGTAGATGATAACTGTATTCATGGAGCTATATCTCTCTACATATAATAAAAACAGTTTTTAAAAACCACCAGAGAATCACATTTAAAAATAGAGTAGTAGGGTTTTCAAAAAAAAACTCTATTTCATTACTTCATCTCTTTAGTGGTCAAAATTAGTTTAAGAGAATAAACATTAAAAATGAAAACTATTATCACTTATTGAGTACTTACAGAGCAGTCGAGTTCTCTGCTAAATGCTGCATACACTTATCTCATTAACCCTACAATAACTCCTCAATTTACATAGTCCTACATCCCCTTTCAGATGAGGTTCAGAAAGATTAAGCAATGTGCCTAAGGCCTCACAGCTAGTACTTAACTGAGCACAGAATAAATCAGGTGGTTCTGACTGCAAGGTTCATAAGCCATTTTATATGATGTTGTTAATTTCTCGTATTGGTTAATTTCAAATGTTCAACTTCCAAGCAAATGTGGTAATTTACTATAATAAATTATAAAGTGAAAGAAAGTGAAGTCACTCAGTCGTGTCCGACTCTTTGCGACCCCATGTACTGTAACCTACCAGGCTTCTCTGCCCATGGGATTTTCCAGGCAAGGGTACTGGAGTGAGTTGCCATTTCCTTCTCCAGCGGATCTTCCTGACCTAGGAATTGAACCTGGGTCTCCTGCATTGCAGGCAGACGCTTTACCCTCTGAGCCACCAGGGAAGCCCATAATTATAAAGTATTGTTAAATTAACAACAAAACCTACACTTTTTAAATAATGAATTAAAAACATTGATAATCAAATATACAATTCAGCATAGCATGGAATGAATGGATAGGATAGAAAGAAGATCAAAATAATGGAAGAAAATTATAATTCACTCCTTGAATTAGATCAAATATAACATTTAATCCCTTTGCCTCAAATACTGGAATTACTAATGGCTCAGTCTTAGTCTTAAACTATTTAGCTCTGGAGTAAAGATTGAGTACAGTGTAAAACTAGATACTGTCTTATGATATACTCCCTTTCAAAAAACTTTTTATGGTTCAGGTGGTAAAGAATGCGCCGGCAATGCAGGAGACCTGGGTTTGATCCCTAGTTTGGGAAGATCCCCTGGAGGAGGGATGGCAACCCGCTCTAGTATTTCTGCTGAAGAATCCCCATGGAGAGAGGAACCTGGTGGGCTACAGCCCACGGGGTTGCAAAGAGCCGGACACGACTGAGCGACTGAGCATGGCACAGCCAGTTAACAATGCTGCGATATTAACAGCCTCAGGTGGACAACAAAGGAACTCAGCCATACATATGTGTGTATCCATTCTCCCTCAGACACTCCTCCCGTGTGATACACTCTTTTACTACTACCTCAAGAAAGAGAAGGTGGGGGAAAAAAAAAAAAAAACCTGTTGATAGCACATGTGATTAAGTTCCTCATTCAAGTATACTGACAGATGGCAGAAAAGAGAAGAAAGGGTGGAGACGACAGGGAGAGGTAGGATGGTGTAACCAAATACAAAACCATCTGGATCCTGTCCCTCTGTGACCTAGTGTTTGTGTTTAAATTAAACCTCTTGTATCATCACCTGACAGATCACACACTGAATTTCTAACCTGAAGCATTCTTTCAGCAAGCATGCAACACCAAAGTATTCTTTGAGGAAATTATACATTTCATCTATATAAAGGTTAAATCAATGAAATTATTAAAATGAAAGAACAGGATTTAAAAGCTTAACCTCCAAGAATGCCATCATGCCTGGCAAACAGAGAGCTTACAATATGCCCAATGTGAAACATCCACAGAATACAAACCCAACAGTCTGCTTTGTGTTACTTTCTAATAAATGTCGATGAGGAAAGTGTTTACAACCTGAAAAGCGGGGAGGTTAGGGTAGGGGGATTCAGTAGCTTGCCACATGGAAATACATCTCCTGTCAATTCCAGGAAAACATCAAGCAGTACATACTGCTCCAGGACTCTTGGTCTTCACTCTGCATCAATTAAGTGACAGTGCTGTTTCTGGCATAATGAGCTGCATTCATAATGGCTGATATCCAGTGGTTCAGTAAGAACATTAGGCTCCACAAATTTCAATCAATGCAACACAGTCATTCTGCAGCTGTGCAAATTAAGACATGTGGAACAAACATCTTGCTTCAAAACATGTTAGAAGTCAGCAACATGTTTGAAATCTAGCTTCAGTATTTTCTATTTACCTTCTCTGGAATGACTGACTTGTGGAGCTTAATTTTGATTCCATTGTTTCAGTGATGACTATATAGAATCAGTTCTCACTTCCAAAGCTCCAAAAGAATTAAGGAACTCTTCCTACATCTTATCACCAACTTTTACCCATTTAATTAGGCTCAACTGACATCATTAAGTACTTCCCTGGTGGCTCAGCTGGTAAAAAATCAGCCTGCAATGTGGGAGACCTGGGTTCGATCCCTGGGTTGGGAAGATCCCCTGGAGAAGAGAACAGCTACCCACTCAAGTATTCTGGCCTGGAGAGTTAGGACATCATTAAAGACTTTACTAGATCTAGAAGTGAAAAGGCTGAACAAAGACAGACCCCACCCATGAGGACTTAAGAATTTAATAAAGGGAGGGAAATGCCTCAAAGCTGGTAATTTCAATTAAATGATGCTAAAAAATAAGATAAAGGTTGATTGCAGCAGGAAGCACTGAGCCCAACCTGGGAGTCCAAAAAGAAGGCTTCCAGCAGGGGACAGTGCCCTAGAATGGATTCTAAAGAGTAATGACGAGTTCGCCAATTGAAGAAATGAGGAAAGGGCATCCCAGCTTGGGAAGCTGCATGAGCAAAACCAGGAGGCAGGAAATATCATAGAATATGCTGGGAAAACATGCTCTGGGGATAGAGAGGAGAACTAATCTGAAAACTATAATCCATGACTAGTGCTAAATGGAAAAAAAATTAACAATCTGGATAATACGGTTAAAAAGCTTTAAATTCACAGTGTACACTGAAGCTGAGAAACCTATTGCTATTATATGATGCCCAGATCAGGAGGGAGAATTTGGTCCTAGAGCTATCTTCCATAAAAAATGGATTTATTTTTAGGAAACCAAAACACTTCCCGTCTCCTGGTTGGTTACATAAGTCATGCCGATTCTCAGGTCAGTGCCCTCATTGAGTGAAACTTGCTTTGACTCCGGGTAAGACAAATAGAAACTCAACGGTCTCTCAAGTATAATTCTCTGAAAGTTATTTACTGAATATACTGCACACCCAGCATTTCTTCCCAGGGCTTCTAGGTAGTTACTTTGCACTTCTATCCCACAGTCACTTAACTATGTGGGAAAAAAAAAGGTGGGCAGAAAACCAAGAGCGATACACTCTCTGCCCCAAGGTCACAGCTGGGTGCCAAGTTACTGAATTCGGCAGACAACTACTCAGAAGTTTGGAGGGGAGAACCTCAGACTCACCTAGGTTTTAGTATTGAGGGTAAACACAGTAGGTGGGGAAAGGCCTGGTTTGAATACCAGCTCCATCACTTACCAGCTGTGTGACTTTAAGTAAATCTCTTGGCCTTTTGTATCTGTTTCATCTGTAAAATGGGAATAATAGTACTTAAACTGAGAACATGCATGTACTATATATTCAGTTCAATTCACTCAGTCGTGTCCAACTCTTTGTGACCCCATGGACTGTAGTACTCCAGGCCTCCCTGTCCATCACCAACTCCCAGGTCTTACTCAAACTCATGTTCATAGAGTCGGTAATGCCATCCAACCATCTCATCCTTTGTCGTCCCCTTCTCCTCCTGCCCTCAATCTTTCCCAGCACCACGGTCTTTTTCCAATGAGTCCGTTCTTCACATCAGGTGGCCAAAGTATTGGAGTTTCAGCTTCAACATCAATCCTTCCAATGAATGTTCAGGACTGATTTCCTTTAGGATGGACTGGTTGCATCTTCTTGCAGTTCAAGTGACTCTCAAGAGTTTTCTCCAACACCACAATTGAAAAGCATCAATTCTTCAGTGCTCAGCTTTCTTTATAGTCCAACACTCACATCTATACATGACCACTGGAAAAACCATAGCTTTGACTAGACGGACCTTTGTCAGCAAAGTAATGTCTCTGCTTCTTAATATGCTGTCTAGTATGGAAGTGACAAATAGATTCAAGGGATTAGATCTGATAGACAGAGTGCCTGAAGAACTATGGACGAACATTGTACAGGAGGTGACATTGTACAGGAGGCAGTGATTAAGACCGTCCCCAAGAAAAAGAAGTGAAAAAAGGCAAAATGGTTGTCTGAGGCCTTACAAATAGCTGAGAAAAGAAAAGCAAAAGGCAAAGGAGAAAAGAAAAGATATACCCACTGGAATGCAGAGTTCCAAAGAATAGCAAGGAGAGATAAGAAAGATTTCCTCAGTGATCAATGCCAAGAAATAAAGGAAAACAATAGAATGGGAAAGACTAGAGATCTCTTCAAGAAAATTAGAAATGCCAAGGAAACAGTTCATGCAAAGATGGGCACAATAAAGGACAGAAATGGTATGGACCTAACAGAAGCAGAAGATATTAAGAAGAGGTGGCAAGATACACAGAAGAACTATACAAAAAAGATCTTCATGACCCAGATAACCACAATGGTGTGATCACTCACCTAGAGCCAGACATCTTGTAATGTGAAGTCAAGTGGGCCTCAGGAAGCATCACTATGAACAAAGCTAGTGGAGGTGATGGAATTCCAGTTGAGCTATTTCAAATTCTAAAAGATGATGCTGTACTATATATATATATATATTTTTTTTAATTTGACCTATGTTTTATTAGGTTCATTCTGACAGCTTGGTGAAGAATACAATGCAGAAAACACAAGTTAGACAGTATAAATGTATATATTTATATATACTTATATATAAATGTATATGTTTATATATTTATAAATATAGCATATGCATATTCTCAGTTTATTATAAGTACTATTATTCCCATCCTACAGATGAGGTGGCTCAGTGATATGGAATCCATCTGTCAATGCAGGAGACACAGGAGATGCAGGAGACCCATGTTCAATCTCTGGGTCGGGAAGATCCCCTTGAGGAGGAAACAGCAACCCAATCCAGTATTCTTGCCTGGAGAATCCCATGGACAGAGGAGCCTGTAAGGTTGCAGCCCATGGAGTTGCAAAGAGTTGGACACAACTGAGCACATATTTATCACAAATAGTATAATATTAGTAACCATTAGTAGTTATCTCTTTCCTATCTAGGACTCTAAGATTTTGAAGCCATATTTTTATATGAAAGACATGATTTTGCACTAACTCTTCTAACTGAAACAGTAGATGGTGTCAACACCTCAACTGTGCATCTTCTACATAACTACAGGAAGTGGCATGAGCTGTTAGAACCCAACAGTCCTGCAGTATACTGACCAAAATCTTACCTCAAAACTTTCCTCCAGGCTGCCCTCTCTGCCTGAATGTTCTAACTCCTTCTCACTCTCACAGACTCTGAGATGGAAGCAACTCATGCTCAACAATACACAGCTCTCTACTCCCTCCTGAGCATTCCAGCTCTTTTTGCTTAGGTAGGGCTGTGAACTCTGACCCGGTCAATGATCTGTTGACAGTGGAGAGAATTACCATATAACCTTCCCCCCTTTCAGCGAACATGGCAGCTGTGGGTGGAGATGGGATTTCATGTGATGAACCTGACTCACCAAGGATACAGCTGTCTCACACAACATACTTTATGTAAGCAAGAGATAAACTCTTAAGTGTTCAGTTATGATGATCTGGGGGCTACTTGTCACTACAGCTTAAGCCTGGCCCGTCTTGAATAATATATACCACTTACATCCCACCCCCACATCAACCTTATTTCCCTCACCCTTGACTCCCACCTCCCCATCCACTTGTATAAAGGTTCCTTGTAAATTTTCAGATCATGATTTACCTTCCTCAAACTTATTGTTTCTTAAGCAGGTCCCAGCATCACCTACTCAATGGATATGAATTTGAGCAAATTCCGGGAGATAGTGGAGGACAGAGGAGCCTGGTGGGCTGCAGTCCGTGGTGTTAAAAAGAGCTTGACAAGACTTAGCAACTGAACAACAACAACTGTTACTATTTTTATTATTGAGCCCTGTTTTTATTATTGAGCCCTGTTTTTCTTTAAAATTACTTCCCTCATAATTTATAACTACATATTTACACAGTTTTCTACTTGCCTTTTCCTTATCTCCATCACTAGACTGTAAGATACGCAAGGAGTCTATAAGTTTTACTTTCCAATAAAACAGAAAAGTAAACTAGGGCTTAGAACATCACTAGGTCTTAGGATGGTGTTTTATTCTTTTTAAATAAATGAACATCAACCCATCAAAAGAAGTATATACAAAGCAGCAGGAATTTTGTTGTTTCATAATATGGACAACGGTATTATTGGAAGAAAGACAAAACCACTGGATTATGTGCCAGGCCAGGAATTTGTACAGAGACTTGACTACAAAAAGGTTTTGTACACAGAAGAAACTCAAGGGCATGAAAAATTCACAGTTTAAGAGAAAAATCAGCAGAGAGTCACAGGTAACAGCTGAAAAACAGAATCACTGTCAGTCTCTCTCCCATCTGGTAACCTCATCTGAATGCAGCAGCTGTGCTCTGCAGCAGGAAGGAGCCGAAAAGGGTCGCATAGCAGGCTCTGAATCTTATAGACGCCTAGGGACACAGCATCTCACCCCACTTCCAGCAGATCACTTTGTTGATTATAACAGGCACTTCTTTGCTATTCACGGGTATGGCAGAAAGAGGAATGAAAAGGTAAAAAGGGAAGAAAAAAGAAAGAACATGAAGAAAAGGGAAAAGTAAGGAAGGGGGGAGGGAGGAAGGGATGGAGAAAGGAAGGGAAAAAGAAAGAAAGGTAAGGAAAAAAAGAAAGCATTTCTATCCATAAGAGAGGAGATAGTAGAAATTCAGAATCTTTCTTGAAGAAAATTGTCTTCTGGCCTCTGAGGCAGACAACAGAGACCTAAAAGGAATCATGAATTCACAAGATTACTTTTTGAGTATTTCACTACACATTTTCACCTGAGATTCTTCTTTTCTGGGCCATCCATTTCTGCCATCACTTCTATAAATAGAGAAACAGACATGCACCCCAACACTGGGTCAGGAAAACTAGTTACCTATCTGCCTTTAGTTATCACACTTTTTATGTTGCTGTCCTTAGAGCGGTTTTGTAACTGCTTGGTCTAGATAATACTTTATTAGATAACAACAACAACAACAACAACAAAAACAAAGCAGATACTATTACCTAAGCCCTACACCAGATATTTATTATTTTGTAGTTATCCAGCACCCAGCTCTTTCCATATATAACACACCCTCCTAATAGCCTCCAGGCCTCCCCTTGGGGATAGTCTGAATGGTATGTAGTCTCAGTGGGAGGTCACTAAGAGCCACCTCTCATTGCCAATTCCCACTTCAGAGCTTGCTCCTTCCTCCATCAGCTCCCTGGTATACCCAGGTTCCAGGCAATCAAACACCACTCCTGGGGTTGTAAATCCCAAGTGAGTGATACAAAAGAAGAGCGCACAGGCCAAGGTCAAATTCACTGAAGCACTTGAGACCCAAGGACCAGGAAGCTACTGAGTTGAAGCCTTGGCTAACTCCTGATGCCAGAAAGTCCTAACTCTTGTCACTCTCTCAGATTCCTACTGCCCCTGATATCCTGCCCAGTAAATTCCCCTTTGGCTTAAGATATTTAGGGTTAATCTCTGTTGCACACAACCAAGAATTCAAACCAGGGCTGTTATATATAGCTATATAGGCTGTAACTTTGTATAAAAGAACCCAGTGAAAGAAACCAGGAGAGTTGAAATCCAGCCTGCGTTCCACTTGCCAAGGGGCAGCATTCTACTGGAGGAAAGGGTAGCATTTTCCAATTTTCATTGAGGTACTATAGAGACAGGCAGTGGCCTTGCACCAAACTTATTTCAGTTACAAAAGAGGCCTTGAGACTAAGTCATTGACATGTAAACTCTGATTACAATAATGCAATGATATTGCACTGGGCTATTTTGTTGCCTTTTTCTCTATCTATAGATTGAACTACCTATTTACTGTTGCAAGGAAAATTAGAAAGGAGGAGTGTTCTTGTAATGGTCCATCTTTCTATGACAAGGCTTAACACAGTCATGGGTACCTGTAGATTGCCTACAAGTATTAAAGGATTAGGATTTTAATTTTAAAAATATGTACATATATCTAACATTCTGTGCTAACGATATAGTTTTTAATACTTAACCCTTCATATTAATCACCACTGGGGGGGGGGGGGAAAGACTCTGAGAACTCAAGAACTTCCTACATATCTCAATTTCCTACAAGTTAGTTCTCCTAATTTTACAGAGATTATGGAGAGGGAAAGATCAAATCATGCTGACAAAAGCTCCATTCTAATCTCTTCGATTTTTCCACTGTTGTTTTATGTCTCCCACATGTCTTTTTTCTCCCAATTTATATCGCAAATTTATCTGGAGGGTTTGTGAGCTAGTAGATACATCATGCCTAGCATGCGAATGGCATTTACTGTGGAAAAGGAGATTAGAACACCACTACTCCTTCCATTAGGAATCTAACAGTTATGTTTCCTTTCCTCTACAAAGTTTCCTCTTACCATGTGAAGTCCACCAGTCTTCCTTTCATGTTACTTCAAGAGCTGATCAAAATCTTTGTTCCTATTTCCCCTCCACGTAAAAGAAAATTAGATTTGTTTCCAGGCTTTAATCCTCCTAAGATAAAGTGAATCAGCTCTGTTTTCATTACTGTCCAGTCATCTCATCAATCACTGAAGGGAATCACTAAAAGCAATCAGCCAACAAGGTCAACAGCACTCAGCAGAGGGCCCGTGCGATGGTATTTTAACAGATCAAAATGAAGAAAAGGACGACAGTGCTTCACAGCCCTAAGAGGCCCAGTGCCACTCCTTAGGAAGCAGCCTTTAAATGAGAAGGGAGAAGATGAGTGAGAGAAGGGAATGATCTTTATTGTATAACAGTTCTCCTGATATCAAGCTTGTTAATGTTACAAAGAGTTAAATGGTTCATTCAGGAGTTAGAATCGTCACTTCTTCCTACAATGACTCAGGTTTTGGACTTTGAGACAAAAAACCTAACTATCTGTAGCTCCTGCTCTTCTCTAGCCATGTGTGTTGTCATGTCCAAAGATATCAGTTGGGGTTAAACAATTATTAGTGCTAGAAACCAACTTTAGTTAACATAGGCTTGGCTTCCCTGTGGCTCAGTGGTAAAGAGTCCACCTGCAATGCAGGAGCCACAGGAGACACAGATTTGATCCTTGGGTTGAGAAGATCCCCTGGGGGAGGAAATGGCAACCCACTCCAGAGGAGCCTGCTGGGCTATAGTCCATGGGGTCGCAAAGAATCTGACACAATTGAAGTGACTTAGCATGCAAGGGAATTTAGTGAAAGGACATTAAAGGTATAAGAATCAAAGATAAGCCTGAAACGCCAGACTTCAGAGGGATAGAATCTGGATGCTCCATCAAGGACAGGATCTCAGAAACAGGAACTATTCTGTGGTCAGGACAGAATGAATTCTGAAATCTTTGTATCTCTCTGAAATAGAAGGTCCTAGGATAAAGAGTTTAACTGACCTAGAACTGTCCATATGTTTTCACCCATTTGTTCAGGACTAGACAGATGAATTTGATTTTTAGCCCTCTGAAGGTGGAGGAGTTGGGAGGAGAGATGGAGTAAGGAGGTGGTGCTGTTAATTACCTATAAAAAATCTGGATGTTATTAATACAAAGGGCAAGGTATCCTAGGTGGTCAAGATGAAATCAATGTGCAATACAGTGCTAACACAGAAATTGTTTTAACCTTCAAGGCCAAGAGTCATCTACTTAACTTACCTGAACACTATATACTGCACAGAGCACATGTAGATTTTTCATATGTAAGTTAACAGCCTCATTTCAATAAGTAACACGGTACCTGATGCCTCTTGAGAAATCTGTATGCAGGTCAGGAAGCAACAGTTAGAACTGGACATAGAACAACAGACTGGTTCCAAATTGGGAAAGGAGTACGTCAAGGCTAAATATTGTCACCCTGCTTATTTAACTTAAATGCAGAGTACATCATGAGAAATGCTGGGCTGGATGAAGCATAAGCTGGAATCAAGATTGCCAGGAGAAATATCAATAACCTCAGATACGCAGATGACACTACCCTTATGGCAGAAAGCAAAGAAGAACTAAACAGCCTCTTGATGAAAGTGAAAGAGGAGAGTGAAAAAGTTGGCTTAAAGCTCAACATTCAGAAAACTAAGATCATGGCATCCGGTCGCATCACTTCATGGCAAATAGATGGGGAAACAGTGAAAACAGTGGCTGATGTTATTCTCCAAAATCACTGTAGATGATGACTGCAGTCATGAAATTAAAAAACACTTACTCTTTGGAAATAAAGTTATGACCAACCTAGACAGCATATTAAAAAGCAGAGACATTACTTTGCCAACAAAGGTCCGTCTAGTCAAGGTTATGGTTTTTCCAATAGTTATATATGGATGTGAGAGTTGAACTATAAACAAAGCTGAGCACTGAAGAATTGATGCTTTTGAACTGTGGTGTTGGAGAAGACTCTTGAGAATCTCTTGGACTGAATGGAGATCCAATCAGTCCATCCTAAAGGAGATCAGTCCTTGAATATTCACTGGAAGGACTGATGTTGAAGCTGAAACTCCAATACTTTGGTCACCTGATAAGAAGAACTGACTCATTGGAAAAACCCTGATGCTGAGAAGGATTGAAGGTGGGAGAAGAAGGGGACAACAGAGGATGAGATGGTTGGATGGCATCACCTACTCAATGGACATAAGTTTGAGTAAATTTAGGGAGTTGGTGATGGACAGGGAGGCCTGGCGTGCTGCAATCCATGGGGTCGCAAAGAGTTGGACACGACTGAGCGACTGAACTGAGCCTGATGCACGGTAGCTCTTCAATATTTTTTGAATGATTTATTTCTTCTGCAACAGTATCTGTTCTCATCCTTTCCTGTATGCCATTAATATTTCCCAATATTTAACAAGGGGCTTACCAGGTGATTTAGTGGTAAAGTATCAGCCTGCCAATGCAGGAGATGCATGAGACATGCATTTGATCCCTGGGTTGGGAAGATCCCCTGGAGAAGGACATGGCAACCCACTCCAGTATTCTTGCCTGGAAGATCCCATGGACAGAGGAGTCTGGCGGGCTACCGTCCATGGGATTACAAAAGTCAGACACAACTTAGCAACTAAACAACACAAACACACACACACACACACACACACACACACAAAGTCAGACACAACTTAGCAACTAAACAACACACACACACACAAAGTCAGACACAACTTAGCAACTAAACCACACACACACACACACACATACACACACACACACACAGGATTTCCCTGACAGTCCAATGGTTAAGACTCTGCACGTCCAAGGGGCATGGTTCCTGGATTTCCCTGACAGTCCAATGGTTAAGACTCTGCACGTCCAAGGGGCATGGTTCCTGATCGGGGAACTAAGATTCCACATGCCCTATGCTATGATTAAGAAAATACATATACCGGCGGGGGGGGGGGGGGTAAGTCTTGATGAAATAGAACCTCTAAAAGAGAAAGTTCAATGCAGTGGAAAGAATACTGGAATAGAATCCTTTCTTGCTTCTGTCCAATGTGACGTTAGGGATAGGTCACAATTGCTTAGGGTTTATATCTTCATCCATTGTAGAGGTAGATGCTCTTTAAGAATCTGTCCAATTCTACAGACCTAAAATCATAGTCACAAATATATAGATAACAGAGACTCAGCAAACTTAGAAAAAATGCTCATAATTTTCACAGTATGAAGTGGCTCTACCCTGAATCTGGAGAGAAAGTAAAATCTAACTTACTTGGTAGTATTTAGGAGAAATTGCCAATATTGTAGAAAATCTAGATCACTGTTATCAAATGTTAGAAAAAGGCAGCAGAATCAATTTTGCCAAGTAAAATCATACATTGAATCCCAATGGCTAAAGCAAAAAAGGTCAAAAAACTCATGACTGAAACAAGAGGGATGTCTAGATCCCCATCCTCACACCACACAGGCTCCCAGGATCTGTACCCTGTGACAGTTCTAAAAACAAGACTACTAATTTCATCAAACCGGAAAAATTAAGAAAAAAAATGGATATCTATACCTTTATTTATAATGCAATATTGTGTATTTTTCCTCTTGCTTTTGTCCTTTGTTTATTATTCACCTCCTAGGTTGTGAATTCTTTAAAGGGAGAACCCCTTTTGCATTGGTCTGATACTTCCTTGTCTTAGTTTGGGTTCTCTCAGAAACAGACCTAGAGATAAGGATTTGAATGTGAGTAGTTTATTACAAAAGTCATGAAAAACTGGGGGAGTAAGGAAAGAAATGAAGGGAAGCTAACAAAGAGTATATATCAAGCAAACTACCACAGTGACCAAACAGACCTTAATTCTACCTGGGAATTTTGGGAGGCTGTTTACAACATACCTCAGTTACTTGAACCAAGAGGCTGCAGGCAGGCTATTTATCTACCAGCTCCACTCCATCATTGGTTGAGGGTTAGTCTGAGAGAGGGAAATTGTTAATTTCCCCGTAAATTATGGTTTAGCCCATGTGCATATTGAGTAGATTTCTGGCTGCCAGGGAGATTTCAGGCAGAATCGTAGCTACTGACAGTTGGAAATGGCGCTGTCATCCCTGGAAATGGTACCCAATAAAGGAATAAGGGTGGGACACTGACAACAACTGCACACCCTAGGCTATACTAATGTGTCTTAAGATCTTTACTCAAAATCTTGAAACCATTGATTCGGAGATCAGAAGAAGGACTGGCAGAATCAGCAAAGACCAGGAAATAGAGTAGAGATACTGTATCTTTTAACAATAAGAGATAACTTTTTTCTAACAGTTACTTTAATCTAAGATGTCATCCTACCTTATTGCCATCACTAATACTGTTCTAATACTTCCTGAATAATAAACAGTAGTCAAAGGATACAAAGAGGGCAGAAATATTAACTTCATTTAATTCCATGACATCTGTGGAACAAGAAGAGTAATAATACAGTGATTCCACCTGACAAGTGGATTCAAACTACAGCTACTATAAAGTGAAATCCCACCCAAGACAACTACATAAGAGAGCAAAGCCAAGTCAATATTCTGGTCACTGTTCACCATTACTTTCTGAAAACATACATTTCTAATCATTTTCATTGCAACATCAAAGGAAAAATCATTATTGAAGAGCATTTTTTTTTTTAAAGCAGGTAACCTCTTATGGATCAACTACTTCTGGTTGGATTTAGACTGGAGGTCCATCTAGTCAAGGTTATGTTTTTCCAGTAGTCATGTATGGATGTGAGAGTTCGACTATAAAGAAAGCTGAATGCCAAAGAATTGATGCTTTTGAACTGTGGTGTTGGAGAAGACTCTTGAGAGTCCCTTGGACTGCAAGGAGATCCAACCAGTCCATAGTAAAGGAGATCAGTCCTGGGTGTTCATTGGAAGGACTGATGTTGAAGCTGAAACTCCAATACTTGGCCACCTGATGTGAAGAACTGATTCATTTGAAAAGACCCTGATGCTAGGAAAGACTGAGGGCAGGAGAAAAAGGGGATGACAGAGGATGAGATGGTTGGATGGCATCACCAACTCAATGGACATGAGTTTGGGTGGACTCTGGGAGTTGGTGATGGACAGGGAGGCCTGGCGTGCTGCGGTTCAGGAGTTGCAAAGTTGGACATGACTGAGCGACTGAACTGAACTGAACTAGAAAAGGCAGAGGAACCAGAGGTCAAATTGCCAACATTGGTTGGATCACAAAAAAAGCAAGAGAATTCAGAAAAATGTCTACTGCTTTACTGACTATGCTAAAGCCTTTGACTGTGTGGGTCACAACAAACTATGGAAAATTCTTAAAAGAGATGGGAATACCAGACCACCTGACCTGCCTCCTGAGAAATTTGTATGCAGGTCAAGAAGCAATAGTTAGAACCAGACATGGACCAACGGACTGGTTCCTAATTGGGAAAGAAGTGCATCAAGGCTGTATATTGTCACCTTGCTTATTTAACTTATATGCAGAGTACATCATGTGAAATGCCAGGCTGGATGAAACACAGCTGGAATCAAGATTGCGGGATATGCAAAGAAATATCAATAACCTCAGATATGCATATGACAGCACCCTTATGACAGAAAGTGAAGAACTAAAGAGCCTCTTGATGAAAGTGAAAGAGGAGAGTGAAAAAGTTGGCTTAAAACTCAACATTCAAAAAAAATGAAATTATGGCATCAGGTCCCATCATTCATGGCAAATAGACAGGGAAACAATGGAAACACTGACAGACTTTTTCTTGGGCTCCAACATCACTGCAGATGGTGACTGCAGTCATAAAATTAAGACGCTTGTTCTTTGGAAGAAAAGCTATGACAACCTAGACAGCATATTAAAAAGCAGAGACATTACTTTATCAACAAAGGTTCGTATAGTCAAAGCTATGGTTTTTCCAGTAGTCATGTATAGATGTGAGAGTTGGACCATAAAGAAAGCTGAGTGCTGAAGAACTGATGCTTTTGAACTGTGGTGTTAGATAAGACTTGAGAGTCCCTTGGACAGCAAGGAGATCAAACCAATCCATCCTTCAGGAGATCAGTCCTGAATATTCATTGGAAGGACTGATGCTGAAGCTCCAGTACTTTGGCCACCTAATGCGAGGAACTGACTCGCCGAAAAAGACCCCGATGCTGGAAAGATTGAAGGCAGGAAGAGAAGGGGACGATAGAGGATGTGATGCTTGGATGGCATCACTGACTTGATGGACATGAGTTTGAGCAAGCTCTGGGAGTTGGTGATGGACAGGGAAGCCTGGCATGCTGTAGTCTACAGGGTCGCAAAGAGTGAACACTACTGAGTGACTGAACTGACTTTAGCTTAGTGGCTAGGAAAGCCTGACTTTTATGGATGAAGAAGGCAAGTATTCCAGGCAACAACTCGAATAAAGGCCCCTCCCATGTTTAAGTCAACTACGTGTAGTATAATCATTTTCTGTTTAGGTGAGCTTTTAATTCTTCATTAAGTGACCAAAACATTACATTACTAAAAATCAAGTGATGTAAGTTGAGATAGGAGAAGCCAAATTATGTTGGCTTTATAAGCAGTTGAGATTATATGCTGCTTTAAGAAGCCCCTGATGGCATTTAAGGGGTAGAATGATCTAAATTTTAACAAGACTCCTGTGTTTTTCCCATTAAGACTGCCAGACAGAGAAAGCAGAGGCAGAGACCAGTCAGGCGATCATTGCAATAAGTCCTGGTGAACAACGGCGGTCGATTAGACTAAGACACTAGTAAGTGGAAGTAAATGATTCTGGACATACGTTAGAAACCAAATCTCCACCCTAAGATGTCTTCAATGTCCAGGAAATTTGTAGGCTTCTTCTACAGGAAGCCTAGCACTAGAGCAGGTTCAATGACATCAAAGAACTGTTTCTCCAGGCTTTCTAATCATGTTAACCCTCAAACTGGTATGGTTGCTAGATGACTGCCACTTACAATTGAGATTAGATGCTCCCTTATTCATATGCAGAGGAAGAGCCTCCCTTTATGTGCTATTTCAAGAGCCAGAATTCCCCTTTGCAATTTTGATTCTGGCCCATTGTTTCACTAGCTTACACTTGGAAAATCAGTCCATCCCCTCATTCATTCATTTATACAGATGAACTGGGTTTAGTGTTGGCTTGCCTTGAGTCACGGTCTATGTGAATGAAGGATGGATATCTGAGAGGGGGAAATGTGTATCTGTTAGAAGAGAGGAAGAGGGAAATGGACGCTGCTAGTAGGCAAGCAATGATAACTATACAGGATATTCTTTGGAGACAGAGTTGACGAGAGTTTTTCAATGGACTCAATACTGGGAGAAAAAAGGATTCAAAAGAAGTTCTAACAGTGCTGGCTTCAGCATGGGGATAAAGGGGCCACCCGCTGAGATGCAGAAGACTAGAGGAAAGGTCACGTTTGAGAAAGATTATCAAGGCTTCTCTTTCACCATCTTTTTTTTTTTTTTTTTTTAGTTCTACCACTTTATTGCTACCAACCCATCTCCCTCCACCCTCGTGCACACATGCTCAGTCATGTAATCCCATGGACTTCAGCCCGCCAGACTCCTCCGTCCATGGACTCCTCCAGGCAAGAATACTGGAGTGGGTTGCCATTTCCTTCTCCTTCACCATCTTTAAGATACCCATTAGACACTGGAGAGGTGATGCAGCTGTCAGCTGAATATATGAGTTTGGGGATTCAGGGAAAGACCAAGAATAGAGAATCAAATCATAGAGCTATTTTTGTTGTTGTTTTAAGCACCTGAGATGGGATGAGATTAATGTACGGATGAAGCAAGAAGTGGACCTAGGGCAGATTTAAAAGTGGAGTATGACAGAGACCACTAAGGTAGCTAGAGAACTCTAGAACTTTAGTCCAACTCCTTAATGTCATATATGTGAGTGGACTGCATGCATATCCACTCTGGTCTGACTCTTTGCAACCCTATGGACTGTAGCCTGCCAGGCTCCTCTGTCCATGGGATTTTCCCTCCCAGCAAGAATACTGGAGTAAATTGCCATTTCCTCCTCACCCAGGGATCAAATCCGAGTCTCCTGCGTCTCCTGCATTGGCAAGCGATCTTTACCGCTGAGCCCCCGGGGTGGACTATAAGTAGTATAAATTGTCAGCTCACTGCCAAAGGGTGAATAATGTTCCATCATTTAACTTAAGGTTAAGCATGGGAGAGAAAAGATACAAGTACCTTTAAAAAATATGAGGCAGATCTTGAAACACAAAAAAAGCATTATTAACACACTCTATTTTTCAAAAGAGAGGGCTCATTATCATAGTCCTCTAAGTTAAATATTCAGTGGGAGTAGTATGGCATCCAATGGCAATAGTTTTAATCCAAGGCCTGATGAAAATTACTGACCATCAGGGATTTCCCTGATGGCCGAGTGGTTAAGATTCCAACACTTCCACTACAGGGAGCAGGGATCTGTAGTGTGGCCAAAAAATAAATAAAATATAGAAAAAATAAAAGAGGAAAACTCTTAAAAAACAAACAAAACACCTGACCACTATTACACCTACAATTTTAATTTAAAATGATTCAATTAGAATTGATTATGAAAAACTATAATGTTAAAAACCTGGGTTTGAGTCTATATCTGGCAATTCAAAAGCAACCTTGGACCCTTTCATCTCCTATCTTTTCTGAGATCCAGTTTTCTATTTGATAAAATGTTTACAATAAACAGGCCCTTCGTGCTTGCTTCACAGACTCATTGTGAAGAGCCAAAGTCAAAGAATATCAACTAACCGTAAAATCCATAGAGAGAATTTTCTTCAGCTTGTCTGGCTGGTCTAACCTTCTGCCACTGATGTGCTTCATCATCCGGATGCCAAATACCAATTATCAGGTACTCAGAGAAAGCCACCTAAACTGAATTTTGAAAAATTAAGAACAAAACATTGACAAACTAGAGGTAACCCATTAAAATCTCTGCCCAATTCCTATGAAATTTCAAAATTGTACCTCACCAATTTAAATTCAAGGCATAGGGGATGGCCATCCCTCTGTGTACTAATCTGACACTGTCAGGGTGACATGGAGTCTAAGGATGCCCTTATAATCACTGATCATAATACCGAGAAAATGTACATCGTATTTCTTCACAAGCTACATTAGTATGGCTGCCTGTGCTTCATTATATGATTAAAAAAATCATTAAAAAAAATAATTTCCAAAGTTCTTTCTTATTTTTTATTCCATCTTTTCATCTAGTAGTTTCATCTAGTGGACAAAGCAGAGGCATGCCTGTCTTAGAAGAATAAAATTATCTATGCCCCAAATAATTTCAAGACACACCTCAAATGATATTTGAAGTGCCCAACCCTCTTTTTCATGTCAATACTATCTCATGATAAATTTCAGATACTCAAGAGTACCAATGATTCTACTTGTAAACAAGTAACACATTAAAATTTGAAAATATTCCTAATAAAAGTGCTATATATATATATATAGCTATATATATATATAGCTTTTATATAGCTATATATATATATAGCTTTTATATATATTAGCTCCATTCTGAATGTTGTAAGAATCCTTTACCAAATTAAACCTCACCATTCACAAAAGCAGATGTGGCAATAGTAACCACTGTGCAGAAATTTAATTGTACTAACTGAATCTGTTACATGGTATATAAGAATGTGTATATGGAAAAAAAAAAAAGAATGTGTATATGTTAACAAAATGTCTTGAGTCCACTTCCTCAGTTGTGACAGAGACATCATTCTTAGAACTGTGGTCAAACCACTCTGGATGTTAAGTACTAATAATATTATCAACTATTATTATTATTAATGGCTCAGAAACTAATTACAGCAATTTAAAATGACTAATATTTTAAAAACACAGGTTATGAAGGGGTCACCTTAGAAATGTCAGTAAATGCCTAAGCTTTCAAAATATAGATGAAATTAAGGTTAAATGTAACTTAAAAGAAGTAATTTATAAATAAGACCAACATTTAATCTAAGATGTTTAAGAGAAGTACTGAATTGGTAATCAGATGAATTCTAGCCTCAAAATCACTTAACCTCTTAAAGCCTCAGTTAACATTAAAAAAAAAGAATTCATTAAAAAAGAAAATCATTACGAGAAAATTTTGCTGTCTATAATAAAGCTCTGGAAAAAGCACAATGAGAAAATTAATGATTAGAGTCAAAAAATGAAGACTTCCGAACCAAACCAAAATTAGATCAAAACATTTATTTTTTTGTGTTACAAAAACAAAAATAAATCAAAACAGGTAATGAAATAAACATTTTTAAGTATCCCATCCTGGGCTCTCTGTTCTAGAATTTAGTGAACAGTTCATGTTTAGGCTGCTTCAACACGTCTTCTGGATGCTATGAGGTCTCCATCTTATAACCATGTTTCTCTAGTTCAGCTCTATAAAGAAAGACAAAAGAACAACATCACTAGGCATTCTTTATGATAAAGAAACAAGATGATTTTCAGAAATAACACAATAAATAAATAAATGAGCTAACAGCCTGAACACCAATTTAAAATACTACCAAACAGTTTTACTTTAGTCCCTAAGAAGGAAACTGGATGTGTATCAACATAATGACAATAAAACTTTGCTTTCCCATTAGTAAACCTATGTTTTATATTCCTTATTTTTCTGATAAATCTATTTAGGGAAGAAATGTGAGGGAATTAGTGATATTCTCCAAATACTGTATAATTATTCTGTTCATAATAAATATTTAAGCATAAATTTTAAGTATCATTAACCATATGGCTAAGAACACTAGAAACTGCTACCAAACTTTCAGGGATTTTTAAAATCATACTGTTATTTATACATAAAGAAAAAAGAGATAACTTTTCATACTGACATATGTATCACCCTAACAAAAAGTTATTAATCAAATTTAAGGGTGTATGAGAATTATCCTGTATTAATTATATGTAGGCAAAATAAATACAGTAATATAAAGTATTAAATAAGACTTCACTTATTTATTATTAACTGAAGAATAATTGCTTTACAATATTGAGTTCGTGTCTGGCATACATCAGTACAAACTGGCCACAGGTATACATCCCCTCCCCTTGAACCTCGCTCCCCTTGATCCCGTCCCCCCAGGATGTCACAGAGCGCTGGTCAGAGCTGCCCAAGCCAAACAGTGAATGTCCACTGGCCATCTTTTAACATATGGCATATGTTTCCATGCCACTCACTCCATCCGTCCCACCGTCTCCTTTCCCTTTCCTAACTTTAAATATGGATATAAAAATTCCAAAAACGTGTATTGGCACAAACACTTTTAAAAGATACTTTTTACAAGTTTAAGTAATTTTTTCAACCTGATATTTCAGTCCTGCCGATCTGCACTGTATAAACATTTGCACAAAAAGATTTTTAGTCCTGTAATCAATTTCAGTTATTTAAACTACCATTCCAAGTATCACCAGGAACTGATCTGCCACATATTAGATTTTATAAAAGTTCACAATAAAATTATGTGGGGGCCAATTTATAAAACACTGTACAAATGTTAAGTATAATTAATGTGCACCACCTATATCATTATATCTATATAAAAAGACATTTGTTCTTAAGCATAATTTAGCTTAGACACTATCACACTATCTAATGTAAATGCAATGCAAAAATTACACGGTAGAAAAAAAAAATATACGGTAGGAATGATATATATTATTCATTTCCCCCAAACTCTTTCACTTCCTTAAAATTTTTAGATATTTATAATATAAATACTGACCTAAAGTCCATGAATAATATTAAAGCCAGAGCTTATTCATATGAATCATCTTTGTCTTCTGCTCAGATGTAGAGGATGATATGGGCTGGTGGTAAAGCACTGGATTAGGAGTCAAGACATCAGCACAAGCTTGATTCTATCCCTTCCTTTGCTAAATTTAACTAAAATGTTTGCATTCTCCCCCACCCCAGGAAATTGAAGATTATAAAAACTGTCCTCCGCATGCTTCCTATTTAAAATAGATGTAATTTCTTAAACAATAGCTTCCACTGCCATTTAACAATATCAATGTAGATTATTTATTCTTCCTTATTTTACAACTACAACAAGGAAAAAAACACCCAAGATTCAATCTAAGATTTAGGTAGTAAGTCACCAAATTCATTCAGCTTTGTGTGTCTCTTTTCCTTCATGACAGGAGATGGAGCCCAATTATACTTATAAACTCTCTACACACGGACATCACCAGATGACCTGTGTAATCAGACTGATTATATTCTTTGCA
The DNA here is from genome assembly GCF_963930625.1 of Muntiacus reevesi. NCBI lineage: Eukaryota > Metazoa > Chordata > Mammalia > Artiodactyla > Cervidae > Muntiacus > Muntiacus reevesi. Next base: position 13,379,171 of record NC_089254.1, read on the forward strand.
GCCAAAGATGAAGAAGCTCTATACAGTCAGCAAAAACAAGACCAGGAGCAGACTGTGGCTCAGATCATGAACTCCTTATTGCCAAATTCAGACTTAAATTGAACAAAGCGGGGAAAACCACTAAACCATTAAGGTATGATCTAAATCAAACCCATTATGATTATACAATGGAAGTGAGAAATAGATTCAAGGGACTAGATCTGACAGAGAGCCTGATGAACTATGGACAGAGGTTCATGACATTGTACAGGAGACAGGAATCAAGACCATCCCCAAGAAAAAGAAATACAGAGAAGCAAAATGGCTATCTGAGGAGGCCTTACAAATAGCTGTGAAAAGAAGAGAAGTGAAAAGCAAAGGAGAAAAGGGAAGATATACCCATTTGAATGCACAGTTCCAAAGAAAAGCAAGGAGAGATAAGAAAGCCTTCCTCAGCGATCAATGCAAAGAAATAGAGGAAAACAATGGAATAGGAAGGACTAGAGATCTCCAAGAAAATTAGAGATACCAAGGGAACATTTCATGGAAAGATGGGCTCAATAAAGGACAGAAATGGTATGGACCTAACAGAAGCAGAAGATATTAAGAAGAGGTGGAAAGAATACATGTAAGAACTGTACAAAAAAGATCTTCAGGACCCAGATGATCACAATGGTGTGATCACTTACCTAGAGCCAGACATTATGGAATGGGAAGTCAAGTGGGCCTTAGGAAGCACCACTACGAACAAAGCTAGTGGAGATGATGGAATTCCAGTTGAGCTATGTCAAATCCTAAAAGATGATGCTGTGAAAGTGCTGCACTCAATATGCCGGCAAATTTGGAACACTCAGCAGTGGCCATAGGACTGCAAAAGGTCACTTTTCATTCCAATCCCAAAGAAAGGCAATGCCAAAGAATGCTCAAACTACTGCACAATTGCACTCATCTCACACACCAGCAAAGTAATGCTCAAAATTCTCCAAGCCAGGCTTCAGCAATACATGAACCGTGAACTTCCAGATGTTCAAGCTGGTTTTAGAAAAGGCAGAGGAACCAGAGATCAAATTACCAACATCTGCTGGATCATCGAAAAAGCAAGAGAGTTCCAGAAAAACATCTATTTCTGCTTTACAGACTATGCTAAAGCCTTTGACTGTGTGGATCACAATAAACTGTGGAAAATTCTGAAAGAGATGGGAATTCCAGACCACCTGGCCTACCTCTTGAGAAACGTGTACGCAGGTCAGGAAGCAACAGTTAGAACTGGACATGGAACAACAGACTGGTTCCAAATAGGAAAAGGAGTATGTCAAGGCTGTATACTGTCACTCTGCTTATTTAACTTATATGCAGAATACATCATGAGAAACCCTGGGCTGGATGAAGCACAAGCTGGAATCAAGACTGCCAGGAGAAATATCAATAACCTCAGATATGCAGATGACACCACCCTTATGGCAGAAAGTGAAGAAGAACTAAAGAGCCTCTTGATGAAAGTGAAAGAGGAGAGTGAAAAAGTTGGCTTAAAAGCTCAACATTCAGAAGACTAAGATCATGGCATCCGGTTCCATCACTTCATGGCAAATAGATAGGGAAACAGTGGCTGACTTTATTTTGGGGGGCTCCATAATCACTGCAGATGGTGATTGCAGCCATGAAATTAAAAGATGCTTGCTCCTTGGAAGGAAAGTTATGACCAACCTAGATAGCATATTGAAAAGCAGAGACATTACTTTGCCAACAAAGGTCTGTCTAGTCAAGGCCATAGTTTTTCCAGTGGTCATGTATAGATGTGAGAGTTGGACTATAAAGAAAGCTGAGTGCCGAAAAATTGATGCTTTTGAACTGTGGTGTTGGAGAAGACTCTTGAGAGTTACTTGAACTGAAAGGAGATCCAACCAGTCCATTCTGAAGGAAATCAGTCATGGGTGTTCATTGCAAGGACTGATGTTGAAGTTGAAACTCCAATACTTTGGCTACCTGATGTGAAGAACTGACTCACTTGAAAAGAACCTGATGCTGGGAAAGATTGAGGGAGGGAGGAGAAGGGGCCGACAGAAGATGAGATGGTTGGATGGCATCACTGACTCAATGGACCCAAGTCTGAGTAAACTGCGGGAGTTGGTGATGGACAGGGAGACCTGGTGTGCTACACTCCATGAGGTCACAGAGTCGGACACAACTGAGCTACTGAACTAAACTGCACATGAATAAGAAAAAGTACATTCCCAACACCTCAATCTCCATCCCAGTTTGAGCATCAATAATACATTGGGTCTGAGTACTTCACGATTCTAATTTCTGCTGAGTTGTTCAATATTGGTAGAAAATTAACAGTGACAGAATTAAACCCACAAGGATAAAAAGATAAATATGCTCCTATTTAACTACTTTTATAAAGAGACTAGAAAGAACAAAAGTTCTATGCAATTACCCAAAGAATTCATGTTTAGAAACACAAGAGATGAAGGCAATGTATCTTACTTTTCATAATTCAAAAATATTTCAAAGGTCAATTGTCATAAATAAGTTACAAATTCCATACTTACAATACTAAGCTATATAAATTTTGACTTAAAACTTACCTTAACTGATTGGAGAAGTCATCCTCTACGTTATCATCATCCCAATTATCCTCCCAGACATGTGCATCTTCATCTTCATCTAAACCAGCCCAGTCTAAAAAACAGAAACAAATGCTAAGTATTTCTCATATTTTATTTCCATAAAGACAAAAGCTTCAGAAAGCTTGCTACTTAAGAATCTCTCAATTCAAAACATCTAAAACCATATTTATGAGAAAACAGGAATCTTCTTCTTTAAATTTCAATTGATGCTATCTTATCTTCTCAATTTTTGAATTTGCAGATAATCTAAAATAGTAGTTAATACAAAAAATTCTATTTGCCATGAAAATTTATTATAACTTCCGGAGGATATTTTACTGTTGATTTTTCCTTGAGCTTATTTTTATAAGGTTTATTACACAGTCTTTCAAAACACAGCACCAATAACACTGAAGTAAGTTGAGCAGCAGGAAGATATCAGCCTGGAATTCAAAACTGCTAAAAAAAAAAAATATATATATATATAACTCAGGGCTTCCCTGGTGGCTCAGTGGTGAGCCAGCACCAATGAAGGAGACGTGAGTTTAATCCCTGGTCTGGGAAGAACCCATATACCACAGAGCAGCTAAGCCCGTGTGCCACAACTATTGCGCCTGTGTTCTGGATCCCAAGAGCTGCATCTACTGAAGCCTGAACACCCTAGCATCTTCCACAAAAGAAAATCCACTTCTAGGACGAGCCTGTTCACCACAGCTAGAGAAAAGGGCATGCAATATCAAAGAACTAGCAAAGCAAAAAATAAATAAAATTATTTTTTAAAAAGATAACTCATACACAAATAATAAAAAGCAGAATTTAATACTTTCTTAAACATGGTTGTAAAATTGTCTTAGAGAATGTCCTTATTCTTTAAGACATGCATGATGAAATATATAAGAACCAAGTGTCATATTGTTGCATTTACTTGCAAATGCTTCTCATATTTTGACAAAGTAAATATGACAAAATGTTAACTGGTGAAATGTGGATGTTTGCTGACCTTTTTTTGAGGTATAACTGACATATAACACTGTAATTGACATGTAACAGTAGGTATTAGTATACATTATTTGATATTTGTATACACAGAAATGATCACCACAATGAGTCGAATTAAAATCCATCACCAGCATACATACCATTTTTTTTCTTGCGATGAAGACTTTTAAGATCTACTCTCCTAGCAACTTTCAAACATGCCACAGAGTATCAGTAACTACAGTCGCCATGCTATACATGACATTCCCATGACTTATTTTTATAACTGCCAATGTGTACCTTTTGATCCCTTCACCCATTATACAACCCCTTTTTGTGCCCTCGAAAACTTCTACAGGGTTAAAAGTTTCAAAATCTGAGAAAAACAGCTTTAAAAAAACCAGTCTGGATATCACCTCTGGAAGCCTTCCTAATTCCCCCTCTTCTCTTCCTTCAGAGATAAGGTCTCCTCTTTCATGTATATCTCTGTCACAACACCTACATTCTGTACAATCGTAATTCTCAGTTTATATGTCTATATCCATTCAGAGTATCTGAGCTCCTTAAGAGTAAAAACTTTCATTTCTCTCTCTACTCTTAAGCTACACAATACCTGCTGTGCATATGCACAGGCGGGCTACAGCCCATGAGGCCAGAGAGTCGGACACAACCAAGCGACACTTTTCAGTAGTTCATGAAGGGAATAATCGCTCTTAATTTAACATAACGGCAGCAATAATAGGGAGGGGAGACTAAGTAGATTTTTGAGCTGAAATGAAAAGGACTTAATGAGTAATTGTGAGAGTTGAAGGAGAAAGGATAGCTAAGATGCCTCCCAACTTTCTGGTTCAGGTAAATGGAAGTATTTTCTTCTGTTCATCATGAAAGCATTTTCATGATGTTGACATATGGCATTTAAAACATTTTGTTAGGTACATAATATGATAAATATAATACCAATATGAACCATTGCTAAATAGCTTAAAATCTGCATGTACTTTACATGAAAAGCCTAACTCATTCCTTTTCTTATTGATTTTTTTTTTAAGATCAAAATGTTCTTAGCTATGGTTCTAGTAAGTAACTACTATCATGAATTACTAGTGGTCTTTTTCTGTCCTCCTTACTCTATACTTATCTTTCACTGATGCCCAAAATGACCACCACTATTTCCATAAGCAACTATTCAAAACATTCAGGTAGGAAGCGTATTTTATTAAATTTGGAACTCTAATATCTAGAGCTGAGTACTGGGCACATAGTGTGTTAGCTGCTCAGTCATGTTGGACTCTTTGTGACCCCATGGACTGTAGCCCGCCAGGCTCCTCTGCTCATGGGATTTCGCAGGCAAGAATACTAGAGTGGGTTGCCAATCCCTTCTCCAGGGGACCTTCTTGACCCAGGTATTGAACCCAAGTTTCCTTTTATTGCAGACAGATTCTTTACCATCTGAGCCACCAGGAAAGCTCAGAGTAGGCCCTCAAAAAAATGGTGGGTAAATGGAACTACGTTTCTCAAGTTCTCTTCCTCTGAGTGGTCAATCTCAGGGCAGTGGGTGGTTTCAGTGGAATCAAGAGTATAAATCTCAAGACAGAAGAGATCAACAATATCATGTATTGTGAATGAGTCATGCAAAATTCTCAACTGTATTTACTGTAAGAATACATGATCATCTCTTTGAGTGCTCCCTGAAGAGACATCATGTGGGAAATTTCTTTAAGATATCAATGCCTGAAAAGATGGAGGTTTCTCTCAGGCAATTTATTTCAGGTTCCTAGGAAACTTAGGCAAATGTATTGGCAATGGCAATGTGTGTGCTCACTTGTGTTTCAATCCTCTGTATAGGGTAGTGAATAAGGCATTCATTAGTAAGCTTTCAATAATCAAAAATACTGATTTTTATCTGCATAAATATTTTTGTATATTCCAGTAACATTATTATTCTCAAAGAGGAAATATTTTTAATGATCTAAATTCAAATCCTATTTACTCTTCTGAGGTCTTTAACAACAGTAATACTTAACAATACTAAATATTAACTACATCTCAAAATTAAGTTGACTGGGCTAGATAGAGATACCCTTACATGTTCTCCTTCCTTACAGAAGTACCTTTCAAATTGAAAGTTTTTATTCTATTTATGAATCCACCTACAGTTTATAGTGAGTACAGATTAAGAAGTTAGAGAAAAGAAAATCACACTCAGGATTTCCTTCAGTCTAAGAAAGAGCAATCAGAAAGCTAATGCAACCAAATTTGAAAAAAAAAAAAAAAATAGTGTACCGAGGGACTTCCCAGGAGGTTCAGTGGTTACAACTCTGTGCTTCCACTGTAGAGGGCAGAGATTCCATCCTCTGTCAGAGAACAAAGTCCTGGGAGCCACAGCTTGGCAAAAAAAAAAAAAAGGATATTCTATTTCCAAGATTAAAGATTAAAAAAATAACATTTCTGAATATTCATAAACAAGCAAACTGACTTCGTTAAGTCACGAGTTAATCACTAGGTATAGGGATAAAAGAATACTTTTACTCTCATATTGTCATTGCAATCAATAACAAACTGTTTACTCTCTAAATTCTTATATACAAATTTTCTTTTTTTTCTTCTAAGACCAAAGAAATCTCAGAAAGAAGGGAGCTGTTTTAAGGCAAAAATAAAGGGGACAGAAATTGCAGCATTAAGTATACAACAGAAACATTAAGATGGTATGGGTTGCAGCTTGAGATCAAATTTTAAATTAAAAAGGAGCTCAAAGAGTAGATATATTTCTCTAATACTAAATCACTAAAAATCAACCTCATGATTTTATCTTTTAACTAAAATTCAATAAGGCACTTCAAATCACAGAAATTCAAATTCTTGCATGTTGAACTTATAATGGAAAAATGCAATCCATTATCTCTTTTATGACAAACCTAGACAAGTGTTAAAAAGCAAAGACATGACTTTGCCAACAAAGGTCCATCTGGTCAAGGCTATGAGTCTTCCCAGTAGTCATGTACGGATGTGAGAGCTGGACCATAAAGAAGGCAGACCGCCAAAGTATTGATGCTTTTGAACTGTGGTGCTAAAGATTCTTAAAGTCCCCTGGACTGCAAGGAGTTCAAACCAGTCAATTCTAAAGAAATCAACCCTGAATATTCATTGGAAGGACTGATGCTGAAGCTGAAGCTCCAATAATTTGGCCACCTGATGTGAAGAACTGACTCACTGGAAAAGACCCTGATGCTGGGAAAGACTGAAGGCAGGGGGAGACGGCGACAACAGAGGATGAGATGGTTGGATGGCATCACCGACTCGATGGACATGGGTCTGGGTAAACTCCAGGAGTTGGTGATGGACAGGGAAGCCTGGCATGCTGCAGTCTATGGGGTCATGAAGAGTCGTACATGACTTGGCAACTAAATAACAACAAAATCCCTTTCATTGCAAGTGAATAATGACTATAAAATGTTATTTGTCCTCATCCCCTCCAGTCTTCCTATAACCTATAGCTCTGAGCTATCTAACAACACTAATGGACAGTTTAGGATTTTTTTGTTTCTTGATTTAATTACACTAACACCTTCCAGTATAAAAAATTCATACAAAATCACTTCATTAAATCAATGTAGCAAAGTTTGGCATTATACCTCAAGTTTTTATAAAATGACTGAAGATTACTTAAAATTTCAGAATTTTGGAAACAGAGAAAGCCTTAGAGATCACTATATAGCATACCCCTCTTTGGAAATCACCACCATTACCACTAACCAAAAAAAAAAAAAAAAAAAAAGAGAGAGAGAGAGAGAAAGAGGACTATTTTACAAAAAAATATTTATTAACTTTTTTCTAACATTATTTCATGACCTCAACTTCCAGACTTTATAAATATATTTGAGTTAAGCCAATAACTTATTTTGTAGGAATTCCAATTCTTAACTCTTTCACATATGAATAACATGGGAAATACTAGCTTGAACACTATCTTTTTTGGGGGAGAGCCTCACTGCAGCATGCAGGAATCTCAGTTTCCTGACCAGGGATCAAACCAACACTCTCTGCAGTGGAAGCGTGGAGTCTTAAACACTGGACCTCCAGGGAAGTCCCTGAACAGGGTCTTTTTAAAAATTTTAAGACTAGCACAATTTTCACTTTATCAAATTGAATTCTGATGATCATTTAGCATACGGGTCACACATCTCTTTCTCTGTTAACAACCCTTTCATGTAGCTTTAACGGCAAGAAAAGGAAAAGAAAGAAAGCAGAAATAAAGTCCCAAGAAAAAGAAGATGGCTCATAAATGGAGAAAAAACAGCATTGCAAAATTTTAGGTAGAACACATACACAAAAAAAGATTCATGACAATGGCTCTATATTTCTTCGGTATTAGTATATAGTACTTCATAATTACGACACTAGGGAGCATACAAAGACGAACCAGAATCTATAACCTATTTTAAACAAAAACTGTAAATAAAGATTTTCTTTATTATCTAGGAATGTACTGAATGAACTATATTACATAAAAAGTTTAAATAGGGTATAATATCCCCAAATTTATTTCCAGCTCTTACAAGTCCTCCATACTATACATGTTACAATATATATAAACTACAATATATGTAAATGCAACTAAACGAGTATGCAACATAAAAATGTGATTGATTAATCTCTGAATTTGGCAGACTTCTGCAAAACATCTCTGAACTGTGTTTACTTTTCCATTGTAACAATGCATTGATAACCATGCAATCATAATTACTTTTAAAGCATTAAACTCAGAAACACTCTTTCTTTAAAAAGGGCAAAATAATAAAAATCAAACAAGGATACCTGATTTATGTCTAATGCCCTCCTTCAACATGTAGATGACTATAAAGTACACACTGTATCTTCAGCACTAAATGCACTGCCAAGATTGTGATTAATCATTTAAATAACCACAGCTGTGTTTACTTCAGTGTGCAGACCTCCAGATGTGTACTGGTAAAAAATTACCATATTTTAAGAAGTCAGAATTGGAAATAACCAATAACAGATGCCTAATACATAAGTTTCTAGCAACCCTAAATTATTTGAGACTCTGCCTCAAATTTGGCTTTGTTCACAGTTGCCAGTGAGAATTATATCTTTGACTAGCTTTAAATTTCAAAAATCAGAGTTATCAAAGATCCCAATACTTCATCTAAGTATCACCTTGACATTTAAGTATGAAAAAGTTTTTCTCTCAATGTTTTTAAAAGTATTTACTCTCCCCACTCTCCAACAAACATTCTGAAATTTCTTGAAAGTATGAAGTATACCACTTTGGAGAAAAGTAAAGAGGAAATTCTATTTATAACAAATAGAGTTGCTAATGTTCTATTTTACAGCGATTTTCAGGAGCATCAAGCTTCATTCATTCCTTAACAGTAAAACTACTTTGAATATAAAGAAACTAATCTCCAACAAAGTTCCTTCAAATAAAAAATGTGCATGTATATACAGAACATTACAAGAAGAAAAATTTTATAAAAGAAACAAAGGAAAGGTAAAAAAAAGTTTTAAGTTGTACATTCACCACCACAGGTGAAACAGCAACAGATGCAAATAGCATCATTACAGTCATAAATATGATAATAAAGCCACACTATATCTAGTCATTCTGAGATAAATTTACACATGTTCCTGCTTAAGTTGTATAAAACATATCAAACTTTTTTTATAAAATTTCATTTCTGTAGGTTATCATGATACAAAAAACATCTACATACCCAGCGGCTAGGAAATCACAGAGAGCATAGCACCATTGTACTATACCTAAATTTTCTCCAACAAGGATCAAAAATGTCAGTGAAGAACTTCAGAGCAAACAACCAAAAGCAAGTCTTAAACGATGTTGCTACCAGACTACTGGTGAACTTTCAGTTGTTTGTGGTTCAGAGTATGAAACAGAGGCTCAAGATGACTTATATAATCATCTGCAATTTTTGCGACATTTTTTAAAAAAGGAAGTTCAAAAATAATTCCTTTCATTAAAATTAAACATATCTGGCTTAAAACTCAACATTCAAAAAACTAAGGTCATGACATCTAGTCCTATCACTTCATGGCAAATACATGGGGAAAAAATGAAAACAGGGACAGACTGTTTTCTTGGGCTTCAAAATGACTGTGGACTGTGACTGCAACAAACCTAGACAGTATATTGAAAAGCAGACATCACTTTGCCAACCACGGTATGTATAGTCAGAGCTATGGTTTTTCCAAGTAGTCATGTATGGATGTGTGAGTTAGGCCATAAATAAGGCTAAATACCGAAGAACTGACGCTTTTGAACTATGGAGCTGCAGAAGACTCTTGAGGGTCCCTCGGATAGCAAGGAGTTCAAATCAGTCAATCCTAAAAGAAATCAACCCTGAATATTCATTGGAAGGACTGATGCTGAAGCTCCAATACTTTGGCCACCTGATGTGAAGAGCCAATTCACTGGAAAAGACCCTGATGCTGGGCAAGATTGAGGGCAGGAAGAGAAGTGGGCAACAGGGGATGAGATGGTTGGATGGCATCACCAACTCAATGGACGTGAGTTTGAGCAAACACTGGGAGACAGTGAAGGACAGGGAAGCCTGGTATGCTGCAGTTCATGAGGTCACAAAGAGTCAGACATAACTTAGCGACTGAACAACAACAATATATGTTGTGTGTGCGTTTGTGTGTGTGTGTGTGTGTGTGTGTGTATCAAATCCCACTACAAACACGCTGACTTTGGTCCTCTTTGTTGATTAGTTCTTTAGTTCTCTTTAATTCTATAAAATTCCCCAAAGTCATTAACTATTCTTATCTTTTCCACCATTGGTCTTCCACTAGTCATGGAAGTGCAAAATCACAATCCCTGATTTTTTCCTATTCCCACACTAGTTGCCAAAGCTTCCTTGCTCTTTCTGCATCATTCTTTCCTAGTAACAACCTATTACAGGCCCTTAGTCCTAGGCAATGGCACCCCACTCCAGTGCTCTCGTCTGGAAAGTCCCATAGACAAAGGAGCCTGGTGGGCTGCAGTCCATGGGGTCGCACAGAGTTGGACACGACTCAGCGACTTCACTTTCATTTTTCACTTTCATACACTGGAGAAGGAAATGGCAACCCACTCCAGTGTTCTTGCCTGGAGAATCCCAGGGACGGGGGAGCCTGGTGGGCTGCTGTCTATGGGGTCGCACAGAGTCGGACACGACTGAAGCGACTTAGCAGCAGCAGCAGCAGTCCTAACTAAGCTATTTGAACAATTTGCTAATTAGCTTCCCTGACTCTTTCTTTCTATCCTTTCAAATTAATTCTGCTGGGTTAATTTTTCCTAAACTGCCTATTGCCTAAGGAAACTTACACATATCAAACAAACAATCCTCCCCCCTTCTCATCTACCTAAGGATCAGGCCCAAACTGGTCATGTGGCTTAAAGCTTTCCCCGATTAGGCCTCAAACTACCTGCATGCGCAACAACTTCACAGTCAAATAAAACACACATACACACTGATTTTCTACCTCCAACTATTTACTCCTCCTCTTTTTCTCTGGAAATCCCTTTCCTACATTTCTACATTTTGAAGCTCTGTTCAAATGCTGCTGCCTCACATGGTACACAACTGGAAATAATTTCCCCTTCTTTTAAACTGTTGCTGCACTTCACTATCAATGGCTTAATCCCCACACCACCAGTAACTCCCCTTCCACTGGAAGGAAGCCAAGCAAAATCTTACCCAGAAACCCAAGAGATAAACACAGTCAAAAGCAAAGGTGTTCTGGTTTAATTGGGGGTGGGGAGAGAAAGGCATGGAGCCCTCCCCACAGGATAAGCACCTGCAAAATACTAAAAAGACAAGTCCGGCATGAAAACTTACTGATCCGTATCTCCACTGACATTTATATCACTAAATTCAAAGACAAATATCTACCTAGAGAGTCAAATTTGACTCAATGCAGCTTCTAGTTAACTTTGTCCTTGGTTAAGTTATTTTGCTGAACCCCAATTATAAAACTGTCATTAGGATGCTGAGGATTACATAAAACTATCTAAAGTACTTTGTACTGATAAGTGGCAGCTAGAATCATTCTCATTCTGCACCTTTCAGTGCCAGATTTATAGGAAGCACTCTACAAACATATATTCAATTAATAATTTATTACGTGCTAACCACTGCAAGGAAATTTAAGGGGTGATGGAGCTAAAAAAGAGAAACTGGATCCAGAATGAAGATAATACCATTTCTACCAAGCATTACATCAAAAATCGAACAGAAAATTGGGGGGAAAAAAGTATTTGGTGAATTTTTAATACTTCAGAAGAGTGTAAGTATAGTTTCTGAAACTTCTATTTTCCCCTCATTTTCACTGTTCAGCACATCTTTCAATGGATTATGCTTAAAAACATTACTACATAATGCTGAACACCATTTAAATCACAACTGCTTAAAGCTTCTTCATTCCACTAAGTTAAATATAAGCAAATAGTTTTTCCAAGTAGTTTTACTGTTTAATATCCTGAGTCACACCTCTCACAAAGTTCTGGCAAGCACTAGCATCTTGACTGGGGGTTTTTCATTCCACTGTGTTTCTTTATATCTCCTGTACCAATGTGTGCCAGTACATCTCTTCATATTTTATGTAAATACCCAACTATTTTTTAAAATATTTTTGGAAAAACTTTTGACAATGTTTTTTAATTTATAAGTTTTTAATACTAAAAAATAAACAAGCTCAACAAGTTTAATTTTGGATACATCTAAAATTACAAAATCATGCGAAGAGTTGACTCATTAGAAAAGACCCTGATGCTGGGAAAGACTGAAGGCAGGAGAAGGGAGTGACAGAGGATGAGATGGTTGGATGGCATCACCGACTCAATGGACATGAGGTTTGAATAAATTCTGGGAGTTGGTGATGGACAGGGAGGCCTGGCGTGCTGCGATTCATGGGGTCACAAAGAGTCGGACACAACTGAGCTACTGAACTGAACTGAAAATTACAAAATATTTGTCAAAAATGGTTCAAATTAAATAAATACCAAACAAGCAAAAATCCAAATCCTTAAGAAGATTAGGAGGGAGGGAAAAAAGGGGGGACTAATGTTCATTAAATATCAACTTCGTGCCAAACTCTATGCTTTACATAAAATATATCACTCTCCTGCACTGAATGCTTGTGTCCTCCAACCCTGAAATTTATATGTTGAAGCCCTAATCACTCTCACTGTGATGGTATTTGGAGATGGGCACTTTAAGGTAATGAGGGTAGTATGAAATCATGAGAGTAGACTCCTCATAATGAAATTAGTGTTGTTAGAAGAAGAGAATCCAGATAGCTCTCTTTCTCTTTACCCTGTAAGGATATGGTGGGAAGGCAACAATCTGCAAGCCAGGAGGAGAACCCTCGCCAGGTACTGATTAAGTTAACACGTAATCTCAGACTTCCCACAATCCAAATTGCAAAAAAATAAATCATTATTGTTTAAGTCACTCAATCTACGGTATTTTGTTATGGCAGCTCAAACAGACTGATACAATCATATAAGCTTTACATGACTCCAGTTATTATCCACAAATTACATGAAGGAACTGAGGATTAAGAAGGTAACAATTCAAGAAAAAATGCAATGGTCAATGTCACTCGAAGAAATAAATCCAAATCAAAATGATACAATTCCATTTTCATCCCTCGGGTTTGTAAAGGCTAAAATGTTTAATATGGAGTGTAGGTAACCTTCTGAGGGAAAAGGTGAACTGTAGTTGGAGAAAGAAATGGCAACCCACTCCAGTCTTCTTGCCTGGAGAATCCCATGGACAGAGGAACCTGGTGGGCTACAGTCCATGGGGGTTTGCAAAGAGTCAGAAATGACTGAGCAACTAGCACTTGTAAAAGGCAACTTGGGACTATGTCAAAATTCAAAAGGTACCTGGTTCTGAAAAGGTGTCAGAGCTCAAGCAGAGCCAGGAGTGCATTCCTGTGGAGGGGCAGTGTTGTGTGGTTGCTGTGTCATAGCCAAGATAGAGTGACGAAACCATCTGAGACTAGAAGGAGAGGTGACAGTGGCCTAGCATAAAAATGTTCAAGCCCAAGGGAGATAACAAGGGGATCTGTGGGGTGGAGAGGGCAACAAACATTGGTTAGGAAGGACAATCACTCAATAGACATTTATGATAACAGGAGCCAGGCTGCTCACTATTGGGGAAGAGAGTTACAGATGTGGAAAGGGAATAAACTAGAATGAGCCCTATGGTGTTGAACTGTAAACTAGAGATATCTATCTGAACCCATGGTTTTATACAAGCACATAAAAGATGTAGAACCTAAATCTAATCATATAGAAATATGAGCCAAATCTAAGTTGAGAAGCATACTATAACTTGCCTATAATCTTCAAAAGTATCAAAATCATGAAAGTCAAACAGAGACACCTGCTGTAGACTGAAGAAGACAAGAGGAATGCAGAAGAGACAACTGAATGTAATCCATGATCTTAATTAAAATATTGTTATAACAACTGAAGAAACCTGAAAGGTACCTGTGGACTTGATGATAGTTATACATCTGTGTGTTAACTTCCAATTTTGTATATCGTACTGAGGTTATGTCTTTGTAGGACATACACATTAAAATATGCAGAGGTGATGAACATCAGGTTGGCAACTTACTCTCAAGTAGCTGGGGCAGGGGGAGATGTTTGTATTATACTTTCAATTATTCTGTAAGTTTGCAATTTTTTAAAATAAAAATTATATTTAAAAATTAAAAATGAATTTTGATTTGACTACTTCTAAGAATTTATCTTACAAATAAGAACAAAAGCAAAGATATAAGAATATTCACCTCAATATACTCTGTAACAGAAAAAAACAAAGCATAAAAACAAGCAAACAAAAAACCTAAAACCACCAGCTATCAATAGATATTTATAGATTATTTAATGTGCATACAATGGACTAGTAGAACACAACTATTAAAAAGCATGAGATGGATGTTTATATTAATGTGACCCATGTCTAAGATATATAACATAAAAGCAAGTAGAAAAACAGTATATACAATACTGTCCTTCGTGAGGAAACATACAAACACACATATATCGCATATATAAATTCTGAAAGGATACTAAAAGAAGTGTTTAACTGGTTATACTGAAGCATGGGAATTGTTTTGGGGGAAAGCAGGAGAAACAGTGCTTTCACTTTTAAATTTATACCTTTTTATAGGTTTAACTTTTAAATAAATAAACAGCTACTTATATAATCATCCTATATATTCTGCTGCAAAAATATTTTAAAGAATTTAAGTAACTACTATGGGTTGACAAGTTAAAAGTTGATGAATGGTGTATTCTGAACATAAGTCTGATCCCAGATTCCATCCTGGGGCTCAAAAACTTTCTTCTTGCACATGATTACCATGAACAGAAATCACATATGTACTTTAGGATGTATTATATTTATCATTTTTTAAAAATATATATAAGACTGAAGCATGACCCACTCTTTTTATTATTATTATTATTAATTTGGCTGCGCCGGATCTTAGTTGTGGCATGTGTAATCTTTAGTTGCAGCATGGGAACTCTTGGTTGTGGCATGCAGGATCTAGTTTCCTGACCAGCGATGGAACCCGTACCCCCTGCACTGGGAGCTGTCTTAGCCACTAGACCACCAGGGAAATCCCTCACTATTATTCCTCTTTTTTCTTAAAAGATTTTAGTTAACATAAATTCTATGTTTCTTGCTACTACCATGCAACTAATTTAAACGTGATTTAGTTTACGTGTCCACTATACCAAAGCCCCTCTGGTTCTAGGTAAACTGACTAGCATAGTATCTGGCATGGTATTAGCTGTGTCTACTTTCAACATTTAAGATTTTAAGGAACCTTCTTGTTGAGGGTTTAGCTCAGTTGGTACCCAATGTTCACATAAATATTTCTCAGTGACATTTTTCATAGGACAACTCCTCCTTGTGCAGGACTATGCATAGCAAGTGCTTAATACTAGCATTAGGGAACCATCAGACGCATGCTCAATCCCTGGGTTGGGAAGATCCCCTGAAGGAGGAGATGGTAACCCACTCCAGTATTCTTGCCTGGTAAATCCCACGGACAGAGGAGCCTGGTGGGCTACAGTCCATACGGTCACACAGAGTTGGACACGACTGAATCGACAGAGCACACAGTCTGCTTCAGCTAGCACAGCAGTTCCACTGGTTTATAGAAAAGGCGCAGACTACTAAGTGTAACAGTAATTTCTTGTAAACATCATTGCCTCTGAAGGCAAAATCAGGTTCATTTTAAATATTCCTTCCCCTCAAAAAAGGGAGGAAAATCCTCTCAATTCTGGCACAGGAAGAAGTGAATAAAAGAACTTAAAAGCTCACTTGTTCTTCCCATTTTTACTCACACCCACTTCTCACTGTAAGAGAAATGAGATTAATGAAAATATTTTAATAGCTTTTCAATGTATGTCTGATTTACAAAATTCTTTAAAATTTCAAATATATTAGAGTAGTTCAATTTTAGGCGCCACCCTGCTACTACTTACCTAGCTGGAAGATCTTGACAAGTGCTAGAGCTTCTCTTGACTTTAAGTTGCTTTCCAGTTCTAAAATTCTAACCATTCCAAGCCTCTAAAACTATTATGATCATCCTCAAAATGTGGAAAGTCTTCCAATAAAGCCTATACTCAAGCAGTTTATATAGTCAAGAAGCTGCAGAATTCATGAAGATCCTAAACGTGATTTTTAACAGTTCCTGTTTATGACCAGATTGCTGCTGCTAAGTCACTTCAGTTGTGTCCGACTCTGTGCGACCCCATAGACGGCAGCCCACCAGGTTCCCCCGTTCCTGGAATTCTCCAGGCAAGAACACTGGAGTGGGTTGCCATTGCCTTCTCTGTATGACCAGATTACATATCCACCAATTAGAATTGTGAAGACTAACAATGTAATACAGATCCACAATTTTAAAGTTTAAAATAGTCTGGAGAGTGTCCCTTCATTTGTAGATATTTTCTCCTCATCTGTAATCTTTTTGTTTAGTTTATGGTTTCCTTTGCAGCAGAAGCTTTTAAGTTTAATTAGATCTCATTTGATAAAGGAGCATTTGTTCCCTTGCACCTTCAGAAAATCATCCTACATGTTACACCTTGCTCTGAAGACGACCTACTTAGAAGAAACAATGAAGTCTCCATGAAAACACATTATTTTAGTTTACTTTCTAAAACAGAAATTCCCTTTCCTTATGACTGAATTGACACCCTACCAAACACATTCTTATCCAGAATGAGATGAAGCAACAATACCCTCAAAAGACCTACAATCTTTTAGTCAAACCAAAGATACACAATTTCAGCAATGGCTTTCATGAAATGGGCTCTTAACTGAAAGCTACCCTAGATAATGGACATCATCCACTTTCTGGAGCATAGAACCCAACAGGCCATTGAAAGTAAGACCTCCTATAAACCAACCAGATGATTATAGGCAATTTTAAGCATTATCTGCTAGCAAGTTTATCAATGGCATATTTACCATAAAGACAATCACAAGGAAAAGAATCTCCAAAGAAGGGAAAAGGCTTGAAAAATAATTCAGGGCACCAGTAGCTGATCTGAAAACTGAAATACTGAAAGATTCAAAACAGGCCAGTTTCAAAGTACTGCTTTGAACAGTACTTCTCTGACTTTACCTGTTTGAATTATAAGCTGGAGAACATAAAAAATATGAACATGCAAATGTTATTTCTCATTCTAAACAGAAAGTTTCCTGAATGAATTAAGTTCCACATATTCAAACCTGAAGATGGTAAATTTTCTGTAAGGTGACCAATAAATGGTGAGTTACTTATGCTAACAAACCAGTTGAGAAAGAAAACCAGTCTGTTCAGAGGGAAAAATATTCTTTGCTTTCCCTTTTAACTTTAATAAGATTTTTTTAAACATATGTAACTACCAATATTTTGGATAAATTGATGCTGACAAAATAAACTAAGTACAAGAATAACATATTCTTCAAAAACTGATGAAAGTTGCTGAAACATCAAATGTATCATCAGGTACACAATTATCTTTGAAGAAGTGAAAGAGAAGTCGCTCAGTCCTGTCTGACTCTTTGCAACCCCAGAGACTGTAGCCTACCAGGCTCCTCTGTCCATGGAATTTTCCAGGCTAGAGTACTGGAGTGGGTTGCCATTTCCTTCTCCAGGGGATCTTCCCGACCCAGGGATCAAACCCAGGTCTCCCGCATTATAGGCAGACACTTTACCATCTGAGCCACCATACTTTTTAATCAGTCAATTCTCAAGTACTTATCTTAAACACAGGTTCATTCATTCAACAAGCATTTACTGACCATCTACCATGTCCCAGGCACTTTGCTAAATGTTAGGGATTTAGGCTGAACTTTGCTTGGGCTGGGGACCCAGATTCAGATCCTAACAACCACTTAATGACACGCTTTTACAATCTCTGAGCCTCAGTTTCCTTAGAGTTATGAAAATTAAGAGTATAAAATGTAGATAAAGTGTTTAATATTGTATCTTGTATCTGATAAACAATGAATAAATGCTAACTATATCAAATATTAAGTTTGAGTTATAAGCAGATACTAATCTCAATAAGCCAATTTTCTACTAGGCAGCTCACAGTTGAGGATTATGAACCAATTTGAAAGTGAGATCAAGAAAATATGTCTGGACAGATAAATCCACTACCAAAACAAAAAACAATACAAAATGAATCCCAGAACTGAAAATAAATGTACTTTTGAGTTAGTTTATGAATTTGTGTAGTATGTGCTCTAATGTCTTCTTCCACTAAACAGAATACACTATAAATAAAAATAACAAATGTTACAGCTATGTGGTTTTATGCACAGTAGGAGTCTTAGGAAGATTGTGGTGATGCAATAACTGTTTAATGTAACAGATTTGTTCGCCATCAACCCCAATTCTCTACCACTTTCAGAAAGGCCACTGCTTTCATTAGGAGACAAATATTTATCCTATGCATAACAATTAGTCCGTAAAAACCAATTAATTTTGGAAATCTAACTGGCAACAACGATCTAACAAATAGAAGCTCTACCGCTAAAGAGTTAAAGAGTGCTTGTGTCAACTGAACCAGCTGTCCATTTTTTCGAGCCAGTTATGCAACACTGGGCAAGTTTCTTAACTTTTCTAAGCTTCTGTTTGTTTATCTGAAAAATGTTAATACCAGTTCCTACTTACTAGACTTGTGAAGATGAATTAAGTTAATACAAGCAAAAGACTCAAGACAAGCAACCACTCAGTCACTGTTACCTATTTGCTATTACCTACAATGACATAACTCAAGTTCCTCTTGGCAACCTAGAAGCTAACAAAAATGCACACGTCTTAGGGTTTTATAAACTCTAAAACTTTAAGTGATCAAAAATGAATGAGGAACAAGGGAAAGGCAACAACGGGTATTAAGCATCAACACCTGATCCTCCCATTCTTCATGTGTGAAATCCTGAAAGTAAGCAGCACTGGTCTAACTAGGAACAATTTAACTCTGGAACGGTTCAAGGCAAAGGAAGACTGCTAAAACAAATAATAAAATAACGACAACAATAAATAAAGGAAAAAGGGATTATGTAGATACGAACGAGGCGGCGGGTAACCGAGCTGAAGCGTAATAGGACACACCATACCGGATTTGGGCTAGGGAACCACCGTGGCTCCTCCCAGTGAGGAAACAGCATTTAGCCTCACTGCTGAGGTGAATCCCACCGTGACACTCCGACCCGAAGCCAGCCGTGAAGGGTCGAGCGAGCAGGGCTTCGAGTCCCAACAGCACGGCCCTCACTTCCACCGGCGCCCCCCGGCCGGGCCCTTCTCTCGCACCGCCTCCACTCGGAGGCCTGAGTCACGGTCCACGAGGTTCAGGGGCCGCGGCCTACCTTCCGCAGGGAACTCCTCGAACTCGTCGTCCTCCTCCAGGAGACCCAAGTCTACCGGCTGCTTTTTCTCTGACATCGTGACCCCACGAGCCCAAAAGCTCTCAGGCGAGTAAGAGAGTTAGAACCCTCGTTCTCGCTCACCGCAGCAGGATCCGCCGTTGCCGTTGCCGCCTCTATGCTGACTCTACCATAGAGATAGGGGAGAAGAGCAACCGGGTAGCGCAAGGAATGCTGGGATACTGGAGGTCCGCCCGGCGCTTCCTGCGGGTTTAGCAGTTACTCAGAGTTAGAAAGATGGATTGTTTTGTGCCTTTGCCATTTTACCCGGACTCTCTGACTTGACAGATTGAGAAACACGGTAGGTTTCCCTGACTGGGAAAGACTCTTAATGTGTGGAAAAAATAAACCCCGTTACTTGGTTTAGGCTGAGGGATGAAGTGTTTGTTAAAGTTCGTCAAAGGTCGGCCAAGTGCAGGTTCTTAAATTAGATTAACTCCACCCTTAAACCAGTTCCCTAACCATGAAATTAAATGTCTCCACAGCACAAAAAATTCAGACTCAGAAAGAATAGCCTGCATCACTCAGGTAGTGCTAAACAATCCAAATGCAGGCTTGTTTGCCTGACCTTAATCTCCAAGCTTTTTCATTGTTCAATTTTCTTCTGTCTTGTGCTTAAACTATGGTAAATACCCTGCTAAACAGTGTGCTGTGTATATGTGTATGTAATAACTGATTTACAAGGTATTAGAATACTATGTAAAACTCTATACATGTGACGTTTTATGGTGTTCTAAATGTGTCATTTTGAATTTTTCAAATACTGAGTATTATTTTAAATATAGTTGTGAACTACATAAAACATTAGATGATATGTGTATATGTAGTATACAATATTGGGCTTCCCTGGTGGCTCAGACGGTAAAGAATCTGCCTGTAATGCAGGAGACCTGGGTTCTATCCCTGGGTTGGGAAGATCCCCTGGAGAAGGGAATAACCACCCACTGCAGTATTCTTGCCTGGAGAATTCCATCGACAGAGGAGCCTGGTGGGCTACAGTCCATGGGTTGTAAAGAGTGGATGTAACTAAGCAACTAACACAGGTGGTATTATAGAGGAGTTGTTTTATAATACCCAATTATATGTATATGCATATAATTGGGTATTATTGTAGGTTTTGATGAATTGTTTATGTATTTAAATCACATTCCTTCATTCAACATTATTTTTTACCATGTACCAGGCAGTGTGCTGCAAATCAAACATAGACAAAGGCCTTCCTTCAAGGAGTTCATATTCCACTCAGAGACAAGTAAACAGGTAAATCATAGTGAAATGTAATACATTTGAATCTCTATTTTAAAATAAAATTGTCTGAGAAATGAACAGAATGTGTGTGCACATACAGATGATGGAGCAATGAAATAAGAGCACAAATTTGGACCAGAATTTGGGAACTTAGACGTAAATTTTTTAAAAATAAAATGGTTCTCATAATACTGTTTTTATTTGTATTGATTACTGAAAACATTAGCTGTCTTCAAATTAAGTTCAAAGTGTATGTAATTTGGCATGTTATATAACTAAATACCAAATTACTGAAAGAAAAGATGAGGAAAATTTAAAATTGGAAGTAAATGTAGACAGTGAGGTCTCTTTGAGTTTCATACTCTCTACTCTACCCTCTGTTATACATATTACATATGCTCCTGGCAACCCACCCACCAAGGCAAAGCTTTGGGCAGGCAGTTTCATTTAGGCAGCAAAGAATGAAAACCAGATCACATATCTGAGACAGCCATTTTGTGCATAGATAAAAGATATTCCAAAGGACATATCTGAAGAAATAGAGACATTAATGCCTACTAAGAGACGGATAAGGGAGATTTGGGACTAATTGCTGATAAGTGGAAGGTTTCTTTGTGGAGTGATGAAAGTCCTCTGGAACCGGATAGTGATGATGGTTACAGTATAATGAATATACTAAAATCCACTGAAGTGTACACTTCAAAATGGTGAATTTTGTGTTATAGGATGTATATCTATCTCCATTTTGGAAGTGCTATAAAATTTTTGACCACGAAGTCAAGAGTTTCTAGTTCCTGGACCTATTATTCAATTTGATTTATCATGATATTTGTATCAATTTTTAACCAGAGAAAAAATAATGAGTGACATATAATGATTTTCTCCTAAAATAGAATATGTTCAATTTAAACAAATTAATTTTTAAAAAACAATCCGATGTTTAAAAAAAATTTACTGATTCATTAAATCCAGAATGCTGGAACCACTGAAATAACTTTTCATTTTAGTCATCATGGCACGTGGCACAATGAACAACTTATTTTAATAGCCATGGCCTATGGAAAAACTTTGGAAAATGGTAGCTATTAATACGGAGAAGGCAATGGCACCCCACTCCAGTACTCTTGCCTGGAAAATCCCATGGATTTTCTTAGCGACCATGGGGTCGCTAAGAGTCAGACACAACTCAGTGACTTCCCTTTCACTTTTCACTTTCATGCATTGGAGAAGGAAATGGCAACCCACTCCAGTGTTCTTGCCTGGAGAATCCCAGGGACGGCGGACCCTGGTGGGCTTCCGTCTATAGGGTCGCACAGAGTCGGACACAACTGAAGTGACTTAGCAGCAGTAGCAGCTATTAATAAAGTGTAAGCAGCATTATTACTTAGTTAAATTGAACATGTATTTGATGGACCAATTCCTACTAAACAGGAGTTTAGGCAAATCACTTAGTTTCTTTGAAGTACATTTTAAATATCTCAGATTCTCCATACCAACCCTAAAAGTCTCAGAATGTGAGTTTTGTTTGTTAGATGATATCTTGGTGATATTTTGCAAGTAAGTCAGGTCCTCCGCAAGTCAATTATAATGATAATAATAATAGCTAACAAGTATTCTCTGGTGGCTCAGACAGTAAAGAATCTGCCTGCAATGCGAGAGGCTTGGGTTCGATTCCTGGGTCAGGAAGATCCCCTGGTGAAAGAAATGGCAACCCACTCCAGTATTCTTGCCTGAGAAATCCCATGGACAGAGGGGCCTGATGGGCTATAGTCCATAGGGTTGCAAAGAGTTAGACAAGACTGAGCAACTGACACTTTCAGATTTCAACAAGTATCAAGTACTGTGCAAAGTTTTATCTGTGTATTTACTTACTGAATTGTCCTCACAACTGCCCTTTGAAATGAGTAGAAAAAATCCCTTTTATGCTTATAGGAATTGAGGCACAGAGAGGTTGTGATGTGGCCAAATTCACAGTGCTAAGAAGTGGTGAAGTTTTCATAAGGATAGGAAACAAACCATCTCAATGTGTGAAGAGATCGGCAGTTGACACAAGAACCCCTGGAATCATTTCTTTCTACCACTACTAAGTGTACACACATGTAGGAAAAAGGCAGAAACATAAAATGTGGGTAGACTTGCAGAAGGCAAGCAGTAGAATGAAGAAGAAAACAACCTTAGCATTGACTCAGCTCTCTGGAGGGGAAACCCTTCACAACTCTAATGAGAAGCATCGTATTAACAGTTAAAACTATGCCTTTACCTACATATCAGATGATGCTATAATAGAGGTGGGCCCGGTGCCGCCATTAGCACAGGCTGTTGCTGTGTCTGTCACACTGTTACCTGGCAACGGTTACCCACGAGACTGATAGCAGTCGCTCAGCCATTGGTCAGGCACCACAGTGGGCCCCTCCCCCAAACGAGCAACTGTCACTGAGCGACCGTTAGTGGGGCCGTTCCACTTGGCCGGTGGAGTGGTCGTTTGGAGTGTGAGGTAAGAGGTGGCTTCTGGCTTCCCTCAGGGACTCTCCAGCTCACATGGTTCATAGCTGGCAGCTGACCTGGGGGGCCCAGGGAACTGGTTAAAGCTGTGGTCTGCAGGTCTCCAGAGCCCTCGCCAAGGCCACCCACTGGCCAGGCCCAGGCCTTGAGGCAATGGTGAACCTCTTCCCTGTCTCCGCCTCTGCAACCTAATGGCGGGAGCTGTCTGCCTGGGACCTAGTTTGTGGGCCCAGCCCCTACCCTCTGGGCAGCCTGAGGAGGCCGAGGGCCAGTTGGGTCCTGGGTACCTGGCTCCGTCAGTGATGATGGCTGTGGGGCCTGGGGACTTGGTCCTGAGGGAGCTGCCAGCTGAGATCTGCCTCCTCTCAGCCAGGCACGGACCTTGGAGGGGGAACGTTGTGTCTGGGGACCTGGCCCTTTGTTGTCAGAACAGAAAATAACATTTGTTTGGTAGAGATTGGCAGGAACATGTTAACTGACCAGATGCTGGTTCGATCCTTGGGTTGGGGACATCTGCTAGAGAAGGAAATGGCAACCCAGTCCAGTATTCTTGCCTGGGAAATCCCATGGACAGAGGAGCCTGATGGGTTACAGTTCATGGGGTCACAAAGACTTGGACATGACTGAGCAGCTGAGCAAACATGCAAATTACCTGACCATTACCTGATGTCAAGAACACAGTATCTGACACCAGGAAGTTTGCAGCAACTCACCACACCCTCCCTAACCTTTCCTAGGAAACAGCTTTGCTGAGAACTTTCAGAGAGTTTGGGGTTTTTAAGGCATGAGCCACCCATCTCCTTTCAGGGCCCTCAGTACACCTTTCTCTGTTCCATGTGGCCATTAGTGTGGGCTGTTATTGCCTACGCTTTAGCCAGGCAAATGTTACTGCAAGACCATTAATGTTATTAAAGGTATTGTTTGGCCTCACTGTGTGTCAAGCACATGGACTTGTGTTTTGGTAACAGTCTCTGTAATTTGTTGATTACATTTAGCTTCACAGAAAGTCAAGTCAGAAGCAGATTTTACAGTAGATGATTCCATTTATTTCAAGCAAACGAAACCTAAAGTTCCTTTTGGGATGCACATTCAGTTCAGTTAGTTCAGTTCAGTTGTTTAGTCATGTCTCACTCTTTGCATTCCCATGGACTGCAACACACCAGACCTCCATCACCAACTCCCAGAGCTTACTAAAACTCATGTCCATCACATCGGTTTTGCCATCCAACAATCTCATCCTCTGTTGTCCCCTTCTCCTTCTGCCCTCAATCTTTCCCAGCATCAGGGTCTTTTCCAATGAGTCAACTCTTCGCATGAGGTGGCCAAAGTATTGGAGTTTCAGCTTCAACATCAGTCCTTCCAATGAATATTCAGGACTGATTTCCTTTAGGATGGACTGGTTGGATCTCCTTTTAGGCCAAGAGACTCTCAAGAGTCTTCTCCAACACCACAGTTCAAAAGCATCAGTTCTTCAGCACTCAGCTTTCTCTATATTTCAACTCTCACATCCATACATGACTACTGGAAAAACCATAGCCTTGTCTAGACAGACTTTTGTTGGCAAAGTAATGTCTCTGCTTTTTAATATGCTGTCTAGGTTGGTCATAACTTTCCTTCCAAGGAGTAAGCATCTTTTAATTTCATGGCTGCAATCACCATCTGCAGTGATTTTGGAGCCCCAGAAAACAAAGTCTGTCACTGTTTCCACTGTTTCCCCATGTATTTGCCGTGAAGTGACGGGATCAGATGCCATGATCTTAGTTTTCTGAATGTTGAGCTTTAAGCCAGCGTTTTCACTCTCCTCTTTCACTTTCATCAAGAGGCTCTTTAGTTCTTCTTCACTTTCTGCCATAAGGGTGGTGTCATCTGCATATCTGAAGTTATTGACATTTCTCCCGGCAGTCTTGATTCCAGCTTGTGTTTCATTCAGCCCAGCGTTTCTCATGATGTACACTGCATATAAGTTAAATAAGTAGAATGACAATATACAGCCTTGACATGCTCCTTTCCCAATTTGGAGCCAGTCTGTTGTTCAATGTCCAGTTCTAACTGTTGCTTCCTGACCTGCATACAGATGTCTCAAGAGGCAGGTCAGGTAATCTGGTATTCCCATCTCTTTAAGAATTTTCCACAGTTTGTGATGATCCACATGGTGGATCACACAGTATGCTTTGGCATAGTCAATAAAGCAGAAATAGATGTTTTTCTGGAACTCTCTCGCTTTTTTGATAATCCAACGGATGTTGGCAATTTGATCTCTGGTGTTTCTGCCTTTTCTAAACCCTTGGACATCTGGAAGTTCACAGTTCATGTATTGCTGAAGCCTGGCTTGGAGAATTTTGAGCATTACTTTACTAGCGTGTGAGATGAGTACATCTGTGCAGTAGTTTGAGCATTCTTTGGGATTGCCTTTCTTTGGGATTGGAATGAAAAGTGACATTTTCCAGTCCTGTGGCCACTGCTGAGTTTTCCAAATTTGCTGGCATATTGATTGCAGCACTTTCATAACATCATGTTTCAGGGTTTGAAGTAGCTTAACTGGAATTCCATCACCTCCACTACCTTTGTTCGTAGGGATGCTTCCTAAGGCTCACTTGACTTCACATTCCAGGATGTCTGGCTCTAGGTGAGTGATCATACCATCGTGATTATCTGGATCATGAAGATCTTTTTTGTATAGTTCTTACATGTATTCTTTCCACCTCTTCTTAATATCTTCTGCTTCTGTTAGGTCCATACCATTTCTGTTCTTTGTGGAGCCCATCTTTGCATGAAATGTTCCCTTGGTATCTCTAATTTTCTTGAGGAGATCTCTAGTCTTTCCCATTCTATTGTTTTCCTTTATTTCTTTGCATTGATCGCTGAGGAAGGCTTTCTTATCTCTCCTTGCTATTCTTTGGAACTCTGTATTCAAATGGAACTCTGTATTCAAATGGGTATATCTTTCCTTTTCTTCTTTGCTTTTTGCTTCTCTTCTTTTCACAGCTCTTTGTAAGGCCTCTTCAGATAGCCATTTTGCTTTGTATTTCTTTTTCTTGGGGATGGTCTTGATCCCTTTCTCCTGTACAATGTCACGAACCTCTGTCCATACTTCTTCAGGCACTCTATCAGATCTAATCCCTTGAATCTATTTCTCACTTCCACTGTATAATCCATAGCAGCTCAGCTGCAGGGGACTGCTGGTGACCAATCACAAACTGAAAGAGTTAATAATGGCAAAACAGTTACAGAAGACCCTCCTCCTGCAAAGAAAATTGGAAAATGTCACACAGAAAAAGTAGCCTGTGGCTGAAGGAAAGGCAGGTAATGACAGTACTGGAGACAACTAAGAGTCTGTGAAGACCATGCTGTTAAAGGGCAAAGCTCTGGTGCACCCAGAATGCACAGACAAGGTGGGAAAGGCCCATGTATAACTGTGAAGGAAATGGTGTCTATGATGTCATGCTAAATCAGACCTGTCTCCAGTTCAAAAGCAAGTATTAATCTGATTCAGATGTTAGAAGATGATGCCCAGAGAAACATCAGTGTTTGGATGAGATGGGGCCGAGCTGGGAAGACAGGGCAACACAGCTTGGTGGCTTGTTCTGGGGACCTCAACAAGGCCAAGGAAGTCTTTCAAAAGAAGTGAGTGCTAATAAATGAGTACAAAATAAAATGTCTTTCATCTTCTTGGATATGTCGTCTTTAGGAATTTAACAATAAGTGTGAGTTGGCGTAAATGATAGTATCTTTCCACCGTGACAGTCTATGACTGGAACACCAAATTGATCCTTCAATAGTGATTAAATCACTTGGAACCAGAAATTGACTAATATCAGAAGAAGCTAACATATTCAGCACATGACCAACAGTTTAGGAAATTTGGGGAGAATGAGATGAGACTCGTAGTTTCATTGAGTCAGACAAGGCTGTGGTCCGTGTGATCAGATTGGTTAGTTTTCTGTGATTGTGGTTTTCAGTCTGTCTCATCCAAGATGGACAGGTCATGCTGGAGAGTTCTGACAAAATGTGGTCCACTGAGGAGCGAATGGGATGCACATAATAAAAGTTAAATCACAAATACCTGAATGCTTAAGTTTGCTGTGGAGTTGACCAGTAACAGGGCAGAATGGATCATCAAGATTGTCCTTTTTGTATTTCTTTCCAGGTGAGGGATTATCAAATGGCTGATATCTAAAGGAAGGACTGATTTCAAAGGCACTTTCCTTTAGATTTTAGGAAATAACAGCTAATTGACCAGCCATGAAGAACTGAAGAGGCCGACATACACCTCAAGTCTACAGTGTCTGTTCAAAGTATGGAAAAAGCTTTGACTCCAGGGTCACCCTACCTTAGTTCAAACTCAAGCTCTGCTACTTATCATTTGAGAGGTCCTAGAAAATTACTTTCCTTCTTGAGTCTCAGTTTACCCATCTTGGAAGTGGGAGTTATATATTACCTTCCCGGTAAGGTTGTTGTAAGGATTAAATGATCTATTTCATATAGAATACTCAGAAGAGTGCCTGGCATGTGGTAAATAGGCAATAAATAGTAATAGTTTGAAGTAGAGAGGAGAATAATGCTGATTCTCACCTTATGTCAATGCATAAAACTCCTCAAGTTTAGAAGAAAAGTTTATTTCCAACAGCATCAATGTTTGACATCAAAGTTCAGTAATGGACTTTTGCCTTGTTGTAGCTATCTTTTTACCTGCCTTTTCTAGCCACCAGAACACAACAGTTTGCTGCAGCTTCTCCCTGTCTTCAAAAGGCAGGTTCTAGATGAGATTAAATCCATGAAGCATACCTTCAGGACCCTCCTCTCCCCACCAAAGTCATAATATACGAAATTTTACATACATTGGTAATAAATGCAAATGTAACTCCACAAGAAACAAAAATTTGAAAGGAGGTGGGTCAAACCAAACCACTTGCAGCCGTGGAAATAAAGCAGGGGAAGTGTGGAAAGGATGAGATATTAGAAAATAAAGATGAGGGTATCTCTGGGTTACAACACTGGACACTTGCAGCTAGCTCTGAACTCTGCTGTGATCTATGTTGGGTGTTTTTGTTTGTTTTAATTTGTTGTGGTAGGAACACTTAACACAGTTTTAAATACACAATACAGTATTATTAACTATTGCCACAGTGTTATACAGCAGACCTCTAGAACTGACTCATTTTGTATAACTGAAATTTTGTGATTGAAAAGCAACTCCTCATTTCCCTTTCCTCCCAGCTCCTGGCAACCACCTTCTGTGTTTTTATGAGTATGACTATTTTAGGTGCCTCATATAAGCGGAATCATTCAGTGTTTGTCCTTCTAAGCCTAGTTTATTTCACTTAGCATGAATATCTTCCTGATTGATCCATGTTGGCAAATATGGCAGAATTTCTTTTTTAAGGATGAATAACACTCCATTGTACATATACATTTTCTTTATTCTTGCGTTCATCAGTAGACATTTAGGGTTTTTCCACATCTTGGCTGTTGTGGTTAATGCAGTAAACGTGGAAGTGGAGCTGTCTTTTTCAGATACTGATTTTTATTCTTTCAGATAAATGTCCAGAGGTGGGATTTCTGAATCATATAGTAGTTCTATTTGTAATTAAAAAAAAAATCTCCATACTGTTTTTCAGAGTGGCTGCAACTTTTACATTCCCACCAGTATTATATAAGGGTTACAATTTCTTCACACCTTTGTCAATACAAGTTACTTTTTGAGGGTTTTTAAATAATATCCATCTTGACAGATATGAGAGAATATTTCATTGTGGTTTTGATTTGAATTTCCTTGATAATTTATGATGTTGAGTACCTTCTCACATACCTGTCACTCTTTTGTATGTCTTCTTTGGAAAAATGTCTGCTCAAGTCACTTGCCCATTTTTAAATTGGGTTATTTGTGCTTTTTTTGCTGTTGGCTTGTAGGAGTTCCTTGTATGCTTTGGAGAGTCCCCCCTTGTTATATATAGTTTGCACATATTTTCTCCCATTCTGTAGGCTGCTGTTTCACTCTACTGTTTATTTTGCTGTAAAGAACTTTTTAGTTCAATGTAGTACCACTTGCCTATTTTTGCTATTGTTGGCTGTGTTTTTTGACATGACTTCCAAGGAACTGTCTAGACCAATGTCATGATGGTCTTCCCTATGTTTTCTTTTTTTTTCCATTTATTTTTATTAGTTGGAAGCTAACCTGTGTTTTCTTCTAGGAGTTTTTAATAGCTTCAGGTCTTACATTTAAATCATTAATCCTTTTGAATTGATTTGTATGCATAATATATTTTAATGGCTTGGCTTATGGGGAGTGGGTGAAAATAAAAGAATGTTTTCTTTTAAAAACAAAACTTGAAAATTTTTTCAAAATTTTCAAAATTAAGGAGTTTCGCCAGTTTCAATATTAAGGAGATAATTTCCATTTCTCTTTTCTCAAACTTATTTAACTTTATTTATGGATTCTGCTCTGAGCTACATGCTCTGCAGATGCCACTTGCAGACATGGTCTTTCTCCTTTTATATTTACATCCTGGACAGTAGCTTCTTTAGCTTCCACCAGTCCACTAGAATAAAACTAAATTTTTCTGGAGCAAATATTTGGGACTGGATGTGTTTCTAAACTCTAATGTGTGTTCAGATCTATATTAATCTTGTCTGCCTAGGGCCTGAGGTTCTACATTTTTAACAAGCTCATGGGCAATGTCAGTGTTGCTGGTTTGGGGACCACCTTTTAAGAATCAAGGGTTTCAGTGAAATGTAAGGGAAAATATCTGAGTTTCTGAAAACTGATTCATCTATCAATACTGTGTAACTAGTCCATAACTTGTTGTGGTGTCTTTAACTTTGTAGGAGAGAAAAAAACATTCCCTTTATTCTCCTAGGTTCAATAGCTGGGTCTATAAAATAAATTTATGAAAGGCAGATTAACAGCATTAAAGATAAACAAATTTATTATTTTTTATTATAACACACAGCAGGGCATCACAGGAAAAAAGGGAACACCTCAAAAGCACTGAGATTTGAGAGCTTATATACTGTCTTATTATAATAGAGGAAGAAAGTGGGGGACATAGGCAACCTCAGTTCAGATCAGTTCAGTCGCTCAGTCGTGTCCAACTCTTTGCGACCCCATGAATCACAGCACACCGGGTCTCCCTGTCTGTCACAAACTCCTGGAGTCTACTCAAACCCATGCCCATCAAGTCGGTGATGCCATCCAGCCATCTCATCCTCTGTCGTCCCCTTCTCCTCCTGCCACCAATCCCTCCAAGCATCAGGGTCTTTTCCAATGAGTCAACTCTTCTCATGAGGTGGCCAAAGTATTGGAGTTTCAGCTTCAGCATCAGTCCACCTAGGGGAGAGTAAATGATTTTTAAGAATGATAAATGGGCTCTTGAAGAATAGATGGGAGATATAGTTTGTGACAATTTGTCTGGATTTGAATTGGACATCTAGTCTCTTCCCATGTGATGAGAGTCAGTCCTAGGAAGAAGATTTATGACAGTTGAATTCCTTTTGGAGGATTTGTCTTTAGGCAGGTAAACTTCAAAGAAAGCTTCTCCATTGTCTTGTCATTTTTCATGTCCCTTCAAGCTTAAAATCAATATACCAAAGCAGCATATTTTAGGGTGTTATGTCCAGAATTCCTTCAATAGCCACACTAAATTCAAGTGTTTGCTTCTCATTGTTGGGACTTTTCCTCTGAAGTTTTCTTGCTCCTCAAACACTAGGAGGCTTAGCTCTTCTTAGAGGGATGTATATCTCTGTGAACAGCTCACATTCGCATCTTCATTAATATTATGAGTACTCTATACTCAATGATTGGTTCTGGACTTTGAGAAGAATTACAATGTCAATAAAAGATATCTTGGATCTTTTATCATGACAAAATTCTTGGACAAATAAAAAAGTGAAAAATTGTAGTTGTAAAATAACTCTCTAAAATCTCTAGATCTCATTGTTGAGCAATTAATAATGAACAGAGAAATGGTTACGTAAAATTCAAATCCTGGTAATGATAAGTACTTAATCTACCATAAAGAAATGGCCTGGCCAATAAAAGATCCATCCTGCACCAAAATACATGTTCAAAAATTGATATTTGCATGCCCAAGACTTGTTTGAAAAGGCAATTATGGTCTCACAAGTAAATCATAAGAATTTTTAAAATTTTGTAAATGCTGTATTTATATGACAGACAAGAACCACTCTGAAGGAATCATTATGGTTTGGGAAATGATATGCAATTTCAAAATCATCTAAATCATTTCAATTGCCTGTATTTACATTTATATAATGGGTATTTATAATGGTGATTATTTTAGAACTTACCTTGTTTTCCTGGATCTCACATTGGTTTCTATGGGAACGAGAATGGCTGTGAAGAGGAGCATTTTAAGAGCTCTTTTCACGTTCAGTAACTGCAAATTCTGTTTGTCTGTTAAATGGTTTTTAACTCTTAAATTTTAACACAGAAATAAAAGTTGGGCATCTAGCTTCATAAATCATTTTAAATAATGAAAACTATTTTTATGAAACATCTGGCACATTGAAACATTTGAAAACAAAATAACTAGCTTTAAGAGCTAATAATCTGTTCACTTTATTAAATTCATTAGTGATTAATCCACATTAGCCATATGCTTGCTCTTGGAAAACTGTGTAAAGAAAACTTCATCTGATACGTTGTTTTAATACACTTTTCTGATATTGATATGTATTATATGTGTGTGTACTTTTTCCTTACCTTTGTAAAAATCCCTTTAAAAGAAGTGTAAAATGTCCTGTATTTAAAGTTTTCCACTGCCAATGCCTCACTCATCCTCTGCTTTTATTTACCCTTCTGCTGTGTTGTACCTTTCCTATGTTCTCTGACCAGCTGAAACTTATTTTTTACTATTTTTCAAACAAGTTCATAAGTCTTCAAATTTCAGTTTTCTTTTTCTTGGAATAGATTCTTAGATCATAAAAAGCTCAGTGTCTAACTTATGCATTACATTTGTGCAGTTTACTGTATTTAATATTTCCCCACATTTCATGTTTTCCCTTAAATTTTATTTTTTTAATTCCCTGAAGAAATGATAGTTTAGTATATTTTTATTTAATTCCCTCTAAAAATAATTAAAACCCACTAAAAGTAAGAGAAGTTTATTTCAGAAAAGTGTGCTAAAACTAAATTTTTGTTATACCCAAACTATAAAAGATGCCAGTTGAAAGCACATGGCATCCCATAACCAGCTTATGTAATAGCTACTCTGGTTATTGCTGACATATAATCTGTGTCTTAAATCCAAAAGGTACAGATTGATGGCAGAGTGCCAGACAGGGTGAAATAAGTGAGAGTGTTTTTTAATCTTTCCTGGATTGATGGATTTCTGCCCACTATCAGTGTGGCCTTGGTCAGGACTGCTAGAGACTAGTGAGAGTTCCAGAAAATGAAACTACTTGCATTTGTGACCAAGAGACCATCCTATAACTCACTGACCTGGTATAAACTCCAAGAAATTGCTTTTTTCTTTCTTAAAAGTATTTTTCATTCAGATTTGATTTTATGAAATAAATTCAGAATTACTACATGTTGAAAAAGTGAGCACAAATAAATGGAAAACACATAACGGGATGTTTGGGAGAAATAATTGACTGACTCTTCTATTTTTTAAAAGTTAACTTTCAAGGAAAGCAGCAGACAAGCTGAATAGTGAAAGCAAGTATTATGTTAACCATCAGAAGAGATATATTTATGTTGAAAAATATCAGAATCTAAATGTAAGGAGTGTGATTATTCATCAAGGCTACTCAAAATGAGGTCCAGGGACCAATTGCCCATCTGAGACAAGATAAAAACAGAAAGTGTGAATTTGAAAATTTTAGAGCGATTGGCATTACTACTTCACCCAGCCTGTGATTTTGTATTTTATAAATGGCATTTGGCAATTTAAAAAATTTTCACTTTAGTAGAATTAGTTAGAGATACATTGATCTAGCATAAATTACTGTAAACAAAAAAAAAAAAAAAAAGAGTGCCATTTGAACTTCATAGTATTGAAAATAATTTAACCTGTGTGATTATATCTGAAAGCTGGGAAATGAAAGCTTTTTTCTCTCTGAAAGATCTCTTTCTAGTCCTATAGTCTTATATTTACTATTATAAGATTATGGCAAAGGAGGCTAAAACAGATATTCTCTCCTTTTGCAAATATAAAAACAAAAGTTCAAAGGACTTCAATGAGATATCTGATATTACACAATTATCAAAATTTTAAAATCAAGTGAACAGCACTGCACAGAAATTATTTAATATTCTGGTGAATAAATACACCCTAGTTGATTATGGCAATGAATTGTATATATTTGCAATTTCACATGGTAGATGGCAGTGCTTTGTCTTCAGGTTTCAGAAGGAAAAGCATTATGTTACAGTAGTTCAATAGATGCCTAGTGAAAATACACCTACTAATAATTAAGATGAAGAGTTTGAAGGAATTCAATAAGCAAAAATACAATTAAAGACAATATAAAAAGATTAAGGGAGGAACACATGTATTAGATTGGCTAGGGAACAGAGCAGAAATGTAAGTCTATACTTCTCTGAAAGGTATAAAATCCCCAAAGAAAAAGGGCTTGCTACCTTGGAGTACCAATAGGAAAAATAAAATGGAAATATGAAAGGGAAAGTTTAGACAAACATTGAGAATTTTTGTTAATTGTTAGGAGTATTAGGTTAGTTGAGTGGGCGCCCAAAGGAATCTCTGAGGACATTTAAAACCTCATTCAACAAAGCCATGGACATTGTATTGTGGTAAGCAAGACTTCAATGGCAGGGGAATAGACTGGATCAACTGTGAGTTCTTTTCCATCTCTAATTTCTACTATTCCATAGCTCTGAGAAGAATAGTTGCTAAATTGCCTGATCAACACAGAAAAATAGAACTCAGTGCAAGAATAAAGCCCCAGACAAAACAGTAAAGTCAGTCAAAATTGAAACAGGCCCATCCAAAAAGAAAAAATAAAAGAACTTAAATCTTGCATAATATCCCAAGGTGGACAAATTCAGGCTCTGGCAATTTGCCCAACAGAAAAACATCCAGAGACAGGAACCTTTAGTGAGCAAGCCCAGCCAACAGGTTGGGAGAGTTCAACTTTTCATACAGGCTCACAAAACCTCCCAGCTGGTCTTAATGCTAGAGCAGTCTCAAAAATTGAAAGGGAAATCTGTTAAAGAGCCTGGTCTATGAGTGAACTAATTCATTTATTCATTCTACAAGGATATGAGCCCCTACTATAGGCTAGCCACTGCTCTAGGATAGGGTACATCAGTGAAAAACAACAACAAAAAAAATCGAGATCTCTGCTCCTGTGGCTTTTATTAAACACAGTAGTGTGAGGAACGATGAACAACATAGTATAATATAAGTTAAAGGTTGGTAGGTGCTAAAGGGGATGAAATGTAGGATAAGGAAAAGGAGCGGCAGAGGTAGAATCCAGGCAGCTTACTGTATTTAATGTGTAAATTCGGGTAGAACTTGTGGAGGAAATACATCGGAAAAGACTTAAGGAAGAAAAGGAGGTAGCCAAGTAGATATTGGGGGAAAAGCAATACAGTCCAAGGGAACCTAAAGCACAGGAGGAAGGTTGAAGGAAACCTGGAGTGTCTTGAGTAGCAGGAAGGAAGCCAGTGTGGCTGGAGGGGAGTGAGCTTAAGGAATATTACTACAGAGGTCTGGTAGGCCTTGTAGGTTGTTTTTAGGACCTCATCTTTTACTTTGAGTAAACTTCACACACCATCTTCAGGACTCCTAGGAACTCAGAAGAAACTAATTCAAAGCAGGTACCAATCTCCCTGGGAAACCACTCCACCCCAACATCAACAGTGTTTCTGCATGCTCTTTCAGTCTATACGTTTTAATAACATCAGCATTATCCAGTGGCGTGGACCCTTAATGTGTAAATATGTGTTAGACTATACTAAGAATAAGGAATGCTCATCAATATTGAAACTCTTAAGATATTTGCTTCCTTGCTTCCAATTATTGTTAGGCCAGCAATAGAAAAATCCAAACAAAATTTTGTTTGGAATTCTTGTATGATGTCTGTACATACGTGAAATATGTATTATTTCATGGAAAATAAACTCCTAATATCAGCAGTTCTGTTATGGGTCATCCTCTAAGAAACCTGGTCTTTACTAGGGGCTCGATAAATATTTAAAAATAAGGAAGAGTTTAAAAATCAATTTGGAAGACAAAAATGGATCTGCTTTGTGAGAAGTAAGGGCAATGTTAAAGGAATTGTTAGATGTTTTCAGATATTTGAAAAAATGGTAATAAAATTAAAAGGTTAAGTTAGAAAAGCATTGTTCACTTATTAGTTTAAAAAAAAAAATGTGTTGAGTGCCTGCTCTGTGCCAGGTAAGTTTTCTAGACCCTGTGAATACCACAGCAAATAACATGCAAAAACCTGTAATCTGCCACTCTGTTAAGATTCTCCACAGGCAGTTTACATGATCATTCTTGTTTGATAACATGTAGTTGAGAACTTGTTCTTGTTGTGGTGGTGGTGTCACCCAGCCGTATCCAACTCTTTGGGACACCATGGACCACGGCATGCCAGGCCCCCCATCTCCCTCACCATCTCCTGAAGTTTTCCCAAGTTCAAATCCATTGCATCGGTGATGCCATCCAGCCATCTTATCCTCTGACACCCTCTTCTTCTGCCCTCCCATCTTTCCCAGCATCAGGGACTTTTCCAATGAGTCAGCTGTTTTCATCAGGTGACCAAAATCCTGGAGCTTCAACTTTACATCAGTCCTTCCAATGAGTATTCCGGGTTGATTTCCTTTAAGATTGACTGGTTTGATCTCCTTGCTGTCCAAGGGACTATTAGGAGTCTTCTCCAGCACCCAGTTTGAAAGCATCAATCCTTTGGCTTTCTGTCTTCTTTATGGTCCAGTTCTCACAACTGTACATGACCACTGGGAAGACCATAGTCTTGATTCTATAGACCTTTGTAGGCAGAGTAATGTCTGTGCTTTTCAAAACACTGTCTAGGTTTGTCATAGCTTTCCTGCCAAGAAGGAATCGTCTTCTGATTTTATGGCTGTAGTAACCATCTGCAGTGATTTTAGAGTTCAAGAAGAGGAAAGCTGTCACTACTTCCACTTTTTTCACTTCTATTTGCCATGAAGTAATGGGGCTGGATGCCATGATCTTAGTTTTTTTCAATATTTGGTTTTAAGCCTGCTTTTTCACTCTCCTCTTTCACCCTCATCAGGAGGTTCTTTAGTTCTTCTTTGCTTTCTGCCATTAGAGTGGTATCTTCCACATATCGGAGGTTGTTCATTTCTCCCACCTATCTTGATTCCAGCTTGTAACTCATCCAGCCCAGCATTTCTCATGATGTGCTCAGCATATAGGTTAAATAAACAGGGTGACAACAGACAACCCTGTCGTGATCCTTTTCAATCCTGAACCAATCAGTTGTTCCATACTTCTAAATGTTGCTTCTTGACCCACATTCAGGTTTCTCAGGAGACAGGTAAGATGGTCTGGTATTCCCATCTCTTTGAGAGCTTTCCACACTTTAAGAGCTTCCACATAGTCAAAGGCTTTAGCATAGTCTATGAAACAGAGGTAGATGTTTTTCTGGAACTCTTGCTTTCTCTATGATCCAGCAAATGTTGGCAATTTTATCTCTGGTTCCTCTGCCTTTTCTAAACCCAGCTTGGACATCTGGAAGTTCTTGGTTCACGTAATGCTGATGCCTAGCCTGGAAGACTATGTTATGATCAACCTAGACAGCATATTAAAAAGCAGAGACATTACTTTGTCAACAAAGGTCTGTCTAGTCAACGCTATGGTTTTTCCAGTAGTCATGTATGGATATGAGAGTTGGACTATAAGGAAAGCTGGGCGCTGAAGAATTGATGTTTTTGAACTGTGGTGTTGGAGAAGATTCTTGAGAGTCCCTCGGACTGCAAGGAGTTCCAACCAGTCCATCCTAAAGGAAATCAGTCGTGGGTGTTCATTGGAAGGACTGATGCTGAAGCTGAAACTCCAATATTTTGGCCACCTGATGGGAAGAACTGGCTCATTTGAAAAGACCCTGATGTTGGGAAAGATTGAAGGCAGGAGGAGAAAGGATGACAGAGGATGAGATGGTTAGATGGCATCACTGACTCAATGGACATGAGTTTGGGTAAACTCCGGGAGTTGGTGATGGACAGGGGGGCCTGGCGTGCTGCGGTTCATGGGGTCGCAAAGAGTTGGACACGATTGAGTGACTGAACTGAACTGAAGCCTGGAAGATTTTAAGCATGATCTTACTAGCATGGGAGATGAGTGTAATTATCTGATGTATTGAACATTCTTTAGTATTAACCTTCTTGGGAATTAGGATGAGTATTTACCTTTTCTAGTCAAGTGGCCACTGCTGGGTCTTCCAGATTTGCTGACATATTGAGTGCAACACTGTGGTAACACTATTTTTTAGGGTTTTGAATAGCTCTCCCAGAATTCCAATACATCCACTAGCTTTGTTGACAGGAGTGCTTTTTAAGGCCCACTTGACTTCACACTCCAGAATGTCTGGCTCTGGGTGACTGACCACACCATCATAGTTATCTGGTTCACTAAGATCTTTTTTGAACAGTTCTTCTATGTATTCTTCCCATCTCTTCTTAATCTCTTCTACATCTACGAGGTCTCTACCATTTCTGTCCTTTATTGTGCCCATCTTTGGGCAAAAAGCATGTGTTGAAGGCTTGTCTGCAACCCAGCATCACCTGTTAAGATGAGACATGGTCAGAAAAAGATGCTTCTTGACCTGTCCCAATCTGGCCATCCATTCCTTGAAAATCCTCAGGCAGGGACTGTGTGCTAAAGGCACAGGAACTTTAGAGAGGGTAAACAGCTCAGCATTTATGTCAGAGTGGTATTGTCCAGTATGATAGTCTCCAGTCACAGGTGACTATTGAGCAACTGAAATGTGACTAGTCTGTATCAAAAAGTACTCTAAGTATAAAATACACTGGATTTTGTTGACTCTGTTTGGAAAAGAGAATGTAAACTATCTTAAACACTTTTTACATTGATTGCTTGTTGAAATGCTAATATTTTTAATACATTGGGTGAAATAAATTATTTTATTATTAGTTTGTTTTTACTTTTTTATGTGGCTGCTAGAAAATTTAAACATATAGGTGGCTCAATTCCACCAAATTAGGGGATCTGCATTTGATTGATAGAATAATAACTGATTCTTATTGAGTATTCAACTCATTAAGTGGCAAACTGTCTTCCAAGCACATTACTTGTATTTAAATATTTTATCCTCATAATAACCTTGTAAGGAACCATTTCTCCAGATGAATAATTTGAGGCACAGAAAGGTCAAGATACTTGCCAAAGTTTACGAATCTAGTGAGTGGAAGAGCAATGAGGCCTTAAAATTGTAACTAACCCAGTGGCTTTCAAACCTGAGTGTTCATCAGAATCACCTGCAGGGCTCG
Source organism: Muntiacus reevesi (assembly GCF_963930625.1). NCBI lineage: Eukaryota > Metazoa > Chordata > Mammalia > Artiodactyla > Cervidae > Muntiacus > Muntiacus reevesi. The sequence continues at coordinate 13,417,939 of NC_089254.1, forward strand.
TTAAAACACAGAGTCCTGAACCCAGCCTCCGGAGGTTCTGATTCATTTTACCTGGCATGTAACCTAAGAACGTGTGTCGCTAACAAGTTGCCAGGTGATGTTGATGCTGGTGATTTGCAGCCGGCATTTTGAGACCTATGGGTTTAATCAGTCTTAAAGTTCTCAACCTTTTTAAACCATAATTTCTTTACCTTAAAGTGTGGGGACTTCATATACCCTATGGCAAAGGTTACCATTTTAAAGTGTACAGTTTACAAGTTTTTAGTATAGTCACATTTTTGGAACTATCACTAATTCCAGAACATTTGCATCACTCCTAAAAGAAACCCAGTACCCGTTAGCAGTCACTCCCATTTCCCCTTCTACCAGGCCCTGGCAACCACTAATCTACTTTCTCTATAGATTTGCCTATTTTAGACTTTTCATACAAATGGAGTGATAGAGTGTATGGTTTTTGGTCTGACTTCTTTCCATTAGCATAACATTTTCAAGGTTCATCCATGTTATAACATATATCGATACTTTCTACCATTTTATGGTCTCCAATGACTGATGCTGAGGCTGAAACTCCAGTACTTTGGCCACCTCATGCGAAGATTTGACTCATTGGAAAAGACCCTGATGCTGGGAGGGATTGGGGGCAGGAGGAGAAGGGGACGATGGAGGATGAGATGGCTGGATGGCATCACCGACTCAATGGACATGTGTTTGAGTAAACTCCGGGAGTTTGTGGTGGACAAAGAGGCCTGGCGTGCTGCGATTCATGGGGTTGCAAAGAGTCAGACACTTAGCGACTGAACTGAACTGAATTGAACTGATGGTCAACAATAGTTGTCTGAGGAGGCCTTACAAATAGCTGTGAAAAGAAGAGAAGCATAAAGCAAAGGAGAAAAGGAAAAATATTCCCATTTGAATGCAGAGTTCCAAAGAGTAGCCAGGAGAGATAAGAAAGCCTTCCTCAGTGATCAATGCAAAGAAATAGAGGAAAATGACAGAATGGAAAAGACTAGAAATCTCTTCAAGAAAATTAGAGATACCAAGGCAACATTTCATGCAAAGATGGGTTCGATAAAGGACAGAAATGGTATGGACCTAACAGAAGCAGAAGATATTAAGAAGAGGTGGCAAGAATACACAGAAGAACTATACAAAAAAGATCTTCATGACCCAGATAATCACAATGGTGTCATCACTCATCTAGAGCCAGACATCCTGGAATGGGAAGTCAAGTGAGCCTTAGGAAGCATCACTACGAACAAAGCTAGTGGAGGTGATGGAATTCCAGTTGAGCTATGTCAAATCCTAAAAGATGATGCTGTGAAAGTGCTGCACTCAATATGCCAGAAATTTTGGAAAACTCAGCAGTGGCCATAGGACTGGAAAATGTCACTTTTCATTCCAATCCCAAAGAAAGGCAATCCCAAAGAATGCTCAAACTACCGCACAATTACACTCATCTCATATGCTAGTAAAATAATGCTCAAAATTCTCCAAGCCAGGCTTCAGCAATATGTGAACTGTGAACTTCCAGATGTTCAAGCTGGTTTTAGAAAAGGCAGAGGAACCAGAGATCAAATTGCCAACATCCGCTGGATCATCGAAAAAGCAAGAGAGTTCCAGAAAAACATCTATTTCTGCTTTCTTGACTATGCCAAAGCCTTTGACTGTGTGAATCACAATAAACTGGAAAATTCTGAAAGTGATGGGCATACCAGACCACCTGACCTACCTCTTGAGAAACCTGTATGCAGGTCAGGAAGCAACAGTTAGAACTGGACATGGAACAACAGAGTGGTTCCAAATAGGAAAAGGAGTACATCAAGGCTATATATTGTCACCCTGCTTATTTAACTTATATGCAGAGTACATCATGAGAAACGCTGGTCTGGAAGAAGCACAAGCTGGAATCAAGATTGCTGGGAGAAATATCAATAACCTCAGATATGCAGATGACACCACCTTTATGGCAGAAAGTGAAGAGGAACTAAAAAGCCTCTTGATGAAAGTGAAAGAGGAGAGTGAAAACGTTGGCTTAAAGCTCAACATTCAGAAAACTAAGATGATGGCATCTGGTCCCATCACTTCATGGGAAATAGATGGGGACACAGTGGAAGCAGTGTCAGACTTTATTTTTTTGGGCTCCAAAATCACTGCAGATGGCGATTGCAGTCATGAAATTAAAAGACGCTTACTTCTTGGAAGGAAAGTTATGACGAACCTAGATAGCCTATTAAAAAGCAGAGACATTACTTTGCCAACAAAGGTCCGTTTAGTGAAGGCTATGGTTTTTCCAGTAGTCATGTATGGATGTGAGAGTTGGACTGTGAAGCAAGCTGAGTGCCGAAAAATTGATGCTTTTGAACTGTGGTGTTGGAGAAGATTCTTGAGAGTCCCTTGGACTGCAAGGAGATCCAACCAGTCCATCCCTAAAGGAGATCAGTCATGGGTGTTCATTGGAAGGACTGATGCTGAAGCTGAAACTCCAATACTTTGGCTACCTCATGTTAAGAGTTGACTCATTGGAAAAGATCCTGATGCTGGGAAGGATTGGGGGCAGGAGGAGAAGGGGATGACAGAGGATGAGATGCCTGGATGGCATCACCGACTCGATGGACATGAGTTTGAGTAAACTCCAGGAGTTGGTGATGGACAGGGAGGCCTGGTGTGCTGCAGTTCATGGGGTCGCAAAGAGTCAGACACACCTGAATGACTGAACTGAATATAACATTGCTTGAGCACAACACATTGTGTTTATTCATTCATCAGTTGATGCTCATTTGGGTTGTTTTTCACTTTTTGGGTGTTATAAAATTATGTGGATTTATGTTTCCATTTCTCTTGGGATATAACTAGGAGTGGATTCTGTAGGGGTGGATTTGCTGACTCATGTAACAGTTTATTTAACTTTTTGAGGAACTATCAAACTGTTTCTAAAGTGTAGTACCATTTTACATTCCCATCAGCAATGTTTGAGGGTTCCAGTTTATTCACAATCTTGGCAGCACTTGTCATTGTCATTTTGATTATAGTCATTCTCATGGTTTTGATGTATTATCTCATTATGGTTTTGATTTGCATTTCCCTGATGATTAATAATGTTCACTTGTTCAAATTCTTATTGGACATTTGGATATCTTCTTTGGAGAAATGTCTATTCAAATCCTTTCTCCACTTTAAAATTGAGTTATCTTTTTTTCTGTTTTTAGCTTTTCAGATTAAACATTTATTGGTCAGTAAGATTTTTTTAAATTTCATTTTGGAGCATAATTGATTAAGAATATTATGTTAGTTTGACTTACATTACCGTATGTAAAATAGATAGCCAATGGGAATTTGCTGTATGGCTCAGGAAACTCAAACCTGAGCTCTATCAACCTAGAGGGGTGGGATGGGGAGGGAGCTGGGAGGGAGATTCAAAAGGGAGGGGATATATGTATACCTATGGCTGATTCATGTTGAAGTTTGACAGAAAACAACAAAATTCTGTAAAGCAATTAACCTTCAAAAAAAAAAATAAAAAGAATATTATGTTAGTGTCAGGTATATGGCAGAATGATTCAGTTATACATATCCTTTTTCAAATGGTTTTCCCATTTAGGTTTTTATAGAATATTGTGCAGATTTTCCTGTGCTATAGAGTCAGTTCTTGTTGGTTATCTATCTTAAATATAGTAGTGTGTACATGTCAATCCCAAACTCCCAATCTATACCCTACCATTCTTCTCTACTGGTAACCATAAGATTGTTCTCTAAGTTTGTGAGTCTGTTTCTGTTTTGTAAATAAGTTCATTTGTATCATTTTTTAAGATTCTTCATATAAGCATTATCATATGATATTTGTTTTTTCTTTCTGACTTACTTCACTTACTTCATTTATGATAATCTACAGGTTCATCCATGTTGCTGCAAATGGCATTATTTCATGCTTTTTAATGGCTGAGTAATATTCCGTTGTATATATGTACCACATCTTCTTTATCCATTCATCTGTTGATGGACATTTAGGTTGCTTTCATGTCTTGGTTTTTGTAAACAGCACTACAATGAACACTGAGGCGCGTGTATTCTTTCAAACCTCATTTTTCTCTGGATGTATGCCCAGGAGTGGAATTAGTGGATCATATGGAGCATTCCTTGGACTGCAAGGAGATCCAACCAGTCCATCCTAAAGGAGATCAGTCCTGGGTGTTCGTTGGAAGGACTGACGTTGAAGCTGAAACTCCAATACTTTGGCCACCTGATGCGAAAAACTGACTCATTTGAAAAGACCCTGGTGCTGGGAAAGATTGAAGGCAGGAGAAGGGGACGACAGAGGATGAGATGGTTGGATGGCATTGCCAACTCGGTGGACATGAATTTGAGTAGACTCCGGGAGTTGGTGATGGACAGGGAGGCCTGGTGTGCTGCGATTCATGGGGTCGCAAAGAGTCGGACACGACTAAGCAACTGAACTGAACTGAACTGATGGTAGGTCTATTTTTAGTTTTTTAAGGAATCTCCATACTATTCTCCATAGTGGCTGTACCAATTTATCTTCTCGTAGGAGGGTTCTCTTTTCTCCACACTCTCTCCAGCATTTACTGTTTGTAGATTTTTTCATGATCATCATTCTGACTGGTATGAGGTAATATCTCATTGTAGTTTTGATTTACATTTCTCTAATAATTAGCAATGTTAAGCATCTTTTCATGTGCCTCTTAGCTATCTGTATGTCTCCTTTGGATAAATGTTTATTAGGTCTTCTGCCCATTTTTTGATTGGGTTGTTTGATTTTTTATATTGAACCTCATGAACTGTTTGTAAATGTTGGAGACTAATCCATTATTGGTTGCATTATTTGCAAATATTTCTCCTATTCTGTGGGTTGTCTTTTTCTTTTGTCTATGGTTTCCTTGGCTCTTCAAGAGCTTTTGAGTTTAATTAGGTGCCATTTGTTTATTTTTGTTATTTCCCTTACTCTAAGAGACTGCTTGAAAAAGGTCTTTCTGTGTTTTATGTCAAACAGTGTCCAGCCTTACATAGGTCTTTAATCCATTTTGAGTTTATTTTTGTGCTCGGTATTAGAGAGTGGTGTAATTTCATTCTTTTACATGTAGTTGTCTCATTTTCCCAGCGCTACTATTTTTTTTTTTTTTTTTGGCTGCACTGCAGCATGTGGGATCTTAGTTCCCTGACCAGAGATTAAACCCATACCCCCTACATTGGAAAAAGAGAGTCTTAACCACTGGACTTACAAGGAAATCCCCAGTACCACTTATTTTTAACATTTTATTTCATATTGAAGTGTAGCCAATTAACAACATTGTGATAATTTCAGGTACACAGCAAAAGGACTCAGCCATAATATGCATGTATCTATTCTCCCCCTAAAATTCCCCTTGCATCCAGGTTGCCACATAATATTGAGTAGAGTTCCCTGCCCAGGACCACTTATTGAAGAGACTGTCTTTTCTCCATTGTACATACTTGCCTCCTTTGTCATAGATTAAATGACCATAAGTGGGTGGTTTTATCTCTGGGCTTTCTGTTCTGTTCCATTGATCTATATTTCTCTTTTTATGATGGCATCATACAGTTTTGATGACTGTAGCTTTGTAGTATAGTCTGAAGTCAGGGAATCTGATTCCTCCAACTTCATTTTTCTTTCTCAAGATTGCTTTGACTATTTGGGGTCTTTTGTGTCTCTGTACAAATTTTAAGATTTTTTTCTTCTAGTTCTATGAAGATGCCAGTTGGTAATTTGATAGGAATTGCATTGAACCTGTAGATTGCCTTGGACTATATAGTCATTTTGACAATATTCATTCTTCCAATCTAAGAACATGATATATCTTTCCATCTATTTGTGTCATCTTTGATTTCTTTCATCAGCATCTTGTAGTTTTCAGAATACAGGTCTTTTGTCTCCTTAGGTAGGTTTATTCCTAGATAATTTATTCTTTTTGATGTGATGGTAAATGAGATTGTTTCTTTAATTTCTCTTTCTGATCTTTTGTTGTTAATGTATAGTAGTGCAACAGATTTCTGTGCATTAATTTTGTATCCTGCAACTTAACCAAATGCATTGATGAGCTCTAGCAGTTTCCTTTTAGCCTCATTAGGATTGTCTATGTATAATATCATGTCATCTGCAAACATTGACAGTTTTACTTCTTTTCCAGTTTGGATTCCATTTATTTCATTTTATTCTCTGATTGCCATAGCTAGGACTTTAAAAACTATGTTGAATAAAAATGACAAGAGTGGATCTTGGAGGAAATGGTTCTCCAACACACTGAGTATAATATTAGCTGTAGATTTGTCATATTTAGCCTTTATTATATTGAGGTATATTTCCTCTATGCCCACTTTCTGGAGATTTCTTTTAATCATAAATGGGTGTTGAACTTTGCTAAAAGCTTTTTCGAGTTGTCTTTTTTATTGTTATGAGTTCTTTCTATATTCTGAGAAAAGTCACTTATCAAATATATGATCTGCAATTTCTCCCATTCTGTGGATTGTCTTCATTTTCTTGATGATTCCACTGAAGCCAAAAGTTTTAAATCTTCCTTATTTGTAAATTTTAATATAAAAACTGTGTATGTTTAAGATGCACAAAGTGATGATTTAATATGTATATATACGCATTATGACATGATTACCACAGTTAAGCTTATTAGCATATCATCTCATATAGTTACCATTGAAAAGTTTTTAATCTTAATGAAATCCAATTTATATTTTTTCTTTTTTTTTATCTCTTGTGCTTTTGAGTCCCATCTAGAAACCATTGTTTAATCCAAGGTCATGAAAATTTAGGTCTATGATCCATTTTCAGTTAATTTTTGTATCTGGTATAAAATAAGGGTCCAACTTCCTTCTCTTTTAAAAATATGCATATGCTGTTATCCCAGCACCATTTCTTGATTCTAAGAGCATTTTGAAATTTAGGTAAAAATACTTCAGAGGCTATGTTTATTCCAATATATTTATTAATATTATAATACAATTTTTCCTCTCTGGGTGCTTTCTTGCCAGTCTGTCAAAGCTTTGTAAACACTGTATTTAGAACAAAACAAATGTCTTCTGAATTAAAACCTCACGACAGTAATGACTGACCACAAGATAGGTTTGTTCAACTATACACCCTCACTTACTGTTGTATCTTAAAGTACTAAGGATAATATAATTATCCTACGTTGATTCTCCCATTCACACATATAGGATGAGGACCAAAGCAATTCTTATCCTAGATGCTGGTTCTTTGTGATTTTATAACACCATTTTTCTCATTTGTGCTTATCACACTCATTCAACTGATGATATAAATACAAATTTGAAATGTGGTGAGTTACTCTTATATGCTATTAAAGTAACTGGATCTATAAAACAGACCAAAATAGCTAGAACGTAAATGGGAAAAAAAAAAGGTGAATCCTATTGTGGACTAACAGAAATGAATATAAATAGATACTTCCTTCCCTTCGCATAGGAAGTCAGGTAAATGGAATGTAAAACATTCCATTATCCAAATGTTATAAAGAGAGTTGCAGTGGGATTTAAAATGTAGAATTCAAAAGATGTGGGTTCATAAAGTATCCGGAAAAATGAAAATTGTAAAGTAAGAATTTTTTGGCATATCATTAAACCAAGAACTCCTGGACCATTGATGGGGTTGTTTAGGCTCCTGGGCAGATGTAACTGTCAAGTCACAATTGTAAGAGGAAGTTTCGGGTAACTGTCTCAGCTTCAAAACATTCTCTTTGCTTTGTTCACTGATTCCATAGTCATTAAACCCAAGGTTGTCCTTAGTTCATGAGTTCCATATCTAGAGGAAAAAAAATCAACTTTCTTAGTATAAATATTTTGTATTATCTGGTGACTTTATGGAATGTAAGCCTCTGTTAAATGGCATTCTGAATCTAAGGACTAAGTGAAGAAAAAAATCCTAGACAAAACTTTGAGTCCACATAACATTGCTGAGCAGAGATATAGTAATGAAATTGGAAACCAAGCCATGCAGTCTTGTGCATTTGTTTCAGAATCACATTTATATTTAATAAAATTCTGTTTAGTTGCTCTTATGAGTCAAATGATAAAAATAAAATTTGAAGTCAAATTCTCCTTTGTTTTGTATATTGATTGAATAACTCCTTAGCATTCAGAAAATTCTGGGAAGGGATGTGAGTATCCAGTATGTTCATAGGACTTGATTCCTGTATTGTGAAAATGCCCACTGAGTTTGGTAACATACATATGGGAGTTCCTGAAAAATAACTATTACCCACAAATAGGAACTCAGTCAACACTTTTCCTTATTTCTTCTGAACTTGATTCTTACGAATAAGAACTGAAAGCCAAATAGTGTCATCATAGCCAAAGGGAATTTGACTGGAAGAATTTGATATGATTTATTAGCTTTTACAACTTTCTCCATGCTTATTACATTCTTTTCTGGTGTCTTCATTCCTTTAGTACTTAGTCTAAACTTTTAAAGCAGAAATGGTGTCCATTGTCTATACAGTTCACAAAAAAGTATAAGATTCACTCACAGACAGTCTTGGAGATGAGAAGACAGGAGTCTCTAGGGAAAGATGGGTAAGAACAGTATTAAAGAGAAAAGAAATGCAGGCTATAGAATTCAGTATTATAATTTTCAAGTCATGTAATACTAAAACTCAAGGCACCAAACTTGGTGAATTTATTTTCCATAAAATTCTTGTCAGTAGCTACCACGAGTCCCGAGTCTTTATCAGCATGAGTTCCACAGGCCTACATGAGGGACAAAAAGGTGCACTTGCAAATTACCCTGGGCCAGAGACTGGAGGTGATTTGTTGGTTGGTCCCCCCAGGTGAGATTCTCTTGAATCAGCCACTGATAGCAGAAAGCCTAAGAACAACAGACAGCATAGAACTGATGACCATACCCCACCCCAGAAACCAGGCGGCCTAGTTTCTGGCATAGACCCAATCAGGTCTGCTTTCAGAACCTGCAGTTGCCCTTCCTGTCTTGTGACTTCTGATTACACATGGGGTTGTTTCCACACTCATACCTGTGACTGAATTGAACAGCTGATTGCCTCACTTTACCTCATATTACCTGATGAGATCAAGCAATGGTGTATTAGCTTCAAGGGCGCAGGGATGGCGAGCAGAGGCAAAGCAAGCACAAATATGAAAGCTAGCGCCTAGGGTCTTATGAAAAGCATGCATTTTTAGGATATTAGAACAATAAGTTAGCTTAATTCTGAATTCTAGGGCTGATTGTAAGCAAAGCAAAATTCCTCGTTTCCTGGGCAGAATAAGTCTGTACATGTGGTGGCCTTGATATCTTCTCCCTAGGCAATCACTTCTCTTACCTTAGAGCAGCGCAGCCGGGTTGCCAAGGACTTTTTCCTCGCATCAAGGGGCTGATTCATGAAACAGTGCCTTGCTGGGTTACACTGTGTCCTGGACTTTAAAAACTGAGCAGGAGCCAGGGTGTGGATTGTCTGTGCAATTCCTGTGTCAGCATGTCCTGGTGTTTAAGCGAAGTGTAAGTGCATGCTCATTTGTGTGAAGAAAACCCAACAAGGAATAAAATCATTATAGGCGTCTTTGCTGACAGCAAAGTAAAATCTTCTGGTCAGCTGTAGAAATGAATGAAAACTGATGATTTTTAAAAGCTCTGATATTGGAATGCTCTAATTTCTTTTTAATTGGAGAATAATTGCTTTACACTATCGTGTCGGTTTCTGCCATACAGCTGTGTGAATCAGTCGTAAGGATACGTGTATCCCCTCCTCCTTGAGCCTCCCTCCCACCTCTCACCCCTCCCACCCCCCTAGATTGTCGCAGAGCGCTGGATTGAGATCCCTGTATTGTATGGCAACTTCAAGTTAGCTATTTATCATACATATGATAATATGCATGTTTCAGTACTTAAAGTCATTCTTTTCATGCACTATCTGTTTATCTCATCTCATTAAATTTTATAAGCCTCCCACATGGCAGAATTTTATCCTTTTTACAAATGGAAAAATGATTTTTTTAGAATCATAATTAATTAGCAATAAAGTTAAAGAAACATAGCCCTGAATTTCTTAATTTTTGTTTATGATAGAAGGATGGGAATAGTCTAAGTTATTACACTTCCATGATAAGTTTATTTCCTATGGATGAAAAAGATGCTATTCTTTCTGTGTTCTTAGAATTTTTAAAAAAACATGAGAACAAGAGAAGGAGAATACACATTTTAAGGAATTTGTTCAAAGCAAGAACCTACATACTTGCTCTTTTGTTTTAGTTTTAAGTAAACTTTTTTTAGAACTCTAAATTTATAGAAAAATCATGAGGATACTATGGAGAATCTCACATACCCCATACCTAGTTTCCCCTATCATTAACATCTTACCTTAGTATGGTATAGTTGTCATAATTAATGAACCCTTATCAATGCATTATTGCTAATTAAAGTCCATACTTTATTGAGATTTCCTTAGTTCTTGCCTACTATCCTTCTTTTGTTCCAGGATCCCATCCAGGATATGATGTTGTGTTTAGTCATCATGTCTCCTTAGACTCCTCTTTGACAGGGACAACTACTGAGACTTTCTAAGTTTTTGATGACCTTGATAGTTTTGAGAAGTGCTTAGTTTTTTTATTTTGGCTATATCTATATTTATGTTAGTATTTTAAGAATGTCCCTCTTTTGAGATTTTTTTTTTATGTTTTTCTCATAATTAGACTGGGATTAGCATCTTTGAGAGCAAGACCACAGTGATAAAGTGCCATTTTCATCCCATGACATCAAAGGTGCTCTCAACATAACCTATCACCATTAACGTTGACCTTGGTCACCCTGGCCGAGGTAGTGTTTGTCAGGTTACATGTTCTTTTGAAATATTATTTGATTATACAGAGTGATCTCTTTATTAAAAATTATTGGTTTCAATTTTAAACATAATTTATCTGAGTAGCAGTAGAATTAGAACTAGCTGCACAGATTACAATGCATAAGAGATGACATTGCATATTTAAGACAGTGACAGGAGGAGGATTTACACAACAAAAAAACTGGTTTAGTGAATCTTAAAGTTCATCATGTACACTATTCCTAGGAATAGGTCGATAATCTGGGTTCTTCACTAGCATATTTTACTTTGTAAAACAAGTTGCAATCATTCTTTGGTTTTTTTTCCCCACAACACTGTTAATAAGAAAGCAAAATAGGGTTTCCTTTATTCACTTCCAACAAATAAATAAAGGAAGAGCTCTGGAGACAGAGAGACTTGTGTTTGATTTTGAATTTAGCCACTTTCTACTCTGTGATCTTTGGGAAAACTTTTTGGAGCACCTGAGCTATAAAAGGGGTCAGTGGCTATATGTACAAGAATACAAAATGAGTAATGTGAAGTAGGTTGAGCAAGGAGACATGGATTACTACAAGGTGGAAAATATGAATTACATGGCTCTTATACATCTGTAAAAATGTCCATGTGCTTTATGGCACAATAGAAAATACAAAGCAGATATTTTGCTGAGGCCTTGTGTGTGGTGGAGAGACTCAAGCCCATTAAGTAATCATTTTATCATCCCGCAGTTAGGTGAATGACATTTCAAGAGCTCAGAATTTAGAGTCAAAAGAATTGAGTCTATACCTTGAATCTGTTACTTCCAACTGGGTGGCATTGGGCACATTTCTTAACATCTCTTAGCCTTGTAGTCTATAAAATGAGTGTAATGTGGGGATTAAACAAAAGCATCTAGCACATCAATGAATATTAATCACATATGAATTTTAATCAGCTTTGGAGAAGCTGAGTCAACTTGCCTCTGGAATGGCTAGCAGAAAGCTACAGAGCCTTCTTAGCTGTACTTTCAGTGAAGGAACTGGGCTCATACTCTCCTAGAAGGCCATCATTTTGACATTTTGTTAAAGGCTCGTTCTTAATTTGACTCAGTTATTTTAGGCAAGAATGTTTTCAAAAGACCTAAGTGATGTTATTAACAAATGGGTTACATCTTCTCTTCACAGAGTTAAGCCTCTAATTACATGTTGAGCTGATTTATTAGTACTGCAGGCTTAAACATTTCCTAACTATTAAAGCTGACTACAGACTCAGGATAACTGTCCACATGCAAGGGATCTGAATGGCAAAAACTCCGCAGAGGAAGAGATGATACCTGGTGAATGAGTCACAAGGAAAGGCTCAGAGAAAGGTATTAATTAGGGTAATAGGAAATTATAACAAGTAAAATATGGGTTAAGTATCAGTGAATTTCCCTTAAGGACATACTTCCTATGATAGGAGGGAAGAGTCTTTTAAAAGAGATGATTAAAACCTCCAAGCTTAAGACCTTTAAAACGAGACTGAACAGAGTCCTTATGAACATACCAGAGAAAAGAATCCTGCCCTGGTTAGGGGAGTTGGGAGGCGGTGGGTGATCTAATGCCCCTTTGCACTGCTAAGGACTTTGAGTTGCCGATCTGTACCTAGGAACTGAACACATTGCAAACCATCAAGTACACAGTTGCTTTTCTTGAGCTATGTTGTTTTCATTCCTGTGGGCACTATTTTCTTTCGGGGCAACCTTCCAGTAGCGCTGATATTAACATAAAAATTCTGGAAGTCTGTCTTTGTTTTTAGTTGTTATGAAGAAAAAAATATGAAGAGCACATTTTCATTGTTCTTCCAGCAAAGGAAATTTTATTTCTCAAGATATACAGATTAAATATCAATTTCGGTTTCCTCAAAAGGAAGATCATTTTTTAAAGGGTGTTTAAAACAACAGAAGTTTATATTCTTGGTTTGGGGGTCCGGAAGTCTAAAATCCAGGTGTTGCCGATGTTGATTTTCTTTGGGGGCTTCTGAGGGAGAATCTGCTTCATGCTTCTCTCTAGCTTCTTGTGGTAGCCGGAAATGCTTGTGGTCTTGGCTTGTAGCTGCATCACTGCAGTCTCTGCGTCCTCTATCATCACTTGATGTTTAGGAAGATAATTTTTTAATGCTAAACTGACATTAACTTTCTCAGACTTAATTCTTTCATTTTTTAGTTGATAGAGTATTGGAAGTTTGGCAACATCAAATAAGTAGGGATGAGCTGCATCTCTCAGGAACCGCACCAGTGGATGTGTATTTAAGGAATAAGGAGTTGTTAACAACCTTCACTATACTAAGCCCAACTAGGAGAGAATGCACAGAGACCCACAGTCTTATTCTTAGCAGCTTTGTGTCCCACCTGTAGTAACCACAACTGACTTGATCTTTGTCTCAAGCAACGCTGAGGCGTAGCACTCCTCCTAGGCCCATTTCCAGCTTGAATTTAGCCGCCACACCCATCACACCACATGAACAGGCTAGATGGCCACCATGGTGGAGTGATTTCAGGGTCCTGGGAAGGTCCTCCTTACATGCCTGGTTGGTGATATGTACAGGCCCTTTTGTTTAATTAGCATCAAGGTGTGCATCCTTTCCCGAGCACCCTTCATCATCCACCTCTTCATCCTGCTCCTGTCCCACTCTTCTCTTCTCCATCTCTCCTCTTTTTCCTCCCAGGTTCCCCAAACTAGTGACACCAATATTTGCTTTGTACCCTTATTTCACTTAATAGCCAAATCCTGTTAAATTCACTTCCAAATATCTCTGAAAAGCATCTGTTTTCTCCACTGCCTTCGTCTGATCCACATCCATCTCTCTCCCGGATTATTACAACGGCCGCCTGAACTGGTCTCCTTGCATCTCTTTGTATCTCCCTCTAATCTGTGGTCCACAGAGTAGCCAAGGTGATCTTTTAAAAAGTTAACCCATTTTAAGATATTTAAAACAGAAGAGAATATGGAGGAAAGGGAACACTTGTGCACTACTGGTGGGAGTATAAATTGGTGCAGCCACTATGGAAAACAGTATGGAATTTGCTCAAAAAATTAAAAGTAGAACTACCATATGATTCAGCATTCTGCTTCTGGGAATTTATCTGAAGAACATGAAAACACTCACTCAAAAACATATCTGCACCTCCATGTTCATTGCAGCATTATTTACAATAGACAAGACATGGAAACAACTGAAGTGTCCATTGATGGATAAATCAATAAGAAAAAAATATATATACTATATTATTGTATAGTATGTAATTATATAACACCATATACACACAATGTAATATTATTCAGCCATAAATAAGGAAATCCTACCATTTGCAAACCTTGAGTGAACCCTGAGGGCATCATACTAAGTGAAAGAAGTCAGACAAAGACAAATTTCATCTGACCTTTTTTTAAAAATTTATTTATTTTTAATTGAAGGATAATTGTTTTCACTATTGTGTTGGTTTCTACCAAACCTTTCTTATATGTAGAATCTGAATTTTTAAAAAAAACCAAACTCATAGATGAGAATAGACTGGCGGTTGCCAGAGGGGCTAAAAAATGTGTGAAGGTCGTCAAAAAGTGCAAATTTCTAGTTATGAGATAAACAACATCTGGGGGTGTAATATTCAGCGTGGTGCCTATAGTTAATAATACCATGTTATATATTTGAAAGTTACAAACAGAGTAGATTTTAAAAGTTCTCATGCTAAAAGGAAACTGTAACTATATGTGGTGATGGATGTTAACCAGACTTACAGTGATTATTCCACAATATATATAAATATTGAATCACTATGTTGTATACCTGAAACTAATATCATTTATATTTCAATTCTATCTTAATTTAAAAAAACAAAACAAAACCTCTGACAATCTGATTTGTCATGCCCTTGCTTAAAGATACTGCTTACTTCCCTGCTGCCTTCAAGATGAGTTTCAGCTCATATTATACACAGCTTTCCTCTCCAGCCTTATCTCCCTCCTCTTTCTGTCTCACATTCAATGCCTCAGCTATGCTGAATTGCGGGCAACTCTCCAAATATTCTGACTCTTTCTTGCTCATCTTAGTTCCTTCTACCCATAATGCTATCTACCAATCCTTTTTCACCTGAATAACTCTCTATAATCATACTGATTTAACAATAGACAATTTGTTCTTCAAATATCTTTCCATAGTCCCCCAAGACAGGATTAAATGCCTGTCCTGGGTACTCCTGCACCCACTATGTCCACCTCTCTACAGCTCTATCACACTCTAACATTCCCTAAGAAATTGTCATGTTGGATAGGGACAGGGTCTTTTTCCCTGTGTCATTTCTTCCCCACCCAGAGATCAAACCCGAGTCTCTTGTGTCTCCTGCACTGGCAGGCGGGTTCTTTAGCGCTACACCACCAGGGAAGCCCATGGATGTGATAGTGGTATAGAAAGTAGGGAGGGAATGATGATGACATGCTTAGAAGGCCAGATTAACAGGTGGGATAGGTTCTGGCCCCAATGAAATGAATTCAGATGTCAAAAAATGCAAAACAACCTGACTCTAAAAGCCTTTTTCTATATTGAGTGAATTGAGGATATCTGAAGAAAAAAGTCTGAGGTAAATGAATAACGTTATCATTACTGAGAAGCAGTTACTTTCTCTTTGGGGGTAGATTTATTTTTTATTCAGCGACTGTGTGCCATTTGCATTTGCAAAGGCCCTTATTTGGTGAAATCCTTCTTTGGAAAGTGTAACAGTCAATAATCTACTTACAAAGGAGAGAAGATAATATCATTAGAAACATTTATTCTTGTGAATTTACATAAATGTAGAATGCAAACAAAATAACGTTTCCTGGATAGTCCCATGCAACTTTGCACTTTGGGAGAAAATAAAAATTGACTACAGATTTCTGGTAATTTTTTTCTCTTTTAAACTATTAAGTAATTTGGAGTGACTAATCCAGCTGTCGTTACTCAATCATCTGGCTTGTTTCTGGCAAGAAACACGTTAATGGGTAGAAATCAGAGGGGACATTATAATTAGAAGAGCAAAGAAGAACCGTATAACGCTCTCCTTATAAGAATCACCTATTGTTGGGAGCTTATATTGTAACACTTTGATTCTGGAGCTCAAATCAGACACCCTCATCTGACCAAAGTGTTTCTCTTTGCCCTTCCACCAAACTTCCTGCTGCAGGTCTGCTTTTACCTGAGTCCTACTGTATGGATTCATGTTGCTGGGCAAACAGCTTCTGATTATTTTACCTTCAGGGGGCTGGGGGTGGCTGGAAAGGAGAGAGAGGGAGGAAGGGAGAGAGATGTAGGGGTCAGGGAGAGAAGAAGAAAAAAAGAAGAAAAGAAAGGGGGAAATGAGTGAAAAAGCCTCTGCAGAGGTACTGGAAGCCAATACATATGGTTGAGGTATATGTACTTAATCAAGGCCTATCATACTATCTTGCCCTGGCTCTATTCTTTCTGAAATTTCAACACCTTGGCATAAAACCTCCACCTCTGTAAAACTTCTTGGGTGAAAGACAGCCTGAACATATTTCTGGGGGAAATGTTTTCTTAGACATGTTTTATAAATGAGGATACAGTTGGGAGTTCCCAGAAAGTACTTGGCTGGTACTGGTCAAGAAATTGATCTAGCTCTAAGTTCCCTGACCCACTCCTGAGGATGCCAAGGGAGAAGAAAAAGATTGAGGAATCCTAGAACCTGACATTCAAACTGTGAGAAACTCCTGGGAGAACAGAGGGAGGCTAGGCCTGGGTGAGAGGACCATGGTAGCCTAGAGCAGAAGACCATTCTGTGCCCTGAATCAGAGTCAGCTGAGGGAAAGCTTTTTATCTTGGGTGAACGCTGATACTTTCCTCCCTCTCCACTTCCTATTTCCCATAGAATAGGTGATTGCAATTCAGAGAGGCAGCTCTTGAAAAAAAAGTTCCATATGCCAAGGCACAGGAAGATTTCAAAGCAGTCTGCCTACTTGATGGTCAGGAGAGCAAGCAGAGTGAGTGATAGGAGGGTGACATAACACCATAGACCCTCCTTGAGGAATATCTCCTTTCTGGTGCTAAATACACTCTGTGGGATCCTAGGTGGGGTCTAGACTTTTGCTCCTTCACCTTGGAAACGTTACCAGCTAAAGAAGTAATTTTTTGAGGTGTAAGCCTTTTAAAAGAAGAGAATCTGAACAACTGACAATAGATAAAGTACAATTAATGCACTAGAGAGAAGAAGAAAAAAATTAAGCCAAATAAAAATCCTCGAAGAAGTTAAGGGAGAGTATTAGGAACACAACACACACACGGTTCTTTATAAGAATGAATCAGTGGAAGAAACATGGACATCAGAACGTAAGAGTTAAAGAGCTCAATACACTTGAAGATGCATTAGTGACCTCTGGAAGAGCAGATAGAGAACTCTCCCAAGAAGCAGAGGCAGGACAGTATAAAGCAAAGGCATAAGATACAGAAGATAGAAATTTGTTTAAAAAGTTGAGATCTATGTAACAGGAGTCTTGGGAAGAGGGAACAAAGAAAGCGAGGAAGAAAATTTTGCCATTTGACAGCGTAGATGCCAAGTGAAATAAGTCAGAGAGAGAAAGACAAATGATGTATGAGACTTCAATTATATACATGAAGTCCAAAAACGTTGTATTATACCAACAAAGAGTAGAGTGGTGACTACATGCTAGAGCAGTGAGGGAAAGAGGAAGATGGTGGTAAAAGGGTACAAATATCCAGTTATAAGATGAATAAGTTCTGATTATCTAATGTACAGCCTGGTGACTATAGTTTAGAATACTGTACTATATATTTGAAAGTTGTTAAGAGAGTAGATCTTAAGTGTTCTCACCACAAAAAAAGGAAAAAAATGGTAATCATGTGAGGTGATGGATGTATTAACTAACTTACTGTGGTAAATCATTTCACAATATATGAGTACATTAAATCATCACATTGTACACCTTAAACTTACACAATGTTATATGTCAATTGTTTATTAATAATACTGGAGAAAAAGCAAAAACAAAAACCAAATAAATGGAGGAAAGGAAATATTTGAAGAAATGATAAGCTAGAATTTTTCAGAACTAAGGAAGTATATAATACCTTAGGTTTTAAAAATTCATGAATTGGTAAGTTGAGTAGATGAAAACAGAAATCAAAAATCAAATCTGGGAGCAATATACTCACACTTTAAGACCATCAGCCAAAAATGAAAAGTTCTACAAACTTTCAAAATGGGGATAAGGAATGGGAACAGGGAATTATACCTGTAATGGAACAAAAATGAGATTGCTATCATTGACATTAAATGAGTTAATACATGTAAATCGCTTAGAACATTCCCTTGCTCATGATAAGCATTCTGTAAGTATTAGCTATTGTTATTATATAACTTCTCAACAACAACCTTAGATGGATAAGATAATAGGGTAATATTTGTGTTACTGGTTAACACAAAGTGTTAAAAAGATCTCTGAACTTCAGGTTTTATATTCTCAGTGATGTAAGACTGAGAAAATATATAACAGAAGATTCTCATTACATACACTCTTGGACAAATATTTACAGAGGGAGAGAGATAGATATTGCAGGATTCTATAGCTATATAGGGAGTAAAGTTTGGCTTCATATTAGAAAGAAAGAATCAGGGGACTTCCTGGTGGTCCAGTGGTTAAGATTCTATGCTTCCGATGTAGGGGGCGTGGGTTCAATCCCTGGTCCCACATGCTGCACAATGTGGCCAAAAATAAAGAAAAGAGAAAATGCAAGAATCAGGAAGAGAAACAAGATACATCTATAATAATTCCAGACAAAGCCTATGTGATACAAAAATCACCAGAAGCAGAGCAACCAGAGAAAAGTGAATATATGCTGAACTAAATCTGTTTTTTGTAAATGAGAGAGTGGCAGTTATAGATATTATTAGCTGATGAAATTAATGAGGAAAGCATTCATTTTAATAAATTAAGTATCAATGAAAAATAAAATGCTCTAGTATGCTAGTATGTAACTTTCAAACTAGCTGAAGAAAATTCCATATTTCTAAGCAAGTTAGAGTCTTAGGCTAGGTATCCCCGAGAAAGCAGAATCTGACACAAGGGCTTACATGCAGATAGTTTATTTGGGAAAGGGATGGCAGTGAGTAGGAGTGGGGGACTGGAGGAGGGAAATAGAAAGAAGGGAGGAAAAGCCAAAATGCATTATGGAGCTGTGGACAAAGAGTGGTCCTCATGGGACATTTTAAGAAGCTGTGGAAAATGTTCCTAGCAATTGTCTGCCTCCCCAAGGACTGAAAGAAGAGTGTAGTGCCCATGAGCTGCCAAGTGACACTTTGGGTCTGCCCGTGAATAAACAGACTATGCCATGCTGCTGTATCAGATAAGCCCTGGGGCAGAAAGCAAGAAGCGAGAGTTCGAAGATGCAGCTGAGTCAGGCACTGTTAGGACATACCCCTGTAAAGCTGATCACGCCAAGATAGGCGAGGCGACTAAAATGCAGGGTGAGAATATGTAAACAAGGCGCAAGAGCCGCCTGATGCCATAGGAAATAAAGAAAACAGATAAAACACAAAAACAATGATAAAGAAACACAAATTTTAGAGATGGTGGTGGTTTGGTCCTTCAGTCGTGTCCAACTCTTGCGATAACATGGACTATATAGCCCGCTAGGCCCCTCTGTCCATGGCATGTTCCAGGAAGAATGTGGAGTGGTTTGCCATTCCAGTCCTAGTAAATAATAACGAGGTTTCCCTAGTGGCTCAGATGGTGAAGAATCTGCCTGCCGTGCAGGAGACTTGGGTTCGATCCCTGGGTCCGGAAGACACCCCGGCAAAGGCAGTGGCAGCCCACTCCAGTATTCCTGCCTGAAGAACTCCATGGATGGAGGAGCCTGACAGGCTATAATCCATGGGGTCACAACGAGTTGGACACGACTGAATGATATAATGAAGATCAGTATGAATAAACTCACCAGTAAATGTTCAGCTCCAAAAAGAGAACAAAACTGAGCAACATGTTCTTAAGAAGAAAGAAATTTACAATGAAAAAATCCAAAAAAGTTGAAAGATTAGAATAATACCTATCAGGCAAATTTCAACCATTGAAAGTAGTACTACACGTGAAGAATTTTTAAGACATAACTCAGTAACTGATCCTTCAAGAGTCAAAAATAAGAAACAACTTACAATGTTTAAACAGCTAATATATTTGAACTAATAGATATGTACAGAAATGTATGCCTATCAAACAAAGAATGCATATTCTTTTATTTCTATTTATTATTATTTTGTTGAGTATAGTTGACTTAAAATATTATATTAGTTTCAGATATATATTAGTTTCAGATATTGATTTGATATTTTTATTATATAAATTATGAGAAAAACATGAAATGTATAACTGGCCCAAGAAGAAATAGAAAAGTTTAATAGACTAATACAATTAAACTTTTATGGTAATCAAAGCATTTGTGCAATTTTATAGTAGAGTTTTACTGAATTATTAAAGAACTGTTCAACTTTATATGAGTTATTCCATAAAAATAGAAAAAGAGGGAAAGCAGCCTAAGTAAATTTACCATGCTAGTAAGATCTTGATTTCAAACCCAGATGAGAACAGTGTAAGAAGCAATATTACTTATAAACACAGATGAGAAAATTCTAAGCACAGTTATTTGCTAGTAGAACCAGTGTATTTTTAAAACCAAAAATATGACCAAGAAGGTTTTGTTTTGAGAATACAAAGGTGATTTAACATAAAATCTATATATTAAGGGATTAGAAAAAAAATTTTGTTGTTCAAATTGCTGGAAAAATGATTTGGTAAGGACTATTTTTAAAAACTTAAAAAAAGTATAAGTTTTCCATAGATATAAAGATAGGCTTTATATCTACTAGCTACTTTATATCCACTTTATATCTACTAACCTTTATAACCAACATCATACTTTATAAAGAATCTCTGAAAGTTGGCTGCAATCATAATGTGATATGATAACAGGAGTTCTGGCCATACAGTAGTACTCGAAAACAAGATAATAGATATCGGATTAGAAAGGAACAAACAACTGCCATTTTTCAGGTCTATATTAAAAAATTTCAAAGGAGTTAGCAGACAAAATATTGAAATATTAAAAGTGTTGTGAGAGTTCAGCAAATTTGCCAAACAACATCAGCTTAAAAACTTCAACCAGCAATAATTAGCTAAATATAGTAATCGAAAGGAGATACCGTTTATGGTAACAATAAAAACTGTGGTGTCTAGGCACTAACTTAATATATAATACACAAGAGCTCACGGAAAATTTTAAAGCTCTAGTAAGAATGTAAGAAGAGAATCTGAGTAAACAAATTAAATAACAACATAACATTTTTTTCTTAATATTGACCTAAAAATGTTAGTGAAATTCCAGCAGAATGTTTTCAGATTTTAAGATTTATATGGAAGAATAAAAGTCTCCAAATTACTAGGTAAATTTTTAAATAGAATAGCAAAGCTGGATGATTCAGCTTAGGCTTTAAGATACACTTCCAACCTTAGCAATAAAAGCAATGTGGTATTGGTATAAGAACAGACAAAGAGACCAATGTGATTGAACAGAGAGCTTATAAACAGACTGATAGGTATAGAAAACCTAGTTTATGATTGAGGAAGCATTATAAAGCAGTAGAGAAAAATAAATTTTTACCATATTATTCTGTCTGTGCTGGTTTACCATGTGAAGAAGAATAAGGTAGCTTTTACTTTATTCCATATACAAAGATAACTCCAAATAAATGAAAAAGCAAAAAGTGCAAGGTTAAACTATAAAGCTAATATATGGAATGTAAAGGAATATTTTCTAACTCCATCCTAAGGAATGGCTTCTTGGATGAAGTACAAATGATACTGCCCAAAACTGACGGCTATAACTATATAAAATTTAAGAATTTCTGTTTAGTGAAGGGTACTATAGACAAACCTAACAGGTCACTGGAAGAAAATATTTGCTAGCTCTAAAACTGGAATAAACAAAGAACTTTTCTAGTAATTACAAACCAAAAAATGCAGAGGGTAAAAAGAACCATGGCTATAAAATGATTCACAAAATGAAAAATCTAAATAGCTAGTAGGTGTTTGAAAAGATAACCTCGCTAGTAAGCAGGAAAAAATAGAAAATTTAAATAGCTTTTTAATATCGTATTTTACTGATCTGAGAGGCAAAAGTTAGAAGCAAGATAATATCAAGTAAAATCTAGGTGGTAACAGGAAAAGGGAAAACTGGAAGTAGAGTTGGAAATAGGAAGAACCATTCTGGAGAGCGGTCTGTCACTACTTATGCTTAAAAAGTATACAGATATAGATCTCTCTATTCAGTTTCCTGTAAATCGTGTTCCTTCATTTATATCCCACAAAATATTCTCACAGACCCATAAATAGTTACATACTGGGTGGTATGTAATAAGAATGGGGACAATGCAGGTGCAACTACTAGGGGAATAACGTAAGTAAAATGTAACCAATGAATATTTGGAATACCATATAGCAGTTAGAATCATACCCTAGACATACATACAGCAACATGGATAGATGTCATAAACATACTGTTAGTGACAAAAGTGATGCACGTATTAATGCAGTTTTCAAAGATATGTGCATATCAAAGACTATGTTAAGCAAATTAGAATGTCTGTTGGTGAATGGAGTGGATATTGGGATTGAAAGGAGAAAAATAAGAAATAAAACATGAAAACATATCTGCATAAAGCCAGGAACCCAAGAATATAATAAACATAACCATGTTTCCAGAGTCTGAAAGAAAAAAAAAATCCAATGCCTTATTCTCTAATTTTTCATACAAACTCTCCCATAATTCAAAATATAGGATGTAAACACATACACACACACCCTGTAAGAACCAAGCCAGAACCAATTATTTTTAAAGCTTTAACTGGAAAGGTTTATTTTTGTTTCTAATAACTAGTCAAATCAATTAAGACATGCTCATTTATACTTTTATTTTCTTCTCCTTATGCAGATTTCTCTGCACAGTCAGCACCACACTCCCACATCAGTTACTCTGCACAACTTTGGTGAATCAATAAAATCTAATGCTGAAAGTAACTTGTAAAACTAAACATAAATTAAAACTAATTTAGTCAAGTGTATATCCTCCAGGTATTGAATCTTTGTATAGGTTAATTGGAAAATCGGGTAATTATACAGCAATTTTGACTAGTAAATTGCCAGCATGAAATTAAGCGCTGTACTTCTCTTGTTTAGCAGCAAATTTCTCATCAGAAATATCAGGTCAGGAAGGTTTTTTACCAAAGTTATTGAAAGAGAAAACTCAGTTTCCAAACAGATTTTATTAACTACTTAAGAAGCTGAAAAAATATAATGGTTAACTAGAGTATTACCACCCTCCAAAACAATATAATTAAAAATATTCAAATATAAATAGTTAACATTTAGTATGAGCTTACTGGGTTCTCTGCAATAGCTAAGTGACGTAAGGTAGTTGCTGTCATTATTATCTTTTTTACAAAAGAGGAAAACAAGGCTTAGAAATAGAAACCATTTAGGTGAAGATAACATGGCTACTAGGTGGCCACAATGATAGAAAGCAGCTAGTTTTTAAGAGACACCTCATGTCTGTAATAGGGTAGAGCAGCAGTTTCTGAATTGCAGGGTTAGTAACAGGTCAAAAGTAGGTGATGTGTGGACACATGCCCTTTCCTTGGAGATGAGATTCTGTTCCCCTGATGCCAATTTGCTTACCTAGTGATCATTTTGGCCTCGAATGAAAATGCATAACTTTCCTTTCCTCTGGAATTCATGATATAAGACCCCAGCTCGCAGGACCTGTCCAAGTGAGACCCAATGCATACAGTCAGCCCTGGGGACGTACAAGGGTCTGGTGCTAGTTCTGTTTGCACCTAAGAAAAAGAGAACATCCTCAGAAGCCCTTATTTTCTAAGAACTCTGTGTTAAGACGTTATGTACAAGGAACCTCTTCCAAGGTCAGTAATTATTGCTCAGTCATGGTATTGTCTGTCAGTCTTCTTTCATTTATTTTTCCTTCTTTGCTGTGATCAGGTCTTAGGAAATGGCAGGCAGTTTCTGTAACACACAGGAGCTAGAGCTGCTTAAGAAGCAAGATAGGCTCACCAGTGAGTGGAATGTCATGATAGTTAAAACATCAGTTTATTTGCTAAAAAGCAGATTTAACCAGGAAACAGGAGATCTCTTTTTGATCCTTGCAGTTTTCTCTGGTATTGAACAACTGACCTAATTCTTTTGGGCCTTCATTTTGTCACCTGTAAAATAATGGCATTGAATAGATAATTTCTAATCTCCCTATTAAATTTTAATGTAGTCTTGGTAAATTCAATGCATAATTAGAAATACAATCAAACTGGAGTGAGATTAAGGAAACACTCAGAACACAATATTTGAGGGCTACCTATGTGTCAGAAAGGCTACCCACTCCAGTACTCTGGCCTGGAGAATTCCATGGACTGTACAGTCGACCGGGTCACAAAGAGTTAGACATGACTGAGCGACCTTCACTTTCACTTTTATGTGTCAATACAGTAAATGTGACCTAAGGGTCACAAACAATAGCAGAACAATGAAAAAGTCAAAGGCGGGAGCCTCTGGGCATAAAAACAAGCACTTGTGGTTCTTAAGTTTTGGAATAATGAGTCAGAACCACAAGGTAATCCTTTCATGGCAGACAGGTACAGCCAGACGTTTCCTGGAAAGAGGGCTGACACAGTAATTATCAAGGTGTAATTTTTAACTAGTGTGTTAAATGTGGTTGCTAACATTATTGGAACAATAGCCTTCTTTTGGGAATCTGATAAAATCTAGGTTCTCTACTCAGAAAAATGCCGATATGAACATACTTTACACGGAATTTTAGAAAATCACAGACACCGTACATCCCACCTTCAGATTCACAGCCGTAGGATATAACCAGTCTCTATATCATTTAGAGATTTGGTTGACTATTTCCTTGTAGTTTTAATTTTTATGGCCTGACTCATTTATTCATTAAGTCTTTCAACGAAAGTTTATTTTTCACCTCTAAGTACTGGAAATCAAAAATTAAAGCACATAATGCCTGCTTTGGGAGACTCTACAGAGGTAAGGCGGGCGAGCTCAAGCTAGGGGCAGTGTTCGCCTGGGGCAAAGTTTCTCAGCCTTGGCACTATTGAGTGCTTGAGTCAGATAATTATTTATTGGGGGAGCTATTCTGTGCATTGTAGAATGTTTAGCAGCAGCCCACTACTGACTAAATGCCAGTAGCCTACCTACTCCCAACTGAGACATTCAAAAATGTCTCTCAACACTGTCAAAATTCCTCTGGGCTAAAAAACTACCCCTGTTTGTGAGCCACTGACAAGGCAAAGGAGCCTCTCAACCTCTAACTAGAAGCTAGAAGGGGATACACATAGGAGCAAGAACTGAAGAGAGGTCTGAAAACTGTTATACAGGCCTGCCTTTCTCCCACTTCTGGTGTTCATGTGAAAGGATGTTTTAAATCACGTTCCTGGCCTCGCTCTGCCTCTTTACTTAGTCTGTCCTCGTGAGAGGGAAATGACCGATTCAAATGGAAAGTTTACAAAACATCACTGGGTTTACCAGGGCCAGTTTCGCTCTTCTTCCTGCTGAGGTCCACTGCCTGTAGGGCACACAGGTAATAGTACCTCTCCAGGTCCCCCTCAGTCACTGGAGAAGGCTCTCCCTTGACCACCGGGCAAAGCTAAGTTCCACCCACTGCTGCTGCAGTGGGCTACTGAGCTGTCAAACTCTGGTGTTCTTTATAAGCATCCTCACTGAGTTCATAGACCTAGAAGCCTTGACCTCTAGTCTGAGCTCCAAGAGTAATTAATCTATATGCTATTTTGATCTCCCAACCCCTTCATCTTTTGCTTTATTTTTCAAATTATTCAGAACTGAAATAGGAAAGAGAGATATTCTATATTAAGCCCCTTCCAGGACCCTCCCCCACCCCCCACCAAGATCTGTAGGCAAGCAGATTGTTGGGAGAAGATAGTTAGGCAAAAGAAACATCATAAACAGAAACAAGCCATTGTAAGGGTGTGGTATACTCATGAAGCTCTAGTTAGTTCAGTAAGCAGAATCTAAAGTACAAGGCCTGAGAGGATGAGTCAGGCTGGACAAGGAGATAGAGACCAGATTAAGAAAGGCCTTCTGTGTCATCCTGAGAATCTAGATTTCTTTCTGAGGTAATGGTGGTCAGTGTGGACGAGAACTTGGGGGTCTGTGATGAGACAAGGGGACTACTTGTAGCTACTGCAGAAGTCAGATCAGGAGAAGCTGGGGGGCCTGAACAAGGATCGTGGTGGTGTCGATGGAGCTGTTTGTGATATTATCCTAAACTGATATAAAGCAAACTCTGTGCATTGTGTTAGTTATGAGACCAGTTTATGGTGGCAGATAAGAAGGGATGTGTGTGTGTTTCTCCACTTGTCTCAATGAAGTGGTCTTACAGTTATCAAAACTTTTGCCCAAGAGAGAAATTCTCACTAAAAGGATACCAGTCTTGAACATAATTGACAGAAGAGCCACAAAATTTTTCTTGGCTAGGGAGCTAGTGAATCCAAACTTGAAGGAAGAGTTAGGATAACTAGAATGATTCAATTTGGAGAAGAGATTAATTTACAAAAGGTGCCAATTCTACCCATTTTCACTGAAAGCAAACATAAAGAAATAGGCCAAAACACAGGCCTAAAATTATTAGAATGGTGTCTCAGTCCATTCCACTTGCTATAATAGAATGCCACAGGCTGGGTAACTTATAAACACATAAATTTATTTTTTTTAGATTTATCTTTATATATATATGTATTTTTGGGGGGCAGGGGGGAGTGCTGCCCTGGGTCTTCATTGCTACACGGGCTTTCTCTATTGTGGCGAGCAGGAGCTACTCTTTGCTGTGGTGCACACGCTGCTCACTGCGGTGGCTTCTCTTGTTGCAGAGCATGGACTCTAGAACATGCCAGCTCAGCAGTTGCAGCTTGTGGGCTCTAGAGGAGCCTGTCTCAGTAGTTGTGTGCAGACTTAGCTGCTCCTCAGCTTGTGGGATCTTCCCAGACCAGGGATTGAACCTGTGTCCCCTGAATTGGCAGATAATTCTTAACCACTGGACCACTAAGGAAGTCCAAAGCATAAATTATTTTTCACAGTTCTGGAGGCTGAAAGTCTGAGATCAAGGTGCCAGCATAGGTGAGTGAGGACCCTCTTCCAGGTTATAGATTTCTTCTTGCTTCCTCGCATGACTCAAGGAGGCAAGGGAATTCTGTGGGATCTTTTTTCTTTTTTTTTTTTTTAATTAGAGCACTACTCCTATTAATGAGGGCTCCTCTCTCATGACCTGAGTATCCTCAAAGGTTTCACCTCCGAATTCCATCACATTGGGCATTAAGATTTCAACATGTGAATGTCAAGGGGACACAAACATTCAAACTGTAGCAGATGGGCTGGAATAATAAAATTTTGATAATGAGAACTATATAGTAGAGTTACTGAGAGAGTTGTGGACTCTCCTTCTATAGAGACCTTTAGAAGTAGGACTTCTACATATAGTATACTATATTTAGTATAAATATAGTTTGTATAAATATGGTTTAAGTGATCCCTTTAAAAATACATATGTAAATAAAGATGCTAGGCATTTAAGCTTTACAAGCATTGATTTTGTTTAAAAAAAGAGATGACTTTGAACTTTCAGTATAGAAACAAGATACATTCCATCCTGGAATTTTGCTTATATTATCTAAAGATTCACTCACTCAACTAATTTTTTTGAGAGCCAACTATGTATTAAAAACTGTTCTAGATGCTAGGTATATAAGACTGAACAAACATAAAAATTCATGCTATGTGGAGCTTGCAATCTTATTCATAAGTAAATGAAATAAATTAGTAAAATATATAGGATTTAGATAGATATCAGTGCTAAGGAAAAAGCTGAAAGAGAAATGGGGATTGGATATATCTTTTGGGGGAGATGGGTTAAGGATATGTGGAAAATTAGGCAGAATGGCTAGAGAAGGCCTCATTGGAAAGGCAAAATTTGAGTAAAATTGGAAATTTAAGGAGAAAACCAGGTGGATCTTTGGAGGCAGAGCAGTCCAGGCAGAGGGATTAGTTAGGGCAAAGGCCCTGAGGCAGATATATGCTCAGTGACTAAGGAGATCATTTGGGTAGAAGAGAGTGAAGAGGGGCAGAGAAGAGAATAAGAGAGGTCAGAGAGAAAATGAGAGCAGATTATATAGGGCTGTGAAAGTCATTGGATGGACTTTGGTTCTAGTTTTTACTCAGAGGTGGAGAGGCAATGAATTTTCGGTGGAGGAGTAGCCCTGGAGCTCTTTGGGTACTCCTGAGAGTAAACTTGAATTTCCAGGAACAGAAATAAGAATATCAGTTAGAAGGATGTATCAGTAACAAAGGGGAGGAATGATGGTGGCTTGGACTAGAGTATTGTGGGAAATATGGTAAGTGGTTAGATTCTGGGTAGTTTTTGAAGGTAGAGTCTAGTCCGTAGGTTTTCCTGATGGACTAGATATGAAGTATAAAAGAGAAGAGAGCAGAATGACTAAGGATTTTTATCTGAGCAACTGAAAGCAACTGTCGTTTACTTAAATAGGGTATTTTTTAAGAGAGAAAGGTTTAGAGTGTGCATATGGGGAGAACTATTTTGGATAGGTGAAGTTTGAGATGCAGCTTGGCATAGATGCTTCTACTGCGAAGCATTAAGTGAACAACAGATTATCTAACTCTACTGTCTTTCCCTACAAATCCTGAAAGATGATGCTGTGAAAATGCTGCACGCAATGTCAGCAAATTTGGAAAGCTCAGCAGTGGCTACAGGCCTGGAAAAGGTCAGTTTTCTTTCCAATCCCAAAGAAAGGCAATGCCAAAGAATGCTCAAACTACTGCACAATTGCACTCATCTCACAGGCTAGTAAAGTAATGCTCAAAATTCTCCAAGCCAGGCTTCAGCAATATGTCAACTGTGAACTTCCAGGTGCTCAAGCTGGATTTAGAAAAGGCAGAGGAACCAGAGATCAAATTGCCAACATCTGCTAGATCATAGAAAAAGCAAGAGAGTTCCTGAAAAGCATCTGTTTCTGCTTTGTTGACTATGTCAAAGCCTTTGACTGTATGAATCACAATAAACTGTTGAAAATTCTTAAAGAGATGGGAATACCAGACCACCTGACCTACCTCTTGAGAAACCTGTATGCAGGTCAGGAAGCAACAGTTAGAACTGGACCTGGAACAACAGACTGGTTCCAAATAGGAAAAAGAGTACGTCAAGGATATATATTGTCACCCTGCTTATTTAACTTATATGCAGAGTACATCATGAGAAACGCTGGGCTGGATGAAGCACAAGCTGGAATGAAGACTGCCAGGAGAAATATCAATAACCTCAGATATGCAGATGACACCACCTTTATGGCAGAAAGTGAAGAAGAACTAAAGAGCCTCTTGATGAAAGTGAAAGAGGAGAGTGAAAACGTTGGCTTAAAGCTCAGCATTCAGAAAACTAAGATCATGGCATCTGGTCCCATCACTTCATGGCAAATAGATGGGGGAAACAGTGGAAACAGTGGCTGATTTTATTTTGGGGGGCTCCAAAATCACTGCAGATGGTGGTTGTAGCCATGAAATTAAAAGACACTTACTCCTTGGAAGGAAAGTTATGACCAACCTAAACAGCATGTTGAAAGCAGAGACGTTACTTTGCCAACAAAGGTCCATCAAGTCAAAGCTATGGTTTTTCCAGTAGTCATGTATAGATGTGAGAGCTGGACTATAAAGAAAGCTGAGCACAGAAGAATTGATGTTTTTGAACTGTGATGTTCGAGAAGACTCTTGAGAGTCCCTTGGACTGTAAGGAGATCCAACCAGTCCATCCTAAAGGAAATCAGTCCTGGGTGTTCATTGGAAGGACTGATGTTGAAGCTGAAACTCCAGTACTTTGGCCACCTGATGCGAAAAGTTGACTCATTTGAAAAGCCCCTGATGTTGGGAAAGATTGAAGGCAGGAGGAGAAGGGGATGACAGAGGATGAGATTGTTGGATGGCATCACCAATTCAATGGACATGAGTTTGGGTAAACTCCAGGAGTTGGTGATGGACAGCGAGGCCTGGCGTGTTGCAGTTCATGGGGTCGCAGAGTCAGACACAACTGAGTGACTGAACTGAACTGAACCACCCATTTTATACAACCTTCCCTTGACCTGTTGCTATAAAACAAAACAGAAAGCCTCTTTTATTCCAGGTTTTAAAATTCATATGATGATTGTGCTTTGCTTTAATTTTTCTCTCTAGTTTTATTTTGTGTAATAAAATGAAATATGCATTAAAATGCCTGGCACACGGTAGGTGCTGAGTAAATATTTGTTGAATGAATGAATGGTAGTGGAGAAGCCACAAGGTAATTACTCTTTCCTGAAAAGACCACACAGGAATGGAAGGAGAGCATGGCGATGTTGTTAGAGTCTAAATAAGAACCACTCCATGTCTTGGGCATACTCAGAAAACCAATGAGAGATGAGATATCCAGAAATCCTTACCTCTATAGACCCCAGAGACTTGGATAAAAGCCTTCAAACAACATATTTCATTAAAGAACTTTTGAAAAGAAAAATACTCTGTTTTTTTCTTCCTTTCTTAATCTTACAACTGAAACCAAGAATAAAGAATTGGCAGTACATTTTTTTTTTAAAGAAGACTTACAATGAGAGGTCAAAAATTTAATAGTGTTTCAAGACAATGAGAGAGTGATTTTGCAGCATGATGGGCAGGGAGGTTAATTTGTGGCCTGAAAACAAAAAAAGAAAATGTTAGTCATTCAGTTGTATCCTACTCTTTGCGACCCCAAAGACTATAGCCCGCCAGGCTCCTCTCCTTGGGGATTCTCCAGGCAAGGATACTGGAGTGGGTTGCCATTTCCTTCCCCAGGGGATTTTCCCAATCCAGGGATTGAACCCTTGTCTTCTGAATTGCAGGCAGGTTTTTTTTCCCATCTCAGCCACCAGGAAAGCCTAATTTGCTGCCTATGCAGCTGTAAATGGACTCATGGGTAAAATAAAATGTAGTCTTTGGGAAGAGAGCTAAGGATCAGTTTTTGTTCAGTTGCTCAGTCGTGTCTGACTCTTTGCGACCCCATGGACTGCAGCACACCATGCTTCCCTGTCCTTCGCCATCTCCCAGAGCTTTCTCAAACTCATGTCCTTTGGATCAGTGATGCCATCCAACCATCTTGTCCTCTGTCATCCCCTTCTCCTCCCGCCTTCAATCTTTCCAGCATCAGGGTCTTTTCTAATGAGTGGCTCTTCGCATCAGGTGGCCAAAGTATTGGAGCTTCATCTTCAGCATTAGTCCTTCAGATAATATTCAGGATTGATTTCCTTTAGGATTGACTGGTTTGATCTCCTTGTAGTCCAAGGGACTCTAAAGAGTCCTCTGCAACAGCACAGTTCAAAGGATCAATTCTTCAGTACTCAGCCTTCTTTATGGTCCAACTCTCACCATATGCGACTACTGGAAAAATCATAGCTTTGACTATGCAGACCTTTATTGGCAAAGTAACGTCTCTGCTTTATAATATGTTGTCTACGTTGATCATAGCTTTTCTTCCAAGCAGCAAGCGTCTTTAATTTCATGGCTGCAGTCACCATCTGCATTGATTTTGGAGCCCAAGAAAATAAAATCTGTCACTGTTTCCATTGTTTTCCCATCTATTTGCCATGAAGTGGTAGAACCAGATGCCATGTTCTTAGTTTTTTTAAATGCTGAGCTTTAAGCCAGCTTTTTCACTCTCCTCTTTCACCTTCATCAAGAGGCTCTTTAGATTCATATGTAAGATAAATCTGTTGGATGAGATTTGTAATCCATGCATAAGGACTCTTCAGACCCTTCTAGAAAAAGAGGCAGAATCTTACAGAGGAACCAACCTCCAAAAGTGAAGTAGGATGTGCCAAAGTTGGATATGAATTCTTAAGAAAAAGAGAAGTTCTTACTTTGAAGGGAGAGAAAGGCCACATCTTGAGGGTTATAAGTGCATGTGCATGCATGTTAAGTTGCTTAGTTGTGTCCAACTCTTTGTGACCCCTTGGACTGTATTCCACGAAGTTCCTTTTTCCATGGGATTTCCAGGCAAGAATACTGGAGTGAGTTTCCATTTCCTACTTGAGTGTGAGAGGAATGTAAATTTTGGTGGGCCTGATAGCAAGGGTAACTGAAGCAAAGATTTCAGTTTCTTCAAAGGTATCATGAAGTTGCAGTTCAGTTACATCCTCTGAGAAGTAGATGCTGAAATGGAGTGTAGTTCAAGTGGCTTATGGGACCAAGGGAGCGGAGGAGGAAATGTATGCAATTTAAAGGAGGAAAGAGTCTGATGGGCAGGGAAAACCTTCAGATTGAGACACCATTCTGATACCTGTGCAAGAAAAAGAGCCCAAGGAAGCCAAATTCAGCAACAGGAGCCTCTGATCATGACAGAAATCCAACAAAGTTTTGGCCACTCTAGTAGGGAGCTTCAGAACATAGATACCTAGTTTGAGGAGGCTCCACTGGGCAGAATGGCCAAGAACCTTGCCATGCCCAGTCACTGGCTGAGGACTTCTCAGGAAGACTCTTGCCTCTGCTCAAAAAAGAATGAGGATGCCGAAGCTCTGTCTGCTAACTGCATTCCTGGCAAATGAACAGGAAGCTGTTTCTTGAAGGCAGATATGAGCAGAGAACCTCCATGGCTGCCACACAAAGTGTCCTGATCTAAGTGAGGGGACCTCACTATATAAGTGATATGTTTTAGCCTGATCCACTCTGGTAGTCAATGTGCTGGAAACCTAGCAGACAGTAGAGAAAATACAATACATTATATTTGCTAGAACCAGTTTTCTTTTTTTTTTCCATTTAGTTTTACTAGCTGGAGGCTAATTACTTCACAACATTGCAGTGGGTCTTGTCATACATTGACATGAATCAGCCATGGAGTTACATGTGTTCCCCATCCCGATCCCCCCTCCCACCTCCCTCTCCACCCGATTCCTCTGGGTCTTCCCAGTGCACCAGGCCCGAGCACTTGACTCATGCATCCCACCTGGGCTGGTGATCTGTTTCCCTATAGATAATATACATGCTGTTCTCTTGAAACATCCCACCCTTGCCTCTCCCACAGAGTCCAAGAGTCTGTTCTGTACATCTGTGTCTCTTTTTCTGTTTTGCGTATAGGGTTATCATTACCATCTTTCTAAATTCCATATATATGTGTTAGTATGCTGTAATGATCTTTATCTTTCTGGCTTACTTCACTCTGTATAATGGGCTCCAGTTTCATCCATCTCATTAGAACTGATTCAAATGAATTCTTTTTAATGGCTGAGTAATATTCCATGGTGTATATGTACCACAGCTTCCTTATCCATTCGTCTGCTGATGGGCATCTAGGTTGCTTCCATGTCCTGGCTATTATAAACAGTGCTGTGATGAAAACTGGGGTACACATGTTTCTTTCAATTCTGGTTTCCTTGGTGTGTATGCCCAACAGTGGTATTGCTGGGTCATATGGCAGTTCTATTTCCAGTTTTTAAAGAAATCTCCACACTGTTCTCCATAGTGGCTGTACTAGTTTGCATTCCCACCAACAGTGTAAAAGGGTTCCCTTTCCTCCACACCCTCTCCAGCATTTATTGCTTGTAGACTTTTGGATAGCAGCCATCCTGACTGGCGTGTAATGGTACCTCATTGTGGTTTTGATTTGCATTTCTCTGATCATGAGTGATGTTGAGCATCTTTTCATGTGTTTGTTAGCCATCTGTATGTCTTCTTTGGAGAAATGTCTGTTGAGTCCTTTGGCCCATTTTTTGATTGGGTCATTTATTTTTCTGGAATTGAGCTTCAGGAGTTGCTTGTATATTTTTGAGATTAATCCTTTGTCTGTTTCCTCATTTGCTATTATTTTCTCCCAATCTGAGGGCTGTCTTTTCACCTTACTTATAGTTTCTTTTGTTGTGCAAAAGCTTTTAAGTTTCATTAGGTCCCATTAGAACCAGTTTCTATAAATAAAATCAGATCTCTTTATTCATGTTTTAGGAATGGTGCCCCTATCCTTGTTTGAAGCTTTCCCCCCTCGTATCAGTAGTTCTACAGGGCTTTGTAAGTTTAAAGCAATCAGACATAG
Source organism: Muntiacus reevesi (assembly GCF_963930625.1). Lineage (NCBI taxonomy): Eukaryota > Metazoa > Chordata > Mammalia > Artiodactyla > Cervidae > Muntiacus > Muntiacus reevesi. The sequence continues at coordinate 13,451,970 of NC_089254.1, forward strand.
CAATGAACAATTGGAAAATGAAAATTTTAAAGTTCCATTTATGATAGCATCATGATATCAAATATCTAATAATAAATCTAATAAAGATGTGTAAAACTTCTACTCAAAAAATTGCTGAGAGAAATTAAAGAAGGACCAAATAAATGGAGAGATAAATCATACCCATGGATTAGAAGACTCAATATTTTTCAGATATCCATTTATTCCAAATTATTTTACAGATACTATACTATTCCTACAGACTTTTTATTTTAAACTAACTTTATTGAGGGGAAATAAATGCACAATATGATGCCTTCATTTTAAGCATAGATTTCAACAATTCTGAAAAAAGTATATTCCAATGTATTCACCAGTACAATCAAGATATAGAATATTTCCATCATTCCAAAAAGCTCCCTCAGGCCTCTTCGTAATCAGTTGCCTCTTGCTATGTCTAATTCCCGAAAACCACTTATGTGCTCTCTGTCTTGTCTTCCTTAGACATTTGTTTACGTAGAATCAAACATACTCTTCTGTGTCTTGCTTTTTCCACCACAAAATGTTTTTGAAATGCTTCCATATTGTTGCATCTTTTTCAGTAGCTTGCTTCATCATATTGCCAATTACTATTCCGTTGTATGAATATACCACCATTTGTTTATACAGTCACCTGTTGATAGGTATTTGCGATTTTCCAGTTAGGGCTAGTATTAATGAGGCTATTTTGAACATTCATTTGCAAGTTTTTGTGTAAACCATGATTTCTTAGCCTCAGCATTACTGACTTGTGGGGTGGAGAATCATTGTTGTGGCAGTTGACTTGTATACTGCAAGTTTTTAAGCAGCATGCCTGACTTCTACTTACTAGACACTAGTAGCAGTCGCCAGCTGTAGCAATCAAAAATGTCTCCAAAAAAAAAAAAAAAAAAAAAAAAAAATGTCTCCAGACATTTCCAAATGTTTCTTGATTTGGGGTGGTGAGAAGGGCAGTGGGGAGATTTATCCTCAGCTGAGAACCTCTGCTATAAACATTTGTATTCATTGTTCTTGGGTAGATATCTGAGTGTAATTGCTGGATCCTATTATGAATGTACGTTTAACTTTATAAGGAAATGAAAACCAGTGTTCCAAAGAGGTCATTCCACTTCACACTTCCACCACCAGTGTAGGGGAGTCCTAGTTGCTCCAGGCATTTGCCTACATTTGATAAAATAACTAGATATCGATAATTTTCATTTTAATAATTCTAGTGAGGGTAAAAGAGTGTTTTGTTAGATTTCCATCTTTTCCTGGTTTTATTAATATATATACACCTTTTTACTAAGTGGTTATTAAAGTCTTTCGCTCATTTAAAATCATTATTTTGATTGTTATTTTTGTAAGTCTTCTTTGTGTACTCTGCCTATGTTATGTACGTTGCAGACATTCTTCCCAGTCTGTGGTTTGTTTATCTGCTTTATTAATAGTGTGTCTTTGAAGATATGAACTGTTTAATTTATCAATATTTTCTTTTATAGTTAATACTTTTATGTCCTTAAAAAATCTTTGTTTTTATTATATTTTCCCAAGTTTGTGGAGATATTCCTTAGTATGTCCTTAGAGAAACTTTGGTGTTTAGGTTTTACATTTTGAACTATTGTGAGAAATTTTTGTGAGTGGATAAAGATAGAGGTTGAGGTTCATTTTCTTGCACAGTTTTGAATATCTAGTTGTTACATCGTTATTTTTTAGCAAGACTTTCTTAACTGGTGGCTTGACTAAAACTCTTTTGACCACTATGTGTGATTCTATTCTGAACTTTCTCTTCTGTTCCACTGATATAATTGTCTGTTTCAGTATTTCTCAACCTCTTTTGATTATTACCCCCCAACAGGGTCTTTCTAGACTGTTTAATTTCTTATTGCCCCTCTCCCTCATGGACTTTTAATACCAGAAATATGTTTATGTATACACTTGTTATGTACTATAAATGTGTATGTGTGCTTTTTACATGAAAAGAATATGAGTATTTTCCTCCAGGAATCAACTTTAACCCTCTTAGGGTGATAGCACTTCCACTGGGCATACACAGTCTATTCTAATGCCACATTATAGCTTTAATAGCTTTAATATTGAAATTAGGTAGTGTAAGTTAAACTTTGTTCTTTCTCAAAATTGTATTGGCTGTTCTAAATCCTTTGACTTTATATATATATTTTTAAAAAAAAGATTGGAATCAACTTGACAATTCCTTTCTAAAAATATGTAGTAAAATCCCACTACAGGCCATGATGGAGTAATAGGTACTAGATTTACTTTTTCGTGTAAAGCACATGGAATAATTTATAAAATAGACATTCTTTTTAGACATTGGACAACAGAAAGTATAGGAGAGTGGACCCCAAGAGAAGGGTAATAAGTAAACTAAGTCACATGAACAGCTCAGCTTACTCCTTGGAGGCACATTCTGAATTGTAGAACAGGAAGAAGGATGTCAACGAGAACACAGCAGAGTTCAGAGATTCTGAGGGGGCTAGAAGTAGCAGAGAAGTGTTACGATGGGAAGGCAGCTAAGCAGAAAAGAGTTTCAGAAATCTCCACAAAATTTCCCTTGGGATTTTGCTGAACACTAAGACCTGAACACATAAGGCAAAACTCTCTGAAGTCAGGAAAAGAGCAACAGAGCCATAAGCTGAATTCAAAATTGACATAAGGATTGAAATTTTTCCTATCAGCCAAACTAGAGATTCCTCACTGGTTAACTGCAGCACTCAATAGAGATCCCCAATGGGTCACATTTTTGGTAGTGGGGCTAAACTATCCCTATAGTAACAGTTGCTCTAGGCCCACTCCAAAAATTCAGACAAGTCTCATAGGGATCAAAATAAAATCCAAGTAACAACAGCCTATCAAAAATAATCCAACACTCTTTAAAGAAAGGCAACAAAATCCAACACTAAACATAATACCTATAATAACGAGCAAACAAGCAAAAATTCATAGAGATTCCAAAATCAGGAAATAGTGTACTTCATACTCTTTACTCTATGTATGCTGTACCTCAGTTAAAAAGTGAAAAGAAGAAAGAGTTTTTGGTTAAAAAGAAAATTGCTGGAGGACACATAGGATAATGCAGTGTGTATCAAACCTAAGCTTGTATTGTTAGAAGACACATCACTGGACCAACCCCTGGAATTCCTGATTGCTAGGTCAGTTGCTGCTGTTCTGGGAACCACTCTTGAGAACCACTGGGCTATCCCAATGATTAGTTTTAAATTCTAGAGTTAGTTAGATCTACTCAGCCATAGAGTATTAACTTGGAGATCTTGGTTGCATTTCTTGACTTCTTAAAACTTTGGTTTTCTTTTTTGGAAAATACAGATAATAGTAGTACCTATGTTATATTATTGATGTGAGGATTAGTTGAGGTAATATACCCAGTGTTGACACATAGTAAGTGTACAATAAAAGTTAGCTATTTTCTTCTTATTGTTACTGTTGCAAATATTGTTAGCTATTTTTATTATTATCATCACTAAGAACAAACTAATGTTCTCTTTATTTCTTCTGTGGCCCTGAATTAGCTGACATTGTTGTTAAATGTTAAATCTTTCTAATCCCAAGCTCTTTTTTTCTTTTGTTTATACAACCATCTTCCAAAATATTCCTTTGAGGCTTAGATTTTCCATGCTTGGTTTAATCCAAAAGATGAATTTTTTCCAAGGCAAATGAATAAAATCAGTTAGGACTTGTTGAGTTATGGGAGAAGGGGAAAAAAAAGAATACATCACATTGCTTTAGAAAAAGAACCTCACAGAAGTATCTAAAAATTAATGTAAACATAAATTAAGTTCAGTCTTAGCGTAACAATTATTCTCAAAGAGAAAATTTAAATTAGCAACATTGGAAAAATAGATTTTTTAGGCTAGGGTATTGTTGAGTCTAGTTAAATTTAAGCTTCTTAAGGAAAAAATTAATAGGATACAATAGATGGCAAGTAGAAAATCTCATTCAGCAACATTGTGCTAGGGAGAAATTAAGATACTAAGGGGAAAACAGCTGTTCAAGGAGAAATCTTTCCCTGTACAAAAGTGTCCATAACCAGCTCAATAGCACTTCATTCACGTAACTCTGAAAGGAGATTTTGATGTAGTTTTAAAATATAAATTAGCAAGCCCTTTGAAGACTAGAACTAAGATATGCATTTGGTCAGATTCTAACTCTGACACCACAACTGGGTGTCCATGTGGTATGGTAGGTATATTATCCTTCAAAATATCCCTTACCTGTGGAAGTTGATGTCAAACCTGATTAGGTGAGTTACTTTGGGCAATTAAGTATGGCTATGTGCCATAGCCCAACACTGAAAATGCTGCTGATGTGCTCAGTCGGGGCCGACGCTTTGCGACCCATCGACTGTAACCCACCAGGTTCCTCTGTTCATGGAATTCTCTAGGCAAGAATACTGGAGTGGGTTGCTGAAAATAGTATATACTTAATTAATTATGTTTAGATGAATGAATGACTGATTGATACTGATTGTAGAAAACAGGCATTTTTTTTGCCCTGAGTTATAATGAATTTAGGGAATTAATACCATGCATATTTCTAGAAAAATATTCTTAGAGACTCTCTGGTTAGGGGTAAGAATAGGATAAGAAAGGGAGCAGTGGGAAAGGAAAAGGAGAACTGAATGGTATCAGCCAAGCAATTTGAATTAATTAAATGTCTTCTTTGAAAAACAAACAGCTTTGAAAAAGTGACAACAAACCATAAGGGCGCCTTACAAACAGTTTCACAGTGTCAGGTTTGTCTGAGAATGTTTCCAATATTAATGCATGTTGCCACTTTTTAAATAGGTTAAAGATAATCTATGGCTCACAAAAAGAAAAGGTCTGAAGGTATTAAGCCAAATGTAATTTTCTATAGTCAATTTCAAAGAATCTTATGGGTCTGTGGAATCCATTAAGTGAATTATTTGAACCCTCTCAAACCGTTCATTAAAAATATTTTATAAAAAGTTATAATTTGAGTATTTTTATTAAATATCTTTTTGGCTTTCATTTTTAAAAAACCATAGTTTAAATAAGCATGGTTTGGGCTCATCAAGCAGCTTAAACTATTTTTGAAAAGTTTTGGGTTCGGTAAAAGCCAAGCTGCTTTTTGCCAAGCAACTTTTCCTCTCATTTTAAAAACCGTATATATTTTAAGGGAAATTTAACCCATGTGTTTTTGATTCGTTTAAATTTAAATAATCAAAATAGTGTTTCTTACAAGCTAGTTGATGTCAAGAAGCTTTTTGAGTCTTTTAAAGAAAATTTTATTCTAAAAAGAAGAAGCAATGATTTGCCAACTGTAAATGCATTTCAACACCAAGAGGCTTGTATTCATTTGTAACTGCAAACCCCTGTTTCTGAGTCCCTTCTATATCTGGCAGAGATGATCATTCCTGTTCTCTAACGTATTGGGGCCTAAACTCCCCAAAGTTAGCTAGCTTTTTGATGAAATAAATGTATTAAGGCTGTAAAAATAAGGAAAATGGTCATGATTGTTAAAACGTTTCAAGAACTCATTGGTGGTGCAAGAGATTGTGTCACCAAATGGAAAGTGTGAGATTGTGTCGCCAAATGGAAAGTGTTTTCCTTCATCTGTCACACACTTATTGAATCTTTATTACGGATATGACACATCCACAGTGATGGGAAAGCTGCTAAGATGAACATCTTTGGAGTTCCTTAACCCAAAATTAAGAAGAGTAACCTCAGACGTTTTCTTTCTTCCTTTATTAAAATAGGGAGAGACCTGAAAATTCCAATGAGATAGTATTTTGACGGAAGGAGGACTGACATTTGGATTTTCGAGTTTTAAGAAAGGCAGATAATATTCTTAGGGAATTAGATTAAGAATGAGAGGAGATAGAGTTTATCAGACAGATGCGACTGCTTTTTCTCTTTCCCACCTTTGTGTCCTCCTGGGGCAAACAAGTCACTCAGATGACTGATCAACTCACAATGACCTATAAGCTGTGATGTACTAAAGCTTAATAGCTACTTATTTTAAATCTTCAGATATCCTCTCTAAACTTGGAGTTGCTTAAATGTCAGATAAATAGGTGCCTAATCTCCCTCCACTCTGGTTCTCAGTAGCTTCTTTTTCAGATCTATAAATATGAATAGCATCCAACCTATGAATATTCCAGGAGTAACTATGATAGCACTTTGCGCTTTGCCTCACTCTCTACAAATTTTCTCTAGATAAAGAATTATTTATTTTGCTGCCCTCCTCCTCTTGCATAGGTGGCCAGGAGTGAGAGTTAGGGGAAGGAGAAAAGAAGCTTTGCTCCAAAATTTGACCTAACTCAGTGTAAAGACAAAACTCCTGAAAAATACAAAACTCTAATTTCATGGATTCTGCAACGTCTTTATGGATCTCATTGTGTACCTAGAGTAAGATGATTCTTAGGTAGACGCTGCTTAGCAGAACATTGTAATGGGCCTCATTTCTTAAACACACAGAACTTTACATATTGTCAAAGACAAAAAGACAGTTTATTGGCTTTATATAAGTAGGATTATCACATATGATTGTGCAGGCTGTGCAGCTGTATGATGGCTGTGTAAATAAATGAAACGACAAGGGGGAGATTTCAGACTGTCTGGTTCCAGGTTGTCATATGATGGCATAAGTTCTCTCTCTCTTTCTCTCTTGTGCACACACATACACACACACATACTACATCGCTTAACACTTTTCTTTCTCTGCCCTTATACTAATGTACTTCTATCTAATAGGGCCAAGGAGTGGCTTTATTAAGAAATGGGTTTAAAGAACTCTTCACTTTGCTAGGTGAGCAGCCTTCTGCATATCATCTCCAAATAAAAGAATATACAGCTCATGGCAGAGCATAGTAAACATTATGGAAAATTGAACTTTTGGCCTGGAATGTTTGTTTTCCACTCATGATACCATGATGATCAGTATATTTACAGTTCCATCAAAAATCCCAGTCCAGTTATCACTATGCCTGTTCTTGAATCAAACATGCTGGTTGAAGGGTGGGAATGTTCTCATGGGCCAGGCCTGAGTCATGGTCATCTTCCAATATTGAGGGATGGATTCAGCGCCACCTGAATCATGGAATAAGAGTGGAAATGGATAATTCCCACAGAGAATCAATAATAGAAGACAATAGCAAATGTCTTATCTGCCACCTGGTATTTTTCATTTGTTACTGAGCCAAATTGTCTCCAAATCTTATTTTCATATACCTCTAATTAAATTTCACTTATTTGGCCTTTTACTAGCATTCTAAAATGTTGAAATAAATTTGAATATTTATTCTGTCATCTTTCAAATAAGTCACATTAAGCTGTGGAAGAAATTGATACCTCATATCCAGTGTACTGTATAAACATTGAGTTAACAACAGACCAAAAATTGTTGTGATACTCAGCTAGCTTTCATTTGATATAATTGCATTCAACATTTGTTTATCAAACACTTAGTAGGTACAAAGCATAAGATTACATTTATTTATACTCCTGGCTACATTTTTAGTTATGTTTATTATTACCTAGCCTGTATTTTTTATCTTCTACACAAGGATAAATTTTGATTCAATTTACATTAACATTTGGAATGTGAAATTATGTGCCAGAAATAGTGCCAGCATTGGAGCTACAAAGAAGCCTGTGATCTAGTACAGAAGAGAGATGTACAAAAATGATTACAATAAGTGTGATCAGAAAAACAACAGTCTTCAGAGTTTTGGCATGTTTACTTCTAAAACAAATGAGTTTATAGACTAACAATGTATTTAACACTATCGCCCCACAAAGCATAAATAAAGACCAAGGCATCAATTTTCTTAGTTAATCCAGATTGAGTTCTAGACTCCTGTGTCATTTCCCAAATGTTCACACATTGTTTGTTTAGCAAGCAATTCAAATTTCTCTAAGAAATCAACTTCACATTGTAAGCAGTTTTTTTAAATGATAATCTTCACCCTTCTTTTTAAAATCAAGACCCTTTAGGGCCCTCACTTATTTTCTGTGGGGTCCCCAAAAGAATTAATGTTGACTTGGAGATCACACTTCCTAGCTCTTACAGTATCCTGAGCATAGAGTATCTAGGAGCAGACATAAAAATGGGCAAAAGAACATAGCTTTTGAACATCTTACTACTTCAACCTCTCTAGATCAGTGGTCCTCAAAGCACTATCAGACCACTATCAGTGGTCCTTTAGCACTATCAGAATCATCTGTAGAGCTTTTTAAAAAATGATCTTATTTATTTATTTGTGGCTGTGCTGGGTCTTCACTGCTGCACAGGCTTTTCTCTAGTTGCAGCCAGAGGTGGCTAGTATCTGGTTGTGACATCCAGGCTTCTCATTGCAGCGGCTTCTCTTGTTGTAGAGCACAAGCTTAGTAGTTGGGGCGTAGAGGCTTAGTTGCTCCATGGCACGTGGTCTTTGGGTTTTTCCATACGGAAACTTTTTGGCCAACCCAATAACAAGCACTATACTAAACACTAGGGAAACAAAGATAAAACAAGTTCCCAGCATGTAGAGAAGCTGTGTCGAGGGAGACTACAGAATCCCCCTGAGAAGTGCTATGTTGAGGTCTGCTAGGGTCTGCCAGAATGACCAGACATATGTGCATTATTCATGAGTATTTGCAGGGGAGGGGATGCTCCCCAGAAGGCAAGGATTGTTCTGTGACCAAGAGAAGTAATGCTGGGCAGAGCAAATCCACACTCCACTTGCCGGGTTGAGGAAGATTTTATAAGAAATGGTATACTATAAATTATTTCTATAAGTATTTCCTAAACTTTTCTGTTGCATTAACTTTTATTGTAGTAGTTTTCATTTATGTCTTTTCTTTTTACATTTGAAATCATTGTAGAAATAATGATTTCTACATTTAGAAATAATTAACCTTTAGAAATAATTATAAGAAAATAAAATTTTAAAATATTTTGAGTATTCTTTCCTTAGGATGTTAGAGATTAAAGGCCTGCATTTGGAAACCCACCTGCTGCCCCCTGCACTGAGTAAAGCAGAGCCAAGGCCTTGGAATATGTTGCACAGCATCACACCTGCATGTCCAGAGTCAGGTTATGTTTACAATCTGGGAAGCAGAGTCATGGGAGGGGAAAAGGGAGTCACAGCACATATATTGAGAGCTTTGTCTGATGTTGTTCCAGAATTCAGACTTCACAGTGAAACTGAGTCAGATACCAAGCAGAGTTGGGCAATGTCAGAAGGTTGTAGGTGGTACTAGAGAATTTTTCTGGAAAACTTCCTTTTATCCTCTCGGGGATTTGCATTGGGCTTCTGGGTCTACTGGATCATGGTATACCTCCTAAGGGTGGAGTTCAGCATTTGCTACAACTTCAGACTCCATCTTCTTTCTTGGTTGTGAGCAGGCCCACAGCATGATTGCCGTGTGGCTTCTCACAACATGGCCTCACCTCCTCCCTGGGTTCCTTTGAGGCAGCCCTCTCCTCCCTCTCAAGAGGAGCAGGAGAACAGGCCATGGAGGAGAGAATTCTCACAGTTTTGTCTTGTACACATTATGTTTATCTATAACAGTATGAGACTCAGGATATCTCAAGCCTTCAATTCAGCTCCTGGTAGCCCAGTTGGCCTCTCCCTCTTTCTTACACACACACATGAGAATATAAAATGAAAACTGCAATTACCCCTGGGTCAGGAAAAGCATTGAGACTTATCATTCAACAGCAAGTATTTACTGAGTATTGTGTTCCAGTTCCTGTCTAGGTGCTTGGAATGTACCAATGAGCAAAATAGGCCAAAAAAAAAAAAAAAAAACTATCTGCCCTTGTGAAGCTCACATTCCAGAGGAATTTTTTTTTTTCTATCCCATGTGAATGATAGTATCAAATTCTTCCCTCAAATGGTATTTAATGGGGAGGGGCATAGATAAGGTGGGAGAACCACAGACATGATCTGGACAAGTGGCTTCTCTGAGTGGGAGAGTGGGTAGAAAGGGGATGAGTGACAGTTAAATTCAACTACTTTACAGTTTTGTCTGGATTAAGACCATTAATCTTTTAAAGAAAATGGGGAAAAGCCTATTTAAAAAATCTAGGAAGCTTACAATTAGGCAAATTTTGCAAGTAAAATTATTTTCTTTTTTCCTCTCAGCAAATCTCTGCTTTTCAGGTGTTAACATAATCCACCTACCAGTCAGTCAGTCAGCATATCATGCTTGTCGTTTATAGTATGGCACTTCCCAGATAAGAATCCCATTTTCTTTTTTTTTTTTCTTACATGGCTTCAAGAGCCACCTGGCAGTCAGGCTGTTGAATTGAATTCAAGGATGCTTTCAGACTAGTGCCATGAAACAGGCAATTCACTGTATTTCCATAAGGCACATTACTGTCCCTCAGTGAATAATATCTGACAGAAACAGTAAAGAGCAACTTATCTAACATCTAACAAGCATTGCTTTTCCCAGGATGAGCAGAGAAAAGGATGCTGAAGGGAGCTATCGCATGTAAGTCTTAGCATCACTGAGTAATCACAATGAGTACATTGTAAGAAGTCAGTACACGCCCACCAATTGTAGCTGGAAAGCCTATACTATGACACCTGTCCTTGAAGAACTTAGGTGAAATTCCGTTTCAAGTGAAACAGAATAAAAAGCCTAATTCTCTGGAAATTCAAAAAAAGAGGGGTCTCTGTAGGTTGATTAATGGTGAAGGAGAAATGGCCCATGAAGCCATGCATGAGACCCAAGTAGATTTCTCTTGGTGAACTTTGTCTCCTCGTCCTATGAATTACTGAGCCAGAGTTGCTACCAAGGCTTTGCCATGGGAAAAAGTATTTTCATGGGTTTTCTATTTGATTATGGGTATCATCTCTCAGAAATGCCTACACAACTGCGATAGCACAAAGACCTTGCATAAGGATAATTAGCTAGTCAGTCAATAGGACTTTGGCTGCTATTTTCTGCTGGAAACAGACTGAAGCCTCAGTTTAAGTAAACAGTCTCATCCTGGGCAGAGGAAGACTTTTCTAATCCTTAACAGTGTTCTTTGGTTTGGTCAGCAGTCACTAAGTCATAGCTGACCCTTGTGACCCTATAGACTGTAGCTGGCCAGGCTCCTCTGTGCATGGGATTTCCCAATGAAGAACACTGGAGTGGGTTGCCATTCCCTTTGGGACTTAAGTCTCTTAGAGTCATAAGGTGAGCATGATGGGAAACAATTCCAGATTTTCCACTTGATTCTGTATTGTGAAAATTGCTACATTAAATGAACAATGAATTGGTTCATAGCTACTTTAGGGTAGATGGGTAGGAAATGTCATCACAATAGTTGTTTCCCAAATTGCAAACCAGTAGGAATATTTTTCTTGGAAAATTGAACACATATGTAACTATAACTAGTCTGATGTTTAGTTTTCCATTTAAAAAAAAGTATGAATAAATGTCTACTATATACAGTGTTTTGTGTGCTAACATCCATGGAGAATGGTTTTGGGCAGGGTTGACACCCATTTTATAAAATGATTATTAAAAGTCTAAATGGGATAAAAATTCAAACAAATACTTTTCTTAAAGTCATAAATTCAACCTAAAATTAAATCTACAGTTATTCCACGGTGGCTAAAGGTGGTAATCAAAGATTAAATGGATTTGCTTCACTGGGAGTCTCCAGTCACCATCAAAGCACCTCTAATTTCTAGATTGAGGCCTATTCCTATAATGAAACTGTTTTGGTTCTTTTACACTTTCCCCCTTCAACCCTAATAGATTCCTGTGGCTTTTGTGTTGTATTTTCATCATTCTGATCAGATAATTATTCCCATCCCATCTTCCTCATGCTTCTTTGCATCGTCTTTTGTTGCAGATTGAAACTTACATACACTTCTTCTTGTCTCCTTCCTACTAATTCTTCCCAGATTAATCCTTCCTACTAATCATTCTACAGGTGAATGAAAGGTGTTTACTATTCGATATGTTTTCTGTAGATTGTCAGCTGCTCCAGCTTTTTGCTGCTGAGAAGCATGGAGATATTCATTTAAGTCGCTAGGCTTCTGTCATGTCACAGTGGGATGGATGCCTGGGATCGAGTGGATGCTTAGAGTAGTACTGAAAGCTATGTCTCACTGGTGTCAGCAACAAGGCAGCAAAGAATGCAGCGATATCATTTTCAGAGGATACAGAAAAAGCATCCTCAAAGTGGAACTATTCTCTCAGAAATACCAGGCTTATTAATTTCTAGTTTTCAAGGGCTTGTAATCATGGGGGATGAACTTGAAGTTTAGAATTCTGTGGTTGTCATTCAATAATACTGGAGATCCAAGATGTATTCTCAGACAAAGTCTTTGCAAGCAGAAACTATCCTCTTGCTAGATGTTCATCAATGTTATTTATTTCTGAGCAATTTGGGATTCAATGAAACATCCTTGAGAGTTAGTCATTAAAAGAAGGACATAGAGTATTATAACAAGGAAAGATGTTCCTGCTATCTCATTAAAAGTAAACACAATGTGTATTACATGATCTGATTTTTTTATACACACACAAAACTTGGGTAACAAAGAATGAGGTTATTTACACCCAGATATTAGCTGGGGATATCTATAAGTGCTGGGATTACAGAGGATTCTTATATTTTTCTTTATGGTCATTTTAATTTTTGCAATAAACAAAAACAGTGGATTTGATAAATTTAAACCACAGATAATTTGGCTTCATATACAGAGAGCCCTCAAGGAGATAGCACTTACACTAGAAACAAGCAAACAGAGCAAAACAGAGCTAAAAGTCTATATTGCAGGAGTAACTTAGAGGTTTCATAATGATTTCCTAGTTCTGAAAGTGAAAATAAGTTCTGACAGATTTCAAATTAGTTTAGTCTTCATTGAGGTTTTCAGCGTTCCCTTTCAGTGTTCCAATGTGGGTTTTGTTTATACCTAACACTATTTCCAGATGGTTTGGGAGGAGAAAACAAAGATGTTTTAAGGCAGTGTCATCACATTTGATTCTCATATTTGGAAACAATATTTTATTGTGCCCTTCTTTAATACATACATATATACCCTTCCTTTGATATAGTTAAAGAATATTTTTTACTTCCTCTTATTCCTTTTAAAAATCTTTTTAAAATTATTATTACTTAGTGTTTTTTGATCTCACTCCAAAAGCTTTATGACAGCTGAGTTTAAGTGGTTGCTTCAGGCTACAGAAGTCAAAGATGTAATTGAGTTATGCTTCCAGGCTTGGCATACAAAATCAAGAAAAATTTCATTCATTATGATTAATTAATCTAGAAGCACAGTGGTAGTATTATGATTCTATTGTATCTGGAACTTGGCACATTTTCAACTGACATGTACATGGTGAAGGAGAGAAGGGAATGGTAACTCTGTGCCTGGCAAACTGCTCCATAATAGACAGCCTGGAAAAAAAACAAAAAACAGAACAAACAAGAGATCAGGGGAAGAAAAGATGTTACATATTGTACATACAGGCTTGGATTTTTTGAGATTCCTCTCACAATGAATGATATCCTAGAAAATGCCATAATATGGGATAATGAATGACTTACATGTCAGAGTTACCCTCAATATCACTTTTAGTATATACCTCACTTCATCCTACATAGTGTTATAGTGAAAATTAATCACCATGATAGTGATAGGTACAAGTGAGCAACCACAAAAACATTTCCAAACGCCTGTTAAAAAATAGGCATGGCTAGTGAGAACTGCCTGCTCAAATCCTTTTACATGCACTTCCTTCCTTTGCTGTAATAAACTTTAAAAGTAGATTACCTGGGATTTAAGTTATTATCTAGCAGACAGTTATTATAACTAAGGGACCAGCATCAGTTGAGGAGGGACACTTCTCAACAGTGAAGATGATGAAAGACAAGGAAAGAAAGGGAGAGAGAGAGAGAGAGAGAGAGGGGAGAGGGAATTAGGAGTGAACCCGTTAGCCACTGTGTATTTTGCAAGAACACAAAATAACAAACAATCACAAAATCTCAGTGACATACAGCAATAATCATGTATTTAGCGTGCATCTGTAGGTCAGCTCTGCTGGTCTCTACCAGGCTTGCTCATGCAAATGCAAATCATGGGGTGATCAGTTGCTCTAGGCTGGCTGGAATCTACTGGGCTTCTTGGGTTCAAAATGCAGGTCTATAGGTCAGCCAAGAGACTCTGTCTCCCATCTTTCTGTGAATAACTGGCTAGCTGAGGAATGTTTGTCTCATGGCAAAGGCAGAGGCTCAAGAGAGAGCAAGCTCCATCACACAGCAGCTTCCACTTTAAGTGCCCATGACATCTGTCAACCTTACTGAAGGAAGTCGCATAGCTGGGCATTAGTAGAATGGGGAAATAGTGGACCATGGAGAGAGAGAAAGAATTTTAACACTAGCTCCATCATCACAGAAGGTGAAATGGGGAGGGGAGTGAGAGTAAGAGAGACAAGGAAACAAATAATTTTCTTTAGATCTTCCCTGACCCAGAGCCAAGCCAATGAGGAACTCATATTGGTAATGTTCAACTGTTGAAGGTTTTGGGAGATTCATCATAATTTATTTTGAAGAATTCTTGCTAATAACATGGTGGTAACTTTGGGGAACACATTCTGTTGTGGGTCATAGTCTCATTTTGGCAGAAACTTTCTTTCCCATATACTGGCATGACGTTTTTTTCTAAGCAGTGTGGGAGAAACTTTCTTTTCTGGGGGCCTGTGGATTTCAATTTGTCATTAATTTTAAATCATTCTGTCATCATGACAGCTCAGGGGCCTACAGATGCAAACATCAGATAAGGCAGGTAGGTGTAAGTTAGGTTGCTAGCTCTGAAATGTACTGAGGATAAGTGCTATATATGGATGAGATCCAAAATATACTTCCTATATAAGAAAGCCAGTTAAAGACAAAGAGCTCTTTAATTATTAAGGCACATATAGGAATACTGACAAAAGACTGACTTCCATAACTGGCTCTGTGTACATTTTGTGACATTATGCAAAGGAAAGGAAACCCTTTTTATTCCTTACTACTGCTGCTGCTGCTGCTAAATCGCTTCAGCCGTGTCCGACTCTTGGGACCCCATAGGTGACAGCCCACCAGGCTCCCCCATCCCTGGGATTCTCCAGGCAAGAACACTGGAGTGGGTTGCCATTTCCTTCTCCAATGCATGGAAGTGAAAAGTGAAAGTGAAGTCGCTCAGTCGTGTCAGACTCTTAGTGACCCCATGGACTGCAGCCTACCAGGCTCCTCCGTCCATGGAATTTTCCAGGCAAGAGTACTGGAGTGGGGTGCCATTGCCTTCTCCTTTTATTCCTTGAAGTATCTTATTTTCTATGCCTGTAAAATGAGATATTTAAAACATAGAGCAAAACGCAACTATATAACTGAAAGATCTATATACTAAAATATTAAAATCTGTAATTCTGACAAAAGTGTGTTCTACTTTCAGGGTTTTACAAAAACGTTGATGCATCTGTGTAGGATTTAGACTAAAGTGAGGCAGAGGCCCTTTTTCTGTCCCTTTTAGACCATCTCTGCTGATAAACATGGTTGTGAAAATCATATTTCTCTTCAACAATGCCCACAGTTCACTCTACGGCTTCCTTGGTGAGAAGTGGTGGTGGTGATGGCAGCCACAGCAACATGGAGTGGCTGCTCTCGTCTCCCCGTCCCTGCACTGTAGCTTCATGGGCGCCCAGAAGCCACCGCAACAGTGGCGACAGACTGGGAACAGGTTCTTGACTCAGGCATGGCTCCAGAAGTGTCTCACCGGTAGTAGTAGCTGGTGAATGAATCAGTTCTGTATTAGTCTGCAATCTCTTCTAAAGACCCAGAGCCTGATCATTCCACACATCTTATAATTTCATAAGAACTCATTTTCTGTATAAATCTTCCTGCTTATAAATACCTGAAGTGATATCTCTTTCCTGAACTGAACCTTGACTAACATGGAAACCTAACTTACACAAATATAAAATAATCTAGAAAAGGATCATACGGCTAATCTGGTAGGAACATGCAAACAAACGATCAAACTAATGTTGCACTTGTATTTCCTCTATATACTCATCAACAGCTATGTACCTATGCCATCAAGAAAAATGCTCTAAAAATTTAAGATGTAGATAAATGTTGCATTGTTGTTGTTGTAGTTCAGTCATTAAGTCATGTCCAACTCATTGAGACCCCATGAACTGCAGCATACCAGGCTTCCCCATCCTTTACTATCTCCCATCCAACCATCTCATCCTCAGTCACCCCCTTCTCCTCGTGCCTTCAATCTTTCATGACATCAGGGTCTCTTGCAATGAATTGGTTCTTTGCATCAGATGACCAAAGTATTAGAGCTTCAGCTTGAGTATCAGCTCTTCCAGTGAACACCCAGGACTGATTTCCTTTAGGATGGACAGGTTGGATCTCCTTGCAGCCCAAGGGACTCTCAAGAGTCTTCTCCAACATCACAGTTCAAAAGCATCAATTCTTCGTTGCTCAACTTTCTTTATAGTCCAACTCTCGCATCCATACATGACTACTGGAAAAACCATAGCTTTGACTAGATGGACCTTTGTTGACAAAGTAATGTCTCTGCTTTTTAACATGCTGTTTATGTTTGTCTTAGCTTTTCTTCCAAGGAGTGAGTGTCTTTTGAGTTCATGACTGCATTCACTGTCCACAGTGATTCTGGAGTCCAAGAAAATAAAGGCTGTCATTGTTTCCATTGTTTCCTTATTTACTTCCATGAAGTGATGGGACCAGATGCCATGATCTTAGTTTTCTGAATATTGAGTTTTAAGCCAACTTTTTCACTCTCCTCTTTCACTTTCATCAAGAGACTCTTTGGTTCCTCTTTGCTGTCTGCCATTAGAGTGGTATCATCTGCACATCTGAGATTGTTGATATTTCTCCCAGCAATCTGATTCCAGCTTGTGAGTCATCCAGCCCAGCATTTCCTATACTCTGCATATAAGTTAAATAAGCAGGGTGACAATATATAGCCTTGACATACTCCCTTCCCAATTTTGAACCAGTCCATTGTTGCATATCTAGTTCTAACTGTTGTTTCTTGTCCTGCATACAGGTTTCTCAGGAGGCAGATAAGGTCGTCTGGTATTCTCATCTCTTCAAGAATATTACACAGTTAGTTGTGATCCACACAGTCAAAGGCTTTAGCATAGTCAGTGAAGCAGAAGTAGATTTTTTTTTGTAATTCCCTTGCTTTTTCTGTTATCCTATGGATGTTGGCAATTTGATTTCTGGTTCCTCTGCTTTTTTAAAATCCAGTTTGTACATCTGGAAGGTCTCATTCACATACTGCTGAAGCCTAGCGTGAAGGATTTTGAACATAGTATTGCTAGCATGTGAAATGAGTGCAATTGTATGGTAATTTGAACATTCTTTAGCATTGCCTTTCTTTGGGATTGGAATGAAAACTGACCTTTTCCAGTTCTAGTTGTTGCTTCTTGACCTGCATACAGATTTCTCAGGAGGCAGGTCAGTTGGTCTGGTATTCCCGTCTCTTTCAGAATTTTCCACAGTTTATTGTGATCCACACAGTCAAAGGCTTTGACATGGTCAATAAAGCAGAAATAGAGGTTTTTCTGGAACTCTCTTGCTTTTCGATGATCCACTGGATGTTGGCAATTTGATCTCTGGTTCCTCTGCGTTTTCTAAAACCCGCTTGAACATCTGAAGTTCACAGTTCACATATTGCTGAAGCCTGGTTTGGAGAATTTTAAGTGTTACTTTACTAGCCTGTGAGATGAGTGCAATTGTGCGGTAGTTTGAGCATTCTTTGGGACTGCCTTTCTTTGGGACTGGAATGAAAAGTGACCTTTTTCAGTCCTGTGGCCACTGCTGAGTTTTCCAAATTTGCTAGCATATTGAGTGCAACATTTTAACAGCATCATCTTTTTTGCTGTATTATAAGAATTCAAATACATAGTAATTAAGGAGACTTCCTCATGATAATATTTTTCTGATATTAATATAGTTACAGGAGATAGTCTTTTAATTCAAGATTAAGAATTCTAAAATTCATTTGGAGTAACAAAGAACTAAGAATAACCAAGATACTCCTGAAGAAGTAGTAGAACAAAGTAAGGGGATGTGCCTTACCAGATATAAATTTATTCTACAGCAATGAAAAATAAGATAAAGTGATATTATTACTTGGGAGAAACTGAAAGAACAGAATTGAATGTCTAGGAAGAGACTCACACAGTATGGAAGCTTCATATATGATAGGGGAGGCAGTGAGGCTCAGTTGGGAAATCATGAACTAGTCACTCTAATATGGTGAGAAAACTAGATACAGGAATTATTTATTTATTTATTTATTTATTTTAATTAATTTATTTATTTTGATACAGGAATTTTTTAAAAGCCCTACTTCACTCTGCACACACACACACATACACACACACATTTCACTCTGTTCACACACACACTTCAAAATGATTTGATGATTTATCCATGAATTGCAAAATTTTAAAACTGAGAGAAAAATATAGTAGAATAGCTTTAAGATTTCTGAGCAGGGTTGAGTAGGGACTACATTCTTAAACAAGATACAACAACTAAAAAAAAAAAATGGCCTTGTCTTTAACTTCAGTTATTTCCTGGAAAATGTAGACATCTAGTCAGATGCCTCAATAATTGGTTCTCCACAAGTGGTATACGTGGGCTTCCCAGCTGGCACTCGTGGTGGGAACCTGCCTGCCCATGCAGGAGATGTAAGAGATGTGGTTCTGATCCCTGGGTCGGGAAGATCCCCTGGAGGAGGCATGGCAACCCACTCCAGTATTCTTGCTTGGAGAATTCCATTGGAGAGAGGAGCCTGGTAGGCTACTGTGCACAGGGTTGCAAAGAGTCGGACACGACTGAGGTGACCTAGCACACAGGGGCAGCAGGGTCACATCCAGATGACTGGGACGTAACAGGAACAGAGGGTTAAAGGCGGAAACAAGTTGCGTGTAGACCCAGTTTGTAAATATGAGCAGCCAGGTGTGTGCCACCCGCTGCCATTCCAGAAAAGGCAGGACATGTGGGAGGGATAGAACTCAGCAGATTCCCATCATATCAGGTCTCATTGTAACATCTTGTTAGTTTCATTCCCTATTAAATGATCCATAGTGATAAGACTTTATGGCTTTTTTTGTTATAAATTCTGTTCAATGAAAACCCTTGAAGAACATATGGCATCTCTAGTTCCTCTAAATGTGAAGCATTTAAAACATTGTTATTGATTTTAAAAATAACTGGATATTTACATGTATTTTAGTATAATGTAAAGTGTCTTAAACTGTAAAAGACTTAGCAGAAGTCTGCTGACATCTTAATGGCCTAGGGAAGAAAATGGTAAAAAAAAAAATCTTTCTTTTGGAATGATAGTACTATTCTAGGTGTGATGAAGAGGGAAATAATATAGCAAGATGTATATGTGGAGAAATAAAAATGTGCATGCTTTCAGCCAGAATTCACAGACCAGAATAGTGAAAATCAACTATTTTGGAATGGAAAGCAATTCCTCACTTTTTATATTATAGCAAAAATTCCTCTAAAGGGAAAGAGAACATTTTAATAAAATGGAGGTCTATCATAACAGTTTAGAAATAGGATGACTGATAAAACAAGCTCATATTTTTTTAATGTGCTTCTTAAAACTTATAAACTAAACCTCCTATGGACTAGTATCCTTTAACATGAGTAGTCATTTCTCTTTTTATTTTTAACATTTTTTAAGTTGGTGGACAACTTTCTTTTCCAAAGATTTCTTGACTTATTAGATACAGTGCAAATAAAAAGGAGTAATATCTTAAAAGGAAGCATCTAAGAGCCTTAACCCAACAATATAAAAGCATATATATCTCAGAATTCGTAGACCCAAGTTCCAATGATTAGTATTGAGATCTTAGGCAAATCTTCCAACTTTCTTATGTTTCGATTTTCTTGTCTGTAAAATGAGGATATTGTATAAAATGATGTTGAAATCTAGAAAGCAGAAGGGCAAGTATTAAGCACCAGGGAAGCTGCAGACTCTGAGTGTAAGAGAAAGTCAGAGTGGAAAAAATAATGAGCATAACAGAGTTTTACTCTTTCAGAGAGACTGGGTGTCTATTGAGCTAAAAAGACGGATGGTATTCAACATGGGAAAACATTAACGTAGTGGAGACCGAGGTGGACACTGATCTGGAAAAAAGGTAAAACCCCAAGTTAGAGAACTAGGGCCTAAGAACCAGGCTACTTTTGCTGAAGGATGTGCAAGCTGCTGAGACTGGGGCCAGTGCACCTGGAAGTACTCCTTTCTCAGCTCTGACATCCGTGTTTGGGGTTAGGAGAGACTGGCCTAAGGGGATGGGAGCAAGAAACACCAGGAAGGTGAGAACAGTGGCTGTGGAACCAGGAACCCGAACAGCACTGTGATCTTCAAGACATTAGTTTCCCCACTGAGAGTAACCAACAGAAGAAGGAGAGATTTCATTAGCACTTCTGTAAAACCAGAAAACAAGTCCTCAATAAGCTGTATGGCTGTCAGCCCAGAAGCTTCACTGGAAATCATTTGGAAAGTCATGTTTGTCAACAGAAAATTAAAATGCCTTTAATGTTAGTTGCTTAAATGCCGTCTCACATTCTCACCACAGCCTCCTTTCCTGGGGAGAAAATTTCAAATTTGTCATTATTATCCTCTCTTAGAAGTGGCTCAGGGCAGTTGTTGTATGAGACATAAACCAAAGCACAACAAACAACTTCCGAATGGGATGCCAGTGTCGTGTATGGAAGCAGCATGGAAACCACAAAAGGAGAAGAGTAGGCAGCAGATTTGTCAGGTTGCCAGTAAAAGACAATGTCTAAATTCCTGTAACCAGATCTGCCTTTAGGATATTTTTTGTTTTCCAAATCAGACCTGGTGTTTTCCGGAGTGATGAACACTAATACTCTAAGCAGCAGTCTTAATCTGTACTACTTTGAAATTTGTAATTGAAAATTAATCAGGTCACCCTGTTGAGGATAAGAACTTCATACATGAAAAAAATCCCAGGGCAGTTAGGGGTCCTGTTGAGCCATTTGTATTTTTTTTAATTGTTTATTTAGATTTTATTTTTCTGGACTTAGTTTATATGCTGTTGCTTTCTATGCGAGTTAATCTCTATGCCTCTCTGCCAGGTTTTCAATACAATATAGTGGAGTGGAAAGAATGTTGGGTTATATCTCATCTTTACTTGCAGAGAGCCAGGGGGCTGGGCTTTTAATTTTTCTGAGGCTCTCTGCAGTCTGTAAGTAAGGAAAATCATACCCATTGCAAAGTTGTGTCATGAGGAATAATGTGAGGGAAACTGCACAAGGTCTGCTGCTGCTGCTACTGCTCAATCACTTCAGTTGTTTCCAATTCTTTGTGGCCCCATGGACTGTAACCCCCCAGAACATGGGATTCTCCAGGCAAGAATACTGGAGTGGGTAGCCATGCACTCTTCCAGAGGATCTTCCCGACCTAGGAATCGAACCCAAGTCTCTTGCATCTCCCGCATTGCAGGTGGATTCTTTACCTGCTGAGCCATCCAGGAAATCCATACAAGGTCTGACTTTTCACATATAGTTTCCTTTTTTGGCCTACAACTGGCCCCATCCTACTTAGTATAGTATAGTATTAGTCGCTCAGTTGTGTCCAACTTTTTGCGACCCCATGGGCCGTAGCCTGCCAGGCTCCTCTGTCCGTGGGATTCACTAGGCAAAAATACTGGAGTGGGTTGCCATTTCCACCCTACTTACTTAACTACATTTTTTGCTCCCTTAAAGCTACTAAACCAGGGCTTCCCGGGTGGCTCAGACAATAAAGAATCTGCCTGCATTGCAGGAGACCCAGGTTTTTGATCCATGGGTCAGGACCATCCCTGGAGAAGGAAATGGCAACCCACTCCAGTATTCTTGCCTGGAGAATCCCATGGTCAGAGGAACCTGGCAGGCTACAGTCCACAGGGTCAAAAAGAGTCGGACACAACTGAGCAACTAACACCTTCACTTTAAATCTACAACTTTCACTAGTGCCACCTGGGAAGCCCCAAACCTACAACTTTCACTCTAGCAAGTGAAAATCTCCTTAATGTTTTTGTCATTCTAATTCTCACTTTCCACTGTGGGCTATACGACTATGGCCCCATCCTCTTTACCTAATTTTATTCATCTTTCAAATCTAAAAGGCAAACATGTCCACACAAAAAGATCAACACAATGGAAAAGGATCATGTTATTTTACTCCTAACATATTTTCTTGGCTACATATTTGTGTAGACAATCATTCCTTAACTTGTAGATAGTGTGTGGAATGCATAAAATAGACTTACTGAAGTTTGTATATACAACATTCAATTTCAATTCTACAAATATTTATTGCTTCCCTATCATGTAAAGGGTATAAATTTGAGCAAAAAAATCAACCTCTTCCCTCATGGGCTTATTGTCCCCGTAGGAAGAAAGATGAGTGATGCTTTATTTTTCTCATGTGCTTTTCTCTCAACTAAGGCAGTTATTACGAAGTATCTTGTGTGTTTACATTTGGTGAAGTTCAGCCCATCAATAGTCTTTTCTTTGTATTTTCTGGACATTAAAATGAGATTATGTAGTCAATATTTTAAATAATACAATATATGCTGATTTTAAACAAGGCACTGTGATTTTCCATCAAGGCTATTTAGAAATTATATAGAGGTAAAAATGGACAAATTCTTTTGCCAACAGATTATAGCTTGGTAAATGATTTGTTAGGAGTTAAACAAAGGGCTTAGTGAAAAGGTGATATAACCAGAACACACTCTCCAGAGGTTAGTTACATTTATCAGATGAAAAATGTGTTTAACCACTAGAATACATGTCAATCCATGTGATTCCTCACTTTCAATCAATGTATGGTAAGTCTGGTTAACTATATTTGAGTATATTTTGTCATCCTTATTCACATGGTTTATAGGTTTATATTTGAACTCAAAGCTGCTACCTTAATTTATTAGTACCAAGCTGGAGGTTTGTCCCGTCCTCTTCTAGAACATTCTCTTTCTACACTATTAACGTCTCTGTCTCATAAACTAAACCTTATTTTCTCTCTTTACTGAGAAGACTTTGTTCTTCAGAAAATAAAAAGAAGGCAGTGACATATTCCTGGGGGTGCTGTTCAGCATGGACTTTATGGTGGGGCACTTTTACTGATTCCTCTGGGCAGATGAGGGACACGCGCTGCTTGTGTTAGAAAGGTTACCTGGGAGGGACGGCCTTCAGTCCTTTGAGTTGCTTGCCTATTTGAGAACCTGCTGAGCATGATTACAAATCACGAGTTGGGCTTGAATTTTCCCAAGCTGGCTGCAGAGACGACTTGTTTAGGCTCTCAGTGACTAGCCACAGCCCACAGAGAATGTGTGTTTACCCAGACCTTTTCCATGGTTTACTCTGAAAATTGGTTCAACCACATGGGAATCTAGTTAGACTCTTGGAATTATAATCTTTGACTGGCATGTAGCCCAAACATTTTAAAATAGGATTTGGAAATCAGATTGGCGCTTAGGAAATAAGCAAAGAATAGAAAGAGTCCTTATCTAAACCTCCTTCAGGTCCATCTGAAGTCCACCTTTTAGAGCATGGATTTCCATTACCGAATCATCCATTTTTAAGAGTTGTAAGTAGGAAGTAGAATTTTAGTGACACAAAGTGAAAGATAATGTTTCAGGCCCCATGCAGCTCAGTGTGAAGGTAAAGGTGTATGGAAACTTACATATATATTTCACCCAGCTGTTCTGGAGGATAAATTCCTGTAGAATAAGGTTGACTTTATGGAATACACCTGTGGCGTTTCATCCATGGGCCAAAGTCAGTGCTATGGTTGATAAACTGAAGAGCTGATAAATAAGCTTTAGGAATATTCAAGTTATTATATCTGCATTTCTGAATACAAGAGGGAAAAATTAAGACTGAAGCTTTATTTGAAAATGCGTTGTTTTACTTGTTAATGATAAACCATAGTTACTAATAGAAAGAAAAATCTTACCCATAGTAGAAAGCTAGTAAAAAAAAAAAAAAAAAAACACACACACACACAAAAAAACTTGCTGTTCAATGAAAAACTTGCCTTTTCTAGTTCTAACACTCAGTAGCTAAAAGCAGATCATTGCTATAAAGAAGTATTTACCAATTTTAAAAGGTCTTGGCCCATCATAGCTAGTGTTAGATTTGGAATATAGCTTTTGTTGCCAAGGTGACAAACACTTATAAATATAACACATCTTCTAATGTGCTTTTAACTTGGTATTTTTATGGCTTTTAAATCAGATACCATTAGCAAATATATTAGGTAATTTAGCTGAAAGACCATTTTCCTCTAACACTTTTTGTTACATTTCCCCAGGTATTTCAGTAAATGTCTGTTGTGACATTCTACTCCTGCTAGGCTTCCAATGTAAGGGGATACATAAAGTACATCTGGTAAAGATTAACATATATTACCTTGCCTTTTTTGTATTGATCACCAAAAAATGTTAAAAGAGAATTAAATTTGTAATCTCCTTGAAAAGCAATCATTGTTCCTACTGTTATTTGGGGGTCTATATCCCCTCCCCCAAGTAACAATCTGGCCTTAAGATTCAATTCATGGATGACAGGGGTTTGGGGATAGCATAAGAACTATATATTAACACTCCCCCAAATCTCCACACCGAAATGCTTTTTCTTAGATATCAAAAAAGGAGGCTATGGAGAAAATAATTACAATAGACCATCTGGAGCATTACTAAATTTGCAAGTCTCAGTTTATTGTTCCAAACAGTAAATTCAACAGCCCGGGCAGGGAAGGAATCAGCTCTAAATGTATTCACTGGATTTTTTAAGAGACTTGTGAGGTGGACATACTTGTCACAGCAAAAATAAAATCAGATGAGACATAGAGTTTAAGTCCAAATACCCACTTATTGTTACCTTGTCAGAAATTCTTTAGATAATTGTTCCTTAATTCATTCATTCTTCTTTCTTTCATTCATTCAATCAACAGACATTTAAGAAGCACCAGCTATTTTTCAAGCATTGGAGAACAGAGATGAACAAATGCTGGCCCTCAGGAATATATCAGGAAAGAGGTAGGCAAATAAATGAAGTATTACAACTCTGATAAGTGCTAAGGTAGAGCTCACACACAAAGGAATTGAAGACGAGTCCCCAAAAAAGAAAGATGCTGCAAATTGTCATGGAGAGTCAAGATGGAAAAGAGAAATATATATTTTACTTGAACAGCAAAACTCTTGACACTTAATGTTTTAATAGTAAATCCACAGTTACTATTTCCTTACTGTGTGATCCTGAATGTTTCTCTGTGCCTCAGTTATTCCCCCTGTGTAATGTAGATAATTATCCTTGCCACCCGCAAAGCTCACAGAAGACTGTTGATAGGAATAATGGGATACAAGTGGTGTAGCTATTTGAATTCTTTGGAAAAAAAGATGCTGTGTAAACACACAGCATCCTTATTATTCCAAGCGGTAGCATTTTGGATAATTACTGTATAATGCTGCACCTTTGTGTGTGTGTGGTTTGTTTCTTTATAGAAAAGTAAGTGCTAATGTCGAGTTTCTCTAATAACTTTGGGAGCAATTTTAATCCAGCAGACAAAACATAATAATCTTTAGAGTAAGTTAAATCCCTTTGTATGTGAGTAGATTTTGTTATTTACCAAGGTCTTAGACAATTTTACCACAGTTATGAAAAAAAGTGCCCAGCAAGCCCAATTCTCTCTTGTAAGTGTCTGAAAGGCACTATTGTGGACAGACCAGAATCTTCTTTACAACAGACAGAGTTCTGCGTGTGTGTGTGTGTGTGTGTGTGTGTGTGTGTGTACTCGCGAATGCGTTGTGTGCACGCTTGAGCCCAGGGCTTGCCAGAAAGAGCTGGGAACGAGCTGAGACTGGCTAGCATACCTGAGGCAGCTGTTACACTGTGGCGCCTGGATTCTTCTCTCAGACTCCAGGTTGGCTCCCCTCCTTCTCCTCTGCCACCTCCTCCTCCTCGTCTCAGTCTAACTCTCTGTTTTTCTTCGTCCTTCCTGTGATCCGATGGAAGATTCCCATGACCTGAGACTGTACTGTAGTCCCGCTGCCAGACATTCCAGGACTGTCTGGCTAATGGAAGAACCTATATTGGTCAGAAAAATGACCCTCAGCATTCTTACCTGTGTCATCTTTTCTTTCATTCATTCATTCTCCTGATGTTCTCTCTCTCTCTCCCTCTTTTGCTTGCTTCCACTCTCACCTTGATTTTCATGCTTAGGATTAGCCGTAAATTACTTGTGGACCAGTTCAGGCCAGATTTGCTCTTGGGTCCTAAAACTTGCTTTAGGATTTCTTAACAAGACCTGTCTTATCAACTCAACCTGGGATTTACCTAGGCACTTCAGCCATTCATTAATAGAAGAGGCAGTCTGTATTAAAGAGCCTGGGCTAATTCCTCCTCTCCCCCCTAGAAGCAGTGCTGCTCAGCAAGCTTCCTCCAGGAGCAGTGAGGTTACACAGCGTGCTAAATACCTGCAAGGATTAAAAAAAAAAAAACTATACAGGACACTACTTTTCAGTTTATTTGGACTTTCATGGTTTGAGGTAGTTTGTTTGTGGCCATCACTGGAATTAGACAGAACTTGTATAGCCAACCCGGGTGAATTTTCCTAGGGAGAAATGCCAGAAATAAATTAGTATGGGAAAGGTAAAGACCCCCAGGGCCCTTGACAAGGGTAAAAAGTATATATCACCACTGGAAAGACCAAAGATATTAATCCTAAGAGATGGTCTCTAGTTACATTTCATGGTTTGGGACCCACTGACAGAAAAGAGCAATTACTTAATAGTTGTATTTTTAAAAAAACTTTGACAAAAATCCCAATCATGGTGGATTAGGTATATTTAATATCTCAATTAATAAGCCTTCTACAATAGTAACATGTCAACTTTGGTTCAAGAAATCTACTCCAGTTGATAGTCATCCAGGAAACATCTTTCATGCCCACATATTAAATTTAATCTGCCATCCCTGTTTTATAAGACTTTGTATTCATCTGTTGAAGAAAAGATGCTTATTTTATCATTCCAACTTAACAGCTTGCTTAGCAAAGCTGATAGGTAGGAGTTTAGAAGATATTCATTGAATGCCTATTTTGTATATTTACAAAAGAGGTAGATTTAAGGGAGTTACCCAAAAGCAGTGTGTTTTTTGTCCCACCATTATCCTATTGGTCTTCCTTTCATTCAGCAGATTTATCTGTCATGAAGAATTTAAGTTTCATATTTTCCTCTGTCAGTTGTGAAAAGGCCTGTCAGCTGGGGCTTACACTACAGTTTGCCAAAAGGCCTATAGCACACAATGACAATACAGTCTTATACTTGTGCTCTGAGTCTCCAGATAATCCCCCACTTTCCTCCTCTGCAGACCAGTTATGATCAGGCTTAAGTTGCATATTCCGTTTTAGCCAGATTTTGCTGATAAATGCTATCAGCAAGACTGAAATGAAATACAGCAGGTTTAGCTCTTATTACCAGTGTGGAACATGCCTTGGGAATTGTGTGTGTGATACCGAGACAGTAGTTGTATAAAACCATTTAATTCACAGAAACTAAATAAAGGAATGTTAATGGTATTGGCTTTTATCTGTTGAATGTTCCAAGGTCTTTTATTCATGCACCTGAAAATACAGACCTCTGATTAACATTCCAGGAGATGTGCCAGAGATACTGGGCCATTTCCCATATTGCTTCCGGTAGGGATATAATTTTGAGAGAAAACTATGCAAAGTCTTAACATTATTGATTGATACTTTCAAACACAAGATACTTTGTTTTTGCCATTTTTATTCTAAGTTCACCAATGCCCCAATCTAAGAAAGATTTACATTTCCCACATCTATACAGAAGCTGCTATAGTCTCATTAAATGGAAACTATACAGTTAGTTGGAGGCCTGCAAATCTTTCTTTTTATAACCTGCTGGATCTGCAGCAAAATGTGAAGGACTCGTATATTAGAAAAATTCATCATTGCCTTAGCCAAGGAGAGGGAAGGGTTAATCATCTTTCCTAGAACTCTGGAGTGGAACAAAAGCTTGCAGCTTGACACAAAAATAACATCACAATGAGAAGTGAAATTGCTTCTAAGGCTAAATTGCTTCATTTGAAAATTGTAGTGATACTGAGAACAATTATGTCACTTAAACTTTCACAATTTTGTTTTTATAAATCAGTTGTAAAACTATCATGTGGTTTAAATGCAATTATTTAATAAGGGCATTTGTAATTGTCCAACATAATCAATTATGCTTCAATCAGTTTCTTCTCTGCAACTGTGTTTTTGTTAGCGGCTGAGTCATTCTTATGGTAATACATACTTTTTGAAAAAGCCAAATACAATCATTGTTTTCTAGAAAAGTTCTTTCCCCAAAGCAAAGCATTTCCTTAACTGCAAACTGAATCTCGGAATTCTTTTTTTTCCTCCCTTGTCTTGGAAACTAAATATCTGTTCAAAGCATGAGAAGGAAAAACATACTGTTAAATAATAGGTGAAGTGAAATTGGTTGAGTCATGGTAGTGTTGTCAAGCATGTTTTCTGAGCTGAGACCAAGGCCAGAGCCCAGGAAGCATGGAGTGGCACATGCGAGTTACCCAGTAGGAGCCGTGACAATGTTGGTACCACAAGTCTCAGATCATGACTTTGATTTTGTAGGAAGGAGAAGAGATTAATCATGGGCTAAGTCTAGGTGCACTCAGGCCTCCCAGAGGCTAGAGGATTTTAGTTGCTGTGTTGTGCTATTTATGAGCCATTTGGTCCACTTTGGACTGCCTAGAGAGCATTTCAACTGAAGTCTCTGCTAGTGCCTTGCCCCTAGGTTTTGCCTGGTTCATTCTGATCTCTGTACCCACTGGCTTGACCAAGAGGTTTCTCACGAAGCCAGGCTCTCAATCTCTCTTTCCTCTCCCCTGCCTCTTCTCTTGTTTATACAGATTCTCCCTTACTTTGACTTACATTTCCTTTTTTTTTTTTTACATTTGACTTTTACATTTCCTGATTCTCTAAAGATTCTCACCACTTCATGGAAAATAACCTTTTTCCTCTCTCTGCTGTGCATCCTGCCCTGAGAACAGATCCTGCTATTTATGAGCATTTCTCATTTCAGTCTCTATTGAAGAGAAGGAATGAGTCCTGTCAGTGATATAAGATGTTTAGCTTCAGTGACATAGATCCAGCAGAAACTGCAGGAGGAATCCAAACAAAGGTTTCACCATCCTGGAACCAGTGAATTTGTTGTTTCAAAATCCAAATCCAGTAGTATCACTTCCCAGCTTAAGACCAGTCTGTGGTATTCCTTTATCATAGGCTAAAAGCCGAAAGGTTTTGTATGCTCTGGCCCAAGTAGTTCTCAAGTTTTTCTCACATCTTCTTTCCCTTCATTCTGTCCTAATCACAGTCGTTCTCTCTAAAAAACTTTTCTCTTCCAGCTTAGGACCTATACATCTGCTGTTCCCTCTGCTTGTGATTCCACTCACCCTGTCGTGGCCCAACTGCATATCCCTTACCAGGCTAGTTCTGTCTCATTTCTTTTTCCCCTTTCAGATCAAGCATCACCATTTCAGGAACACCAACACCAATACCCTGAACCAAGAGCACATTCTTCCTGTTGTATTCTTATAGGGTGACAGACTTTTCCTTCATGTTATTTATAATACTTGTAATGTTACATTTGTTTGCACTATTAGTGGATAATTATCCCATTCCAGTGGTCCCTACTCAAGAACATGGACTTTATCTCTGCTTTACCTGGCGTCTCTACACTCAGCAGGAACTCAGTTTGAATGAATTAACTCTTTGGGGTTCATAGAAATTTTATACCAGAAAACAAGGAAAGCAGATTTCTTAAACCTGGCTCAAGTATCAGGGTTTTAAAAGTATCCGCACATGTATTCATGCAGTACTGTACAATGAGAAATTGAAAACAGCCTAAGCATCAAAGGAAGAGCAAATAAGTAAATTGTGCTAATACTTATAAAACATAATACTGTGCAGCAGTTAAAATTAATGAATTAGTGGCATAGGTGTCCTCAAAGTGTGAAAGTTGCTCAGTCATGTCCTACTTCTCTGCGAGTCCGTGGACTATACAGTCCGTGGAATTCTCCAGGCCAGAATACCGGAGTGGGTAGCCTTTCCCTTCTCTAGAAGATCTTCCCAACCCAGGGATCTAACCCAGCTCTCCTGCATTGCAGACGGATTCTTTACCAGCTGAACCACCAGGAAAACCCAAGAATACTGGAGTGGGTAGCCTTTCCCTTCTCCAGGGGATCTTCCGGACCCAGGAATTGAACTGGGGTCACCTGCATTGCAGGCAGATTCTTTACCAACTGAGCTATCAGGGAAGCCCATATCCTCAAAACACACACATAAAGAAAACGGGCATAAAAATACATGTTGGTTTATTTGCCTAGAGTCCATGGAAGAATATTCAGAGACAATAACAGTGATAACATAAGTAAGTACTTAGGAAATTTAGAAAGTGTGGGAAGATGAGACCTTCAGAGTTCTGTCCTTCCTTTCGCATCATTCCTCAGTCAGAATGTAATCAGTCCCTGCTCCTGTCTTTGGCCACATTGCTACTGTTTACTTTCCAGGGCAGTTCTTAATTGCACTTAGGAACAAATGAATCTCCAAAGTGTAAAGAATCATTTATAAATGGAAAAAGTCAAAGGAAATAAACTATAGAATAATAATAATATGGAATAAAATCAGTAATATACGAAAATATTGAACTGTATCTCCTTTTGAAATATTATATGGGACTAAATTTTAACATATAATATTTTCAAAAGAGGAGTTAAAGTTCAATATTTTTGTATATTACTGGTTTTCTTCTATATTGTCATTGTAGAAGATGTCAAAGACCTAGTTGAAAATTAAGTGAAATAGGTAAAAATTCTCCAAGACCCATGCTCAACTCTAGATGGAAGACATTACACATAGATGTATCCAATGCATTATGGCCTTGCTCATAGTGTAAGCTGCCTCCCTCTCCAACTCTCTCTCTCTCTCTCCTTTTTTTTTTTTTTTGGTGTGTATGGGGTTGGAAAGTTTTAGAAGCCATTTCCCCCCAAAATATGTTCCTTACTCATCTTACTGCAATGCCTTCAAATCCACTTTCCTTGTTGACTTTGAGTCAATACATGGAAGAATATTCTTAAACCCATAGGATTTTAGAATGACAGAAAAGTTTTACTATTTTAGATTAGATGAGAAAAATGATGGTCGGAGAGTTAAAGTAACTTTCCAAGGCCACCCAGCCATCGTGCAGCAACTGGGTTCCAAATCCCAGCACTCCTCATTACCAGAGCATTGTTCTTTCCAGTGTTGCATCTGGAGGCCACTATATTAAACCTGTACCAGTTGTTAATGCTGTGGTTTGCATTTGTTTGGTTAGGTAGTCACCCAGCTGGTACCTGAGGAACAGAGATAAAGGTAAAATCAATAAAGAATGATATTTATATACCATAGAATATTATTCAGCTTTTGAAAGGAATGAAATTCAATACATGATACCATGTGGATGAACCTTGAAGACATTATGCAATTAAGTGGAATTAACCAAATACAAAAGGACATTATTGTATTATTATTTTACACATATGAGCTACCTGGAGTAGTTAAATTCATATAGACAGAAGGTAGAATGGTTGTTGCCAGAGGCTAGGGGAAGGGCAGAATGGGCAGTTTTTGTTTAATGATCACAGAGTTTCAGTTTGGAAGATGAAAAAGTGTTGGAGATGACAACAGTATAAATGTTCTTAATGCTACTCAGGTGTGCATGTGGAAATAGTTATAATGGTAGATTTTATGTTATGTGCATTTTAACAAAACTTGAAAAAAAATATCAGATGAGAGATCATGAATTACTAATTCCAGCCCAAGAAGTAGAAGAGGTGGAAAGAGAGAAAAAGAGAAAGACCTATTTTCTAGACCAGCACTGTCTAACAGAACTTTCTGTCATGGTGAAGAAAGTTACCTGTGTGATCTGTTGCAGTAGGTAGTAACCCTTTGCCACATTTGAGCCCTCAAAATATGGCTGGTTAGTGCAACTGAGGAAACAATCTTTTATTTAATTTAATTTTTAATCAATTTACATTTAAATAGCACAGGTCTAGGCCTACTGTTCCTGGAGAAGGAAATGGCAAACCACTCCTGTGTTCTTCCTGGAGAATCCCAAGGACAGAAGAGCCTGGCAGGCTACAGGCTATGGGGTTGCAGAGTCAGACATGACTGAAGTGACTTAGCAAGGAAGCAAGGCCTTCTGTTGGTGATTTCACTTAAAGTACTTGTATTTCTGTTTCCTCTAGCTCACATTTAAAAATTCAAGCATTATTCACTTATTCAGTCACTGTTGACAGATGTAGTTCATGTCCTGTGTGCCAGATTCCTGGTACACAACAGGGATAAAAGGGAGTTAGAAGAATTCTCTACATTGCTGGAAGTAGCATAAATATGTGTAATCACTGTGACAAATAATGTGGCCATATGTCTTGAGATTAGAAATGTTCATAACCTACAACCCAATGCTTCTACATTCTAGAGAAAATTCCATATGTCCAAGGACACATGGACTTTAAAAATCATAAAAGGCCTCAAAATCAGTGAAAAACAGATAAATCAGATAGTGTTTATAGAACAATTCTATATGTACATGGCTAAGCCGCCAAAACACAATAGCAGAAGAAAATTCAATTGTGGACGGATACACATAGGATGGTAAATCATTTTTTTAAAACTCGCAGTTATAATACATGCATACGCAAGTAGTCAATGCAAAAATATATGTGGGCATGAGAAAGCACATTCAGGGTGGTGGGTACTTCTGGAAAGAGACGGAATGAAGTGGTAGAAGGCACACAGAGGTCTTCAATCAGTATGTAACGTTCTTATTAAAAAAAGATCTGAAGCAAATATGACAAAGCCAGAAGTTGAGTTCATGGCATTCATTATATTATTAACTATACTTTTTGCTAATACTTAAAACATTTCATAATAAAACAGTTGCTCAGAAGTGGCCCTTCTGTTAAGAAGCTCTCAGATTAAAGGGGCATCATAAGTGCAAACAAAAGCTTTTCATAGTGCATTAACAGTAGTGTTAAGGGCATATATGAGGTAGGACTGGAGAAGGCAATGGCACCCCACTCCAGTACTCTTGCCTGGAAAATCCCATGGACAGAGGAGCCTGGTAGGCTGCAGTCCATGGGGTCGTGAAGAGTCGGACCCGACTGAGCGACTTCACTTTCACTTTTCACATTCATGCCTTGGAGAAGGAAATGGCAACCCACTCCAGTGTTCTTGCCTGGAGAAGCCCAGGGACGGTGGAGCCTGGTGGGCTGCCATCTATGGGGTCGCACAGAGTCGGACACGACTGAAGTGCTTAGCAGCAGCATGAGGTAGGAAGAGGAGCACAGAAGAGGGTAGAAATGCCACTGTCTCAAGGAGTCAAGGAATATCTCACTAGGTGATTGAATTTGAGTTTATTATCTGATGGTATACAGATGTTTATTTGGGAGAATATAAAAAGATATTTATGCAAGGTTGAGAAGATAGTTTGTACAAAGGTCAAGGTGCAGAACAGTTTGGTGCCTTCAAAGAATAGTAAGAAACTTTGGCCTCACTGGAGCCTGGAACTGTCAGGGTAGAGGTGGAGTGGTGAGGCAGCTAAAGCTGACTGGGACCGGCTCAGGTCGGCTCTATGATCTAAGTCAGGGCAGTAGTATGTGTAGGAGGGTGGAGATGGGCAGTGGTAGAACGGAATAGGGAGAGACCTGAACCAGAGAGACCCATAAAGAAGCTCTTGTAAGTGTCCAAGTGACAGACAGTGAAAGCCTGAGCTGTGACTATTTATCTGAAATAACTGAAATCAGGATGTTGAAGAGATATTAGTGCTCACATGTTATTTCAACACTGTTTACAATAGCCAAGGTATGGAAACAGTTTAAATATCCATTGAAAGTTGAATGGATAAAGACAATATGGTGTATATATATACAATGGAATACTATTCAGTCTTATAAAAGGAAGGCATATGTACCATATGCCAGAACATGGGTAAACCTTGAGGACATTATGCTAAGTGAGACCAGCCGTCACAGAAAAACATATACTGCACACTTCCACTTATGTGAGGTTTCTGAAGTAACCAGATTCATAGAATGAAAAGAGTAGAATAGTGGTTGCCAGGGACTGGGGTTGGGAAAAATGTAATTTACTAATCAACAGGCTTTCAGTTAAGCAAAGCAGTATCTTCCAAAGATCTGCTGTGTAACATTGTAGCTATAGTCAATAGTATGGCTGACTTAAAAATTACTTAAAGATTTGAAAGGCTAGATCTCATGTTAAATGTTCTTACCAAATAAAACCTTTAGAATTTAAAGTATGATGTTGGTATTTAGTGTACATTAAGTGCTTACTAAGCACTTAATTAGTTTCTTATCTTTTTCTTTGCTCTTACTCTGGCTAATTAATGCCTAGATTTGCCTGAGAACGTTTAGTTTAAGTACATTGCTTTTGATTCAAAATAAGCAAAGTACTACTAGCTACAGAAGCTCTAAATTCCTTGAAAGTGGGGCTCATATCTTATACTTGAATCAATCAGGCCTATATTGGGCATTTACTGTCTGCCTCCCAGCATGCGCTACAACGCTGGTACATAGTAAGTGCCCAATAAATATATAAATGCCTTCTGAATTGACGTGTACCGATAACCGATAAAATAAGCATGCATGGGTGCATGCTCAGTCGCTCAGTCATATCTGACTCTTTGCGACCCCATGGACTGTGCCCCTCCAGGCTCTTCTGTCCATGGGATTTTCCAGGCAAGAATACTGGAGTGGGTTGCCATTTCCTCCTCCAGGGGATCTTCCCCACCCAGGGATCCAACCAGTGTCTCCTGTATTGGCAGATGGATTCTTTTCACCACCAAACCATCTGGGAAGCCCCAAATAAGCATAAAATGCTTTATCATTTAGGCTGATATTTAATCACTTGGTAACAACCTTGTTAAACCTAACATTAGCAAGCAATAAGCATATCATTTTATAAGGAATGGGAAATAATTCTAACAGTTATTTGTTCAAGTTCACAGAAAGCAAAAGTCATTTGAGTCAGAAATAGACAGCAGTTAATCTGTCAGTAAATAGGGGAAAAGCTCCCAGTGGTATTTCAGTTAAGGGCCCAGTGAGGCGTGAATAGGCCATCCCTTAGGATTTCTAATGCAGAAGAACAAACATAAAAATAGAAGACTGCCTTTCATGTAGTAAGTCCCAAGTTCTCCAATCATATTCTAAGCAGCAACCAGAATAAAGGACCTTGGGTCAACGAGGAAGTAGGTTTGGCTCAGAGGGTTTCAAGGGAACATGGACTACACAGATCATGGAATGGATCCATATCTTTGGGGTCCTTTTTTATGACTCTGCTAAAAAATAAACTCATAGTGTAAATGTTCACCATAGATGATGGGGACCTGGTTTAATTTTTATCTTTGTGATGTTCTTCGATTGAAAGAAAAAAAAAAAAAAAAAACAGGGTTTAAGCCAGAGTCTAAGGTGGGTTAAGACTTAGGGATTAATGAATTTTGCCAATAAGTACTCAGAAGTGAGGTTGGTGGATTAGCAAAAAGAGAAAAAGCACAAGTGTCAAACTTGGTAATTGGCATACAAGGGAGGTGTTGAAGATAGAAAAGTGAAAAAAGAAGAGGTGGCCAAATGGGGCAGATTTTGAAACAGATATCTGTGGTATGCTCAGGTCAGAAGTTAAAATGAGAATAAAATTCGAGACTCACTTCTGGAGTGGACAGACAGGGAAGAGTAGATCCTGTTCTCTGGGCTACTGTGTCCTCATTTGTAAAATGCATGTATTATTAATGCATACATACAGAGAACATCCTCTGCGAAATTTGTCCTAGTTAAAAAAGCTGTTGCTCTGACATATGGAGGTGTGAGTTAGGGTTGAGGGATAGCAGATAAGGCAAGAATATATAGCCAGTAAGCAGAAGTCAAAAACCTGAAGAGTCAAGAGGTTAGTTAAAGGCAACAAGGAGGGATTTCTCTCAGGAAGTAGATTACACGACCAATCCTTGTGTGGTAGGGTGAATCATGCCCCTCCAAAATGATATGTCTAAGTCCTAACCCCCAGAACCTGTAAATGAGATCGTCTTTGCAGATATAGACTAATTAAGATGAGGTCCTAATGGATTACAGCAGTCCTTATTTCAATGACTGTTGTCTTTGTAAGAAGGGTTCCCCCTTAGACACTGAGCTACATACAGGGGAGAAGGGTATGTGAAGATGGAGACAGAGGTTGAAATTATGTAGTTAAAAGCCAAGGAATGTCATCAACCCCCAGAAGCTAGGAAAAGGCAAACATTCTTCCTTAGAACCTTCAGAGGAAGCATGATACTTCCAACACCTTGATTTTGAGCTTTTGTAAACTGTTATTTCATAACTGTGAGGGAATAAATTTCTCATGTTATAAGCCACCCAATCTGTGGTACTCTGTTACAGCCACCATAGGAGAGTAATGCATCTTACTATCTGAAAACGACTTTCAACTGTGTGTTTCCCAGTTTTATGAGTCAACTGAGAAAGCTGGTCCTCACACTGCATGCCCTCAGTTGAGACTCTGGCATTAAAATCCCCACAAACCCTACCTCTTTACCCCACCAGGCCAGGAATCCCCTAGTAGAACAAGATTTCGTGAGAGTACTGGTCAGGAAGACCTCTAGTATGACTGGAGAGTTCAGGCTTGGTCTTAGGGACCACATCTTTTCTGGGTTCTGAGGGCTAAGATCTTTCTCCTTCAGATCAAGAGCACACAAATCCCTGTACCTCAAATTTTTTCTTATTTTACTCATATAAGAGGCAGATATGCTGTCTGACCAAGTAGAACAATAAGCAATGAAATAAGTAGTAAACCTTTTGAGTTTGGGGAAACCACTGGATCAGTGGTTGCACTTTTTAGTCTCTGAGATTTAAATAAACATCGATGTCTAGGTCCTACCTGCAGAGATTAGACTGGGATAAAGCTGATATATTGGCATTAAAAAAAAATGCTCCAGTATTTAGCACTGAAACCTTGTATAGAGTGATGACTTGGGTCCAGTAAGAAATTGGATCTATGGTGTATCCTCCCAACTTCTTAACCAGGTCTTGTAGAAAGAAAGTCGTTGATTTACTAGATGGATAATTATATCTAGTTCCTGAGTGTCAGAGTTCTCTCAAAACTACTTTTTGTGTTTCAGATCTGACACCACACAAACTCCTCCTCCTCCATCCCCTGTACCCAGCTAGTCACCTCAACAGTATCTTTAGGTCTTTGGATGGAGATGACTTTAGACTGTCAAGGAAAGGCATAGTTCTTATTCTGAGGAATGCAGTCATGGTGAAGACAGAAACTGTTTGCATTAGCTGATGAAATCCAGAACTTGATGGAGCACCACAGACCTTATGTTGGAGGAGGGTACGGATCTTGCGGGATCTGACTGGATACCCAGTGGATTGATGTTGGGTCTCAGAAACTGAACTACTGCTTGGCCAAGTAAGCACTTCTCTAGCTTACCTTGTAACATATATGGCCAGAGGCTGGCACCAACCATATAGATATGCACAGTTTGCTGGGTCAGGTCCTATGAGGAAATCAAGATTATATCAAAGGGATTCTTTATAAGCTGTTGGAGGGAGAGCAGTCTATTGCATCATTCCTAATCGCATTATACTCATAAGGACTATACTAAGTTGGGAATAACTGCTTTTATTCTCTCTGGATTCACACTAGTCTGTGTGCCCCCCAGAGGTTAGTTGGTATAAATACTTATTGTACATTACCAGTCTTACAAACTGGGGAGTGATGGTGATGTAAATTCGGAGTCTTACAAACTTAGATGGTGTTGGTGTTGAGAATCAGGAGTCTTATGTAACCTCTCTTGCTCACTTTTATATAACACAAGAAGAATCAGAACCTAGGAAGGGGAGAGAGAAGGGCAAATGAGCCTTCACTGCAAATCTGCCTCAATGAACTTCTGGAATTGCTTTGAATCTGACTTCTTTTTCTTCTGGCTAACTGTTGTTGATTCTTTACTCTGTTTTAAGGCACTATGCTAAGCTCCTTGTGTATATCACCTCATTTAATGTTCTCAACACATCTCTAAGGAATGCATTGCTGATGGCTCCATTATACAGACTTTGGAATTTGCTAGTCAATTGTAGATTCAAATCCCATAAGAGGATATTTAAGATCTGCTAGAAAAAAAAATCTGCTGGGATCCATATCAATCTCAGTATCATGGTTGTGGTGATATACATGATCTAGAATTTGTGGTGATGTAGAATTAAATTCAAATCATGTTTTGCCTGTATAGGTGGGTCAATAGTAGCCCAGAGGGAACATGGGTAATATTAGTAAAAGCATGCAGACAAGAAAGTCAGTTCTCAGGAATGCCAGGCCCTAGGATTCAAATGACCAAGTTAGGGTTCAAATCTAGGGAAATGTAGGAAGTAAAGGAATTACTGATGCAGTTCTCTCTTGTTGGTTTCTTATAATCATTGTTGGATTTTGCCCTTTAAAGACTAGTAAGATGAGAAGAATGATTTTTTTCTTTTAATTTTTTACAGAATTTTCAAAGGTTGCTTTCCATTTAGTTACTATAAAATATTGGCTATATTCCCTGTAGTGTACAGTAAATGCTTGAGCCTATCTTGCAGCCAATAATCTGTGCCTCCCACCTCCTGCACGCCTGTACTGCCCCTCCCCCTCCCCACTGGCAACCACTAGTTTGTTCTCTGTATCTGTTGCACCTGCTTCTTTTTTGTTATGTTCACTACTTTGTTATATTCTTTAGATTCTATCTATAAGTGATATCATACAGTATTTGTATTTCTCTGTCTGACTTTTTTCACTTAGCACAATGTCATCCAAGTCCATCTATATTGTTGTATATCTTCTTTATCCATTCATTTATTTATCCATTCATCTATTAATGGACATTTACGTTGCTTTGGGGCTTCCAGCGTGGCTCAGATAAAAAATCTGCCTGCAATGCAGGAGACCCAGGTTTGATCTCTGGGTTCGGAATTCCCAACCAGGATCCCAACCAGGGACCGAACCCTGCATTGTCCTGGATTGGGATCCTAATGTTGCATTTCTCTGGAATCCTAACTTGGTCATTTGAATCCTAGGGTCTGGCATTCCTGAGAACTGACTTTCATGTCTGCTAATCCCCTGAAGAAGGGAACAGCTACCCACTCCAGTATTCTTGCCTGGAGAATTTCATGGATAGAGGAGCCTGGTGGGCTAAAGTCCATGGGGGTCACAAAGGGTTGGACATGACTGAGGCGACAAACCCATACTGACTTCGGTTGCTTTACATATATTGGTTATTGTAAATAACACTGCTATGAGCATTGGGGTGCATTTATCTTTTGTAATCTTTTCAAATTAGTGGTTTTCATTTTTTTTTTTTTTTGGATATATATATATATATATATATCCAGGAGTAGAATTGCTGGGTCATATGATAGTTCTATTTTAGTTTCTTTTTTTTTTAGAAACCTCCATACTGTTTCCCACCATGGCTGTACCAGTTTTAAATTCCCATCAAGAGTGTACAGTGGTTCCCTTTCAGATGAGGAAAATGATTTCTCTGAGAAATCAGAAGTCTAGGAATTAAGTCACAATGGGATCAATGTAATCCAAATATAGTCTTCAGACCCCACATCAGAATTTCCCACCTCAGATCTCCCAAGTCAAAATCTCTGAGAATATCTTGTGGAAATGTGAATAGGATAAAAGATGAGATGTTTTCATTCCTACTGACATGCAAAATTCTTAAAAGTATCCAATCAAATATAAGCCCATTTAGAAAAAAAGGCCAAGGGCAAATTTTTGAAGTTATTCTATGGTTATGGGTGTTGTGAATAACTGTGCTTATGGGGATACCCATTCTTTGTCTACTTTGCAAAGCCTATAGTTCTGAAGTGATTAACTGCCGTTGCGTTTTTGTCCTCCTTTACTCAAAGTTTGAACTGAATAATTGATGAACAAAGTTGATGTAGGACCCTTGTGTGAGTTGGCTGGAAGAATGGAACTGCATCAGTGGAGTTGCTGAGACTATTGAATTGAAAGATTTCTCTAGATTACAACTGAATTTGAATGTGAGTTTTAGAAGATGTCAAATTCAGACAGTAAGAAGCATGCATTTGGAAGATTGTAGTGTTTACCTTAAGACTGAAGCCCTGTTTCTTTTATGTCCAAGTTGGACCAGGAACAACTTCAGAATTTTTAAGCAGACTATAATTTGATTCAGTGGTTCTCTCTTTATTCAGTATTTCTTTAGATCCCTGGCTAGAAGGAGTCATTCTGCTTCTCAGGCATTACTTTTTTTTTTCATTTATGTTTATTAATTGGAGGCTAATTACTTTACAGTATTGTAGTGGTTTTTGCCATACATTGACATGAATCAGCCATGGATTTACATGTGTTCCCCATCCTGATCCCCCCTCCCACCTCCCTCTCCATCCCCTCCCTCCCCATCCCCTCCCTCTGGGTCTTCCCAGTGCACCAGCCCTGAGCACTTGTCTCATGCATCCAACCTGGGTTGATGATCTGTTTCACCCTTGATAGTATACTTGTTTCAATGCTGTTCTCTCAGAACATCCCACCCTCACCTTCTCCCACAGAGTCTAAAATTCTGTTCTGTATATCTGTGTCTCTTTTTCTGTTTTGCATATATGGTTATCATTACCATCTTTTAAAATTCCATATATATGCATTAGTACACTGTATTGGTCTTTATCTTTCTGGCTTACTTCACTCTGTATAAAAATCATAAAACTCAGTTAAAAACATAAGTATGTCTATGCAGAATCATAACCTCTGTTTGTGTATATTTGAATGGACTGATGTAGAAGCAGGAAGTACGTTTCAGAAATATATAAACAAGTAAGAAAAGAATAATTTCAGTCTAAGATTTATCTATAATTTATTAAAAGCTCCTTTCAGACATCACATCATCTTGAAGTGTCACTGGCTAAAAATATAAAAGTGGGTCTTTCAGTGGTTGTGTTATATATAACAAATTGTTTCTTATTTTTGTGATTGACAATCTAGAGCACTGATTCTCAATCTATTTTCCCTTGGAACTTACTGAACTTAGATTTTTCTAGTAAGATTTTTTACTCTGAATGAAAAATTACTTAAAATTTTCCTTATTATTTATTTACTAATGCTGTTTATTGGGCTTCCCTGGTGGCTCAGATGGTAAAGAATCCACTTGCAATGCGGGAGACCTGTGTTCAGTCCTGGGTTGGGAAGATCTGTTCATTAATGTTAATAGTCAAGAAATAAATGAATACATCAACAAATGAATGGATAAAGGAAATGTGGTATATATATATATTTGTAAAATTTATATGTATCAGTTCAGTTCAGTTGTTCAGTTGTGTTCGACTCTTTGTGACACTATGGATTGCTGCATGCCAGGCTTCCCTGCCTATCATCAACTCCCGGAGCTTGCTCAAACTCTAGTCATTGAATCAGTGATGCCATCCAACTATCTCATCCTCTGTCATCCCTTCTCCTCCTGCCTTCAATCTGTCCCAGCATTGGGGTCTTTTCATATGATATTATTTAGTCTTAGGAAAAAAAAGAAATCAGAACATTTGTGACAACATTAATGGAACTTGAGGGCATTATGCTAAGCAAAATAAGCCAGACAAAGACAAATACTGTATAATGTCACTTATATGTGGAATCTAAAAAAAAACCTCATAAAGAAAGAGAGTTAGAATGGTGGTTGCCAGAGGCTGAGTGATGGGGGAAATGGAGAGATGTTGGTCAAAAATACAAGTGTCCAGTTATAAGATGAATATATTCTGGGGGTGTAATGTACAGCATGGTGTCTCTAGTTAATGATACTGTACTGTATATTGGAAAGTTGCTCAAGAAGGTAGATCTTGAATGTCCTTAGTATACACACACACATAAAGACAATCGTGTGAAATGATGACGGTGTTTAACCTTATTGTGGTAATCATTTCACAGTATTTACATGTATCAAACCATCATGTTGAACACCTTAAGCTTACACAACTTTGTATGTCCATTCTATCTCAATAAAAGTGGAAAAAAGAGAAATGAACACGTTACAAAACATTAAGAAACAAAGATCCTCAGAAAGAGTTGATCCTTGTGCGCCAGCATTTTTGAGGGCTTCCCTGGTGGGTCAGTGGTAAAGAATGTGCCTGCAATGCAGGAGACGTGGCTTTGATCCATGGGTTTAGAAGATCCCTTGGAGGAGGGCATGGCAATCTATTCCATGTTCTTTCCTGGAGAATCCCATAGACACAGGAGCATGGCAGGCTACAGTCCATAGGGTCGCAAAGACTTGGACACACCTGAAGTGACTGAGCACATATGCACATAAAATGTTATCATGTCATGTGATAGGAAAATGCCATAGGTGGCATGAAAAATGTTCACATGATGGAATTACGTTCAGCAATATAGAATAGGATTCCCCAAAGAGCACTGGCGTCGTGGAACACACTGCCCACACCAAAAGCTTGATAATTACACATTTTGTTATGCATGTGTCACATGACCCTGTTTCTCCACTTCTAAGTAACAATCATCCACTGCACGAAAATATAAACGTGCACATAATGCTTATTATAGCACTATTGATAATATTGAAAAATTGGATACAATGCAATCATTGCAGAAGTTCCTGATAAATATTAGAACATCCATACAGTGGTTTTATAAAACAAGATAGAACTGTTTATATTGCTATCAATGATCTTTAAGGTATAAACATAGATAAGAGCAAGCTAAAGATAATCCATATATGTGACTCACATTATACTTGGAAAAGGGAGGGAGAAACAAGGTTTTAGAGAATGGTCAGAAATGAGATACACCAGACCTTTAATAGAGGTAATCTCTAAATGGGAGAGTGAGATGGAAAAGGTGAAGGAAAACTTGAACTTTTACATCTATATACTTCTGTAGTTTTAAAATATATTCATGAATCATTTGTACATGTAAAAATAATTTTCAAAAGAGAAGTTAGGTGCTGAAAGAAAAGCACATGTGAAGAAATTTCTTTCCTTTAGAATTTATGCTAGACAAACTTTGCCTTCAAAAGAGATTTTGTTTATATGAGTCGTCATTTCTAATGATAATAATTCTTGACGCTTCCCTTTGAATTCTGCCTTTCAGGAAACTCAGAATCAAAATTGATGCTCGCACAGAACAGCTGTACTAGCCTGTGAGGTTAACAGATTTGCTATTGCCTCTTTTCATAAATTCCATTTCCAACTCCTGGGTTTATTCTATCAGACTTATTTTATATGTGATCTTGGCTATAAGCTACTTCATATTTAAGAGAGAAATGAGGAACACATAAATAAACAAATAACCCAATAATTATTTTCATTGAATTTGAAAGTCATTTCATGTTTCAGAATTTATT
Source organism: Muntiacus reevesi (assembly GCF_963930625.1). Lineage (NCBI taxonomy): Eukaryota > Metazoa > Chordata > Mammalia > Artiodactyla > Cervidae > Muntiacus > Muntiacus reevesi. The sequence continues at coordinate 13,495,490 of NC_089254.1, forward strand.
AGTGATGGTTTACTTGTACTCAAATGTAACTCAATTTTAGACATTCTTATTCTGTAGCATGTAACTCACACCTTAAAAAAATAATCAGAGGGCTCCAGAACTTGCAGAAAAATATATACAATATTTCTTTTTTTCCCCCTTGTACTGTCTGAGATAGTTGTTTAGATCGAGTGAACCATTCAAATTAATTATACCCCAAGGAAGTCCATAGACCTCAGGGACTTGATGGCAACGTATCTATTTATTGAAGTCCTCTGTGGGTGAAGTAAAATAGTCCTTATAGAATAACTGATGGAAAGACCCCAGTACAGATTCATACAAGAAAACAAAACTGCAATCTACTTCAAAGAATAAGGCTTTCAAACTGTACATTCTTTAGAAAACTGATCATCATGAATGTAAGCCCAACTTCCCCCACACACTGCCACACACAACACACACTCTCATGCAGCGTCCTGTTCTGCAAGTCCCAAAGATGGCTCTATCCCTGGGGTTTTTTTTTTTTCAGTAGATCATGTTTGGTACTTTTTAGTTCGCTCTTTATTTTGAGTGTCTTTTGAAACACATCCTGCTGTGTTCCAGAAATAAACTGGCAGCTCCCTTTCTTGCCCTGTTGAAACTGCTCACCCTTCAGTTCGCCATGCAAACAAAGCTATGAGAAAAGCCTTTCCCCAGCTAACAGCTTGACTGTGCTCTGGGAACACTGACATGATTTTTTAATTAACATTAATTTTGTTTAGCTTCAACTATGAAAGAAACGGGGTTTCTTCAAACACCAATTACAAAGCAAACCCCAATAAAGGGAAAGTACTCTTTCCCTCTACCTCCAGCCCCCAACAGGAAATTCCCCCCTGTTGAGTTTTCCCCAAGGTCTCTATAAAGTTTTTCTGATGAACTTCCTAGAGTCTTAATGAGAATGAATCAGCACAGATTTTCCATCATATAAACAGAAATATTTAATTTCATGAAAGGGAACAGCGTTCTTGACTGTGCCCAACCTACTACATAATATCTTCAGTTTTCGTCCTTCCTGGTAATTTATTTCTCACAGTAATTTCACTGTAATAATTCCTCAGGGTTTCTGAAACCTGAGGGCTATACCTAAACATCATAGGTTAAAAAGAAAAAAAAGGCTTAGCCTTTACTTCATTGCTGACTCCGTTTTGCTACTTGAAGCAGCGGGAAAATATTTGCCCACTTTCTGTTTGCTCAGAATAAATTTTCCTGCAAGGGCCCCTCCCAGGACCCAGAGGGACAATCATACTTCCAGACATGCCCAGGGGGCAGAACCACATATCCAAAGATCCCGCTAGGACAATGTTTCTCACACCATATTCAGAAAAAAACACAAGACATTATTCTGTGTACTATTCAGAAAGTGTTCTGTGGTCTAAATTTGGGAAATGCTGCAAACCATGTTCTTTTAGAAATTCACAAAACATGTTAGAAGCTTAAAAGCTCTGGGAAGAGTTCTAATTAAAAAGAAAACCTAAGTGACTTTGCTTAATCATTTTTATTGTCCAACTAATTTGACCACAATACATTGCTTCATATAACACTAGCATTCTACAAATCACTGGAAAAGGTAGAAAGGAAATGAATACTTACTAAGCACCAGCGATGTGCGTTGAATGTTTGAATTAATACTCTTAACAATCCTGTGAAATAAGTATTATATCCATTTTTATAGGTTAAAAATACTTTGATGTTTACATCCAATTTTACGTTTATTACTTATAGTAAATAAATATATAACGTATAATAAACTGTTAGAGCTAACATTCTAATCCAGGTCTGTCTTGAATTTAAGACCTGTGTTCTTTCTACTCCTTTTTGTTTACTATTTAATCCCCAAACTAAGGTTTCGGTGTGACAGAAATTTGACTTACCTTCTTGCTCTGTATTGACAGATCGATTATATCTAGGCGGCTGGCTTCATGAGGGCAGAGGTGTGTGTGCTGTGTTTCCGTGTCTCTCTGGTACTCAGTACGGTGCCAGGCACACAGGAGGCCCTGAACAGCTATAGGACAAAACAATAATGTGGGATCGGGAACAAGCAAAAGTACTACACTTGTACACACTTTGCTATTTCAATGTGATCTAGAGAACTTTCCGGAGACAGTAACCTGGATTGGTGAGGAAATTTGAAGCTACATCCCATGACAAAAAATTGACAATTTTAACTGCTCATCTGAGTTGGAGAAATCTCTTTGGATATTTGGAAAATGGGACTAGCATGTGGAAATTGGACTATTCAAGCATTGGCTCGGATGAGCTTATGATCCGCAAGATTCCATTCAGGCCTGGAATTCTATGAGTTTTTGTGCTGTTAGAGATGCACAAAAGAATGGTGTAGTTCACAGCAACTGGTGATCAATTATCTTTCAACTCTAGAATAATATAGCTGGGAATACCTGTCAGGGTTTTCCAGAAAATAAGAACCAAAAAGATGCAGTTCAGTTGAGTTCAGTTGCTCAGTCGTGTCTGAATCTTTGCAACCCCACAGACTGCAGTATGCCAGGCCTCCCTGTCCATCACCAACTCCTAGAGCTTACTCAAACTCAAGTCCATTGAGCAGTGATGCCATCCAACCATCTCATCCTCTGTCGTCCCCTTCTCCTCCTGCCTTCAATCTTTCCCAGCATTAGGGTCTTTTCCAATGAGTCAGTTCTTCACATCAGGTGGCCGAAGTATTGGAGTTTTAGCTTCATCCTCAGTCCTTCCAATGAATATTCAGGACTGATTTCCTCTAGGATGGACTGGTTGGATCTCCTTGCAGTCCAAGGGACTCTCAAGAGTCTTCTCCAACACCACAGTTCAAAAGTATCAATTCTTTGGCACTCAGCTTTCTTTATAGTCCAACTCTCCCATCCATACATGACTGCTGGCGAAACCATAGCTTTGACTTGATGGACCTTTGTTGGCAAAGTAATTTCTCTGCTTTCTAATACGCTGTCTAGGTTGGTCATAACTTGTCTTCCAAGGAGCAAGCATCTTTTAATTTCATGGCTACAGTCACCATCTGCATTGATTTGGAGCCCAAGAAAATAAAGCCTGCCACTGTTTCCATTGTTTCCCCCATCTGTTTGCCATGAAGTAATGGGACCAGATGCCATGAACTTAGTTTTCCAAATGTTGAGTTTTAAGCCAATTTTTTCACTCTCCTCTTTCACTTTCAGTAAGAGGCTCTTTAGTTCTTTGCTTCCTGCCATAAACGTGGTGTCATCTGCATATCTGAGGTTGTTGATATTTCTCCCAGCAGTCTTGATTCCAGTTTGTGCTTCATCCAGCCCAACGTTTCTCATGATGTACTCTACATATAAGTTAAATAAGCAGCTAAGTCACTTCGTGATGCTATGGACTGTAGCCCATCAGGCTCCTTTGTGCATGGAATTCTCCAGGCAAGAATACTGGAGTAGGTTGCCATGCCCTCCTCCAGGGGATCTTCCCAACCCAGGGGTCAAACCTCATCTCTTAGGTCTCCTGCATTGGCAGGAGTGTTCTTTACCATTAGCACCACCTGGGAAACCAAGAAGATATATAAAAATATATTAAGGATGTCTATTGTGAGAATTTGCTCACATGGTTATGGAAGCTAAGATATGTCACAATATGCCATCTTCAAGCTGGAGACTCAGAAGAGTCAGTGGTATAATTCAGTCTGAGTCCAGAGGCCTGAGAACCAGGGGAGCTGAGAGTGTGCTCCTGTTCTAATGCCTAAGAACTGCAGGGGGGAATGGAGCTCTGATTCTCAAAGGCAAGAAAAGATGGACATCCCAACTCAAGGGAAAAAGAGGGAATTTATTCTTTCTCTGCCTTTTTATTCTGTTTGGGTCTCCAGTGGATTAGATATTGCTGTGGGTGGAACTTCTTTACTCAGTCTAATTCACATATTTATCTTCTCCAGGAGCACTCTCACAAGTACACCCCAAAATAATGTTTTATCAGTTTTCCCAAGTATCCCTTAGCCCAGTTAAGCTAAGCTAATGTAAAAGTAACCATTGAAATTCTGTAAGGTATTCATACAACTTATAAATGTAACTAAGGAAAAGTAGTTTCAGGCCATCAACACAGCAATGTATCAATCATAGAAAAAGAACACCAAGGGTTAGATGTTGGAAAAACCAAAGCTTTACTGTACCATAATTTGTTAGAATGAAATATGATATAACAAATAACATCTTTATTGGAACTGATCCAAAGACCTTTACTTATAGAAATGCTAGAAAGGACCTTATTATAGTGTGTGTCCCCCAAGCCATCATTATTCATGGCTCTAGAATGCAAAAAAGTCAAATTAAAATAAATGTATTAAGGAATGGTTGTTGTTCAGTCCCTAAATCGTGTCCAACTCTGCAACCCCATAGACTGCAGCATGCCAGGCCCCTCTGTCCTCCACCATTCTCCTGGAGTTTGCTCAAATTCATATCCATTGAGTCAATGATACTATCTAACCATCTCATCCTCTGCCACCCCATTCTCATTTTGCCTTCAATCTTTCCCAGCATCAGGGTCTTTTCCATTGAGTCAGTTCTTCCCATCAAGTGGTGAAAGTATTAGAGCTTCAGCTTCAGTATTAGTCCTTTCAGTGAATATTCATGGTTGATTTCCTTTAGGATTGACTGGTTGGATCTGCTTGCTGTCCAAGGGACTCTCGAGAGTTTTCTCCAGTACCACAATTTGAAAGCATCATCTCTTCAGTGTTCAGCCTTCTTTATGGTCCAGCTCTCACATCCATACATGAGTACTGGAAAAATAATAGCTTTGACTAAACAGACATTTGTCAGCAAAATGATGTCTCTATTTTTTAATACATTGTCTAGGTTTGTCATAGCTTTCCTTCCAGGGAGCAAGCATCTTTTAATTTCATGGCTGCAGTCACCATCCACAGTGATCTTGGAGCCCAGGAAAATAAAATCTCACTGCTTCAACTTTGTCCCCATCTGTTTGCATGAAGTGATGGGACCAGAAGTCATGATATTAGTTGTTTTACTATTGAGTTTTAAGCCAGCTTTTTCACTCTCCTCCTTCACCTTCAATAAGAGGCTCCATAGTTCCTCTTCATTTCTGCCATTAGAATGGTATAATCTGCACATCTGAAGTAGTTTGTTGTTATTTCTCCTCACAATCTTGATTCCAGCTTGTGATTCATCCTGCCCAGCATTTCACATGATGCAAAGAGTCAGACACGACTGAGCAACTTTCACTTTCACTCTGCATAGAAGTTAAATAAACAAGGTGACAATATACAGACTTGACATACTCCTTCCCCAATTTTGAACCAGTCCATTGTTTCACATCCAGTTCTAACTGTTGCCTCTTGACCTGCATGCAGGTTTCTCAGGAGATAGGTAATTCTCCAATCTCTTAAGAATTTTCCACAGTTTGTTGTGATCCACACCATCAAAGGCTTTAGGGTAGTCAATAAGTAGAAGTAGATGTTTTTCTAACTCTCTTACTTTCTTTATGATCCAGCAAATGTTGGCAATTTGATCTCTGATTCCTCTGCCTCTTCAAAACCCAGCTTGTACATCTGGAAGTTCTCGGCTCATGTACTGCTGAAGCCTAGCTTGAAGGATTTTGAGCATAATGTTGCTAGCATGTGAAATGAGTGCAACTGTGTGGTAGTTTGAACGTTCTTTGATATTGCCCTTCTTTGAGATTGGAATGTAACTGATTGTTTTCATTCCTGTTTCCATTGCTGAGTTTTCCAAATGTGCTGACCTACTGAGTGCAGCACTTTGACAGCATCATCTTTTAGGATTTTTAAATAGCTTAGCTGGAATTCCATCACCTCCACTAGCTTTGTTCACAGTAATGCTCCCTAAGGTCCATTTGACTTCACAGTCCAGGATATCCAGCTCTGGGTGAGTGACCATACTATCATGGTTATCTGGGTCATTAAAGACCTTTTTTGTATAATTCTTCCATGTATTCTTGCCAGCTCTTCTTAATCACTTCTGCTTCTGTTAGGTCTTTATTGTTTCTCTCTTTTGTCTTGCCCATCTTTGCATGAAATGTTCCCTTGATATTAATATCTCTAATTTTCTTGACGAGATCTCTAGTCTTTCCCATTCTATTGTTTCCCTCTTTTTCTTTGCATTGTTCTTTTAAGAAGGCCGCCTTATCTCTTCTTGCTATTCTCTGGAACTCTGCGTTCAGTTGGGTATTTCTTTCCCTTTCTCTTTTGCCTTTTGCTTCTCTTCTCTCCTCAGCTATTTGTAAAGCCTCCTCAGACACCTACTTTGCCTTCTTTCATTTCTTTTACTTTGGGATGATTTTGGTCACCACCTCCTGTACAATATTATGAACCTCCATCCATTATTCTTCAGGCACTCTGTCTACCATATCTAATCCCTTGAATCTATTCATCACCTCCACCATATAATCATAAGGGATTTGACTTAGGTCATACCTGAATTGCCTAGTGGTTTTCCTTACTTGCTTCCACTCAAGCCTGATTTTGTGATAAGGAATTTATGATCTGAGCCACAGACAGCTCCAGGTCTTGCTTTTACTGACTGTTTAGAGCTTCTCCATCTTCAACTGCAAAGAGCATAATCAATCTGATTTCAGTATTGACAATCTGGTGATGTTCATGTGTAGAATCATCTCTTGTGTTGTTGGAAAAGAGTGTTTGCTATGACCAGTGCATTCTCTTGACAAAACTCTTTTAGCCTTTGCCCTACTTCATTTTATACTCCAAGGCCAAATTTGCCTGTTACTCCAGGTATCTCTTGACTTCCTACTTTTGCATTCCAATCTCCTATGATGAAAAGGACACTTTTTCTTTGGTGTTAGCTCTAGAAGGTGTTGTAGGTCATCATAGAGCCTGTCAACTTCAGCTTCTTTGGCATCAGTGATTGAGGCATAGACTTGGATTATTGTGATGTTGTATGCTTTGCCTTGGAAATGAACTGAGATCTTTCTGTCATTGTTTAGGTTGCATCTAAGTACTGCATTTCGGACTCTTCTGTTAACTATGAGGTTTACTCCATTTCTTCAAAGGGATTCTTGCCCACAATAGTAGATATCATCATCATCTGAATTAAATTATCCCATTCCTGTCCATTTTAGTACACTAATTCTTAAGATGTCAATGTTCACTCTTGCCATCTCCTGCTTGACCACATCCAATTTACCTTGATTCATGGACCTAACATTCCAGGTTCTTAAGCAATATTGTTGTTTACAGCATCAGACTACTTTTACCACCAGACACATCCACAACTGAGTGTCATTTCTGCTTCCCTCAGATGCTTCATTCTTTCTGAAACTATGAGTAATTGCCCTCCACTCTTCCCCAGTAGCATATTGGACACCTCCTGACCTGGGGGGGCTCATCTTCCAGTATCATATCTTTTTGCCTTTTCATACTGTTTATGAGGTTCTTGCAGCAAGAATACTGAAGTTGTTTGCCATTCCATCCTCCAGTGGACCACATTTTTAAGAACTCTTCACTATTACCCATCCATCTTGGGTGGCCCTGCATGGCATGGATCATAAATTCACTGAGTTATGCAAACCCCTTTACCATGACAAGGCTATGATACGTGAAGGGGATTAAGGCATAGGGGTGTGAGTAAAATTTCAGACTAGTAACACCCGGGACACCTTTTTGTATGTTAAGCAATTAGTTGTAATATTTATAGAAAACTTTCAAAAAAGTGCAGGGAACTATTTGGATTTGGGTAGGGAGGAGTGCTTAGAAAGTTATATATGTAGAGATAGAGACCTGGGTTCAAGGAAATGCCAACCCACTCCAGTACTCTTGCCTGGGAAATCCCATGGACAGAGGAGCCTGGCGAGCTACAGTCCATGGGGTCACAAAGAGACTCAGAGCTGTTCCAACTGGGAGAGTAGGAAAATATGAAGGAATTATATTAAATAAAAGCACATTACACTGCTATGATGTATGTCTAAGGTCACTAACATTTTAGTGAACAATTTGGAAAAACCACCACAAACCGTAAGAATGGCTCTGCCCACTCTAAACCTGTTTATGACTTTTCTAACAACCAATGTGGAAATTTAGCAGTATTGACAAAATTGGCTCCATAGTTAGGTTCCACTTTTAATCCTATGTAAACTGTCATCTACTCTGGTGTCAAAGCTAATAATACCTACTTATTTACTGGGATTTTCTTCCTTGTTCCTGATCCCATTAATTGGGGTTAGAAATAGTGTTTTAATACCCCTTCTAGGGAAATCACTGGAAATTGTTCATATATAAAACTATTTATATGTATTAATTTTTTAAAAAAGCAAAATATAATATGCTTTAGATCACTTGGAAGTCATTTATTCAACAAAAGTGTGCTGAGAGCCAACTCCAGGCAGGATACATGGGGGACTCAGCAAAGAGTGAAATACAGATTTGCCCAGAAGAGCTCATATTCCATAAAGGAAAAGAGAACATTTGGCAATATACAAGAATGCAAAGTATAAAGTGGCTATCACATGCAAAAGAAGAGATGAAGGGCAGTGGAACCCAGAGGGTGGTACTTATTTACTCACATAGTACATGCGCCAGTTCTGTACTCCACAGACTGCCATGTGTTTGCCTTCCATGACATTCTGTTCCACAGGAAAGATCTGACCCAATGTGCGGGATGTACATAGCATGTAGAAACACTGATATTATTTTATTATAGACTGAAAATGTTTTAATGACATTATGATTATTTACCTATGTTTGCACATTGTACAGGCACTCTGTAGGTTCAAAAGCAAAATAATTTTATGGGCAATCTATTCAAAATTACATGGAATAAGTGAGTGTCTTAGAATCCTGGACAATTGCATTGTTTGAAATGTGAATATTCACTTAGTTTGTTTGCTATTAATAATAACTAATAGGAATAAGCTATAGAATGACTATGGAAGAAAACATATGCCTTTAAGCCTTAATAGTATGTAACGGGCAAGCATAAGTAAGTGAATAGACTCTATTTTTACCTCTAATGCTAGATTTAATATGGTTTTCTAAACATGTTTAGAAGAAACTAGAGATAAATTCCCTTAAAATAGATAGATAGTGTGTATGCTGCTTAATTGCCAGGAACTAATAAGCATTTTGAATCAAGTTAAGACTGAAGTTTCTTAACTCTGTAGCTTAACGTTATATACTTTAAATTAAGAGACATTAAAGTTTTCTTCAAAGAATAATTTTGTGCTCAGAATTACTACAAGCATGTAGCATAGAATGACTGTCTTTTCCTATTGTAATCTTAGGATTCCTTTTTTCTAAGACATAAGGTGACATATCCAAGTGCTTGTCCTTCATCAAATGTTTCTAAGAGCAGTAGAGCAGAAAGCTCTAATATCTATTCATTCGTAATGTGTCATTCTGAATATATTAAGGACAGTTGACTTCACATGTCATAGGTAATTAGAAAAGTCACCTTCAGTTTTAGATTTTTAAAGTACACACCATATACTTTTAATAAGTACATGTATTGATGTCTTTCAACGTGTCTGAATTTTCTTCCATCTCTCACTTTTATAGTGGGTAAATTATCTCCATGGCCATTTAATTTAAAAGATTAATCAAAATATACTTCTTATTTTAATCCCTTAGTTGGGATTGTGGAACAGAATTTTACAGTGTTTTTTCTTGCAAGCAAAAGCTAACTTACTTCTGTCCTGAGATTCAGGAACCCAGAGTGTTCTGTCCCTAGAAGTAATTTTTAGAGGCTTGCCTGAGAAAACAAAAGAGTTGAATAAGGTGTCAGTGAAAAACAGAAAGTTGATGTCATGTTCAGACAGCGGGGAATAGTGAATAGTGGGCTCATGAATGTTGTGCTTTATAGGAAGGGCAGAGTTAGTTCAGGTGTAAACGGCCAACTAGGCTCTCTAGACTTATTAACAGCAGTTCATAGGACCTGTTTGCTGATGAACCCTAGTGAGAGGGGTTGGAATCAGCCGGATGTCCAAGCCTAAGGATATGTGTGAAACAACATTTCAGGATTGAACTGTGATTTTACTGCTGTTCAAGGGCATGGGTGGGCTTGCCACATGACGCTAGTGGTAAAGAACCTGCCTGCCAATGCAGGAGACATAAGAGACACAGGTTCAATCCTGGGGTTGGGAAGGTCCCCTGCAGGAGGGCAGGGCAGCACACTCCAGTGTTCTTGCCTGGAGAATCCCATGGACAGAGAGCCTGGTGGGCTACAGTCCATGGGGTCACAGAGAGTCAGACATGACAGAAGCAACTTGGTACACACACAAGGGCATGGGTGGTCACCGTTCAGGCTTTTTATGGATTTGACACATTCATTAGCAGAAGATGGACATTTCGGGCAGCATTTACTTTCCAAATAAGGTACTTTCAACACAGGAGAACTTTCTAATATACTGAACTATTTTAAATAAGGGACTTGAAGTTCACCAAGTTTAGTATCCCCCTTGAATATCAAGGGATAGTTGTACTTCTCTGGTGGAATCTTGCTTCCAGAGGCATTTTTGCACCAACCAATCATTGAAGCATCTGTTAGCTTTCAGGCATCCTCAGACTAGACCTCTCTCCCAGTATGAAATGTGACTGATCATGGCTAGTTTCTCTAAGCACTCTTTTCCCTCTGTTTCCTTGATGCCACACTACCCTGGTTTTCCTTCCATTTCTCTGGCCTTTCTTCTGAGACTCCTTGACGTGTGTATCTTTCCCTAAGCAGCCTTTAAAAAGGCATGATGGATGTATGGTCAACTACAAATTATAGACTAGGAAGAAAATAGACAACATTACCTGCACTCCAGGTGGTGCAGTGATAAAGAATCCACTTGCCAAGACAGGAGACACAAAAGATGCATGTTCAATCCCTGGGTCAGGAAGATCTCCTGAAGAAGGAAATGGCAACCCACTCCAGTTTTCTTGCCTGGGAAATCCCATGACAGAAGATCCTGGTGGGCTACAGTCCGTGAGGTCACAAAAAGTTGGACGCAACTGAGCACACACACAAAACGAAACAGAAAATCTGTGAGCTAAACTACAAAACAAACAGTGCATCCCAAAAGTGTGTTGTGGCTCAAATGTACCAGAGGCCCATGGTTGGCAGGCAGCTACTTCAGGTGGTAATTCAGGGACCTAGGCTCCTTCTATCTTGTGGCTCCATCCTACACATTGTCATCTGTATGCACCCAGTAGAAGAGGATAAAAACACAAAGTGGAAGCATAACAGACATTTTGGCTCATAATCCCCTGTCTGGAAAATAAATTCAATCACACACACGCATTTTACTGAAAAGGTGAAGAAGTGGAGAGTTAGATTTTAAGAGACAGTTGAAAGACTACCTTAACACATTACAGTGGATAAATATAATTTATTTACAATCACTTCTACAAGTTAAGTAGAAAGAAACACAATAGAAAAATGAGTAAAGGCCATACACTTACAGACACAAAAATATCACCGAAGCAGAAATGCATATCACCAGTAAAGAGACTTTTAATCTCCGTGCCATACCATGCTAAGTCACTTTAGTCGTGTCCAACTTTGTGCAACCCTATGGACTATAGCCTGCCAGGCTCATCTGTCCATGAGATTTTCCAATGGAGAATACTGGAGTGGGTTGCCATTTCCTCCTCCAGGGGGATCATCCTGACCCAGGGATCTCATAAGTCTTCTATATTGGCAGGCGGGGTCTTTCCAAGTATCGCCACATGTGAGGCCCTTCCATCTCAGTAATTGTCAGGAAAATGCAACTTAAAATAATAATAATGTATCATTGTCAAATATTTTGAAAAGCAATACCAAGTACTGGTGAGTATTCAGGGAAATAGGCATTCTCATACATTGCTAATGGAAGTGGAAATAATAATAACTTTTAAGGAAAATAAATCTGCAAACATATATTAAAATATAATTATACTCTCTAAACGGCAACCTAACTTTCGGGAAACTGCAGTGGCTGCTGCCTTGTACCACCCACACCCCCACCGGCTCCCTGGGTTTCCCTCCAGGGAAGGGAGGGACACTGACTGAAGCAGCCCTTCACCCGGCTGCCAGCAGTGCTGCCTGTTGATCACTCACACCTGCGTTCCTTTTAGGGAATTCTTCCTCCACAGAAGGAAACTGCCTAACCCTGGGCTGTATATCTTCCCAGGGGGCTGCCTACCTGTATGGACTGCTGAACTCAGAGGGCATAAAGGCTAGCCTCCTGATGTCTGTCGGGGATATCTTTCAAGGACTGGCTCAGTGAAGAAAAACACATAACTTCTCACAAGAGTATCTGCAAAAGTCATTACATATCAGAATGGCAAAAGATTGTTTTATTAGCGAGTCAGTAAGTCATAGAAAAGGAGCTTCAGATTTTACCTATTTGGATACTAGTATTCGATGAGTAACTTCATTTGTTTAGGTATTGGTTTGTTTGTTGATCTCAAGGCACAAAATTATCTTCCTTGAAACTGCATTATGTATGTTCAAGGTTTCATCTGATTACAATAGAGCAGATTGTCAATTTTCCTTTTTCAAGAATTTTTATCTACTACTAAGGTACAATTGGGCATAAACAACTAGTTTATACTTCAGCCCAGATGGTTGCGATGGTTAATTTTATGTTAACTTGACGGGACCATGAGATACCCAAATTAAACATTATTTCCAGGTATGTCTGTGAGAGTGTTTCCAGATGGGATTAGCACATGAACAGGTGGACTTAGAAAAGTAGATTGCCTTCCCTAGGGTGGGTGGGCATCATCCAATTCCTTGAGGCCCTTAATAGAATGAAAGGCAGAGGAAGAAGCAATTTGTCTTGTTTGTTTCCTGCCTGCCTGCTTGAGTTGGTACATTGGTCTTCTCCTGCCCTTGGACTAGAAATTACACCATTAGTTCCCCTGGTTCTCAAGTCTTTGGAATAGGACTAAAATTTCATTACTGGCTTTTGTGGTTCTTTAGCTTGCAGATCACAGATCATGGGACTTCTCAGCTACTGCAATCACATAAGCCAGTTCTCATAATAAATTTTTATATCTATCTCTCTATCTCTATCTATAGATGTATAAGTAGAGAGAGCCAGAAAATTCTGAAAGAGATGGGAATACCAGACCACCTGATCTGCCTCTTGAGAAATCTGTATGCAGGTCAGGAAGCAACAGTTAGAACCGGACATCAAACAACAGACTGGTTCCAAATAGGAAAAGGAGTACGTCAAGGCTGTATATTGTCACCCTGCTTATTTAACTTATATGCAGAGTACATCATGAGAAATGCTGGGCTGCAGGAAGTATAGGCTGGAATCAAGATTGCCGGGAGAAATATCAATAACCTCAGATATGCAGATGATACCACGCTTATGGCTGAAAGTAAAGAAGAACTAAAGAGCCTCTTGATGAAAGTGAAAGAGGAGAGTGAAAAAGTTGGCTTAAAGCTCAACATTCAGAAAACTAAGATCATGGCACCCGGTCCCATCACTTTGTGGCAAATAGATGGGGAAACAGTAGCTGACTTTATTTTGGGGGGGCTCCAAAAATCACTGCAGATGGTGATTGTAGCCATGAAATTAAAAGACGCTTACTCCTTGGAAGGAAAGTTATGACCAACCTAGACAGCATATTAAAAAGCAGAGACATTACTTTGTCAACAAAGGTCTGTCTAGTCAAGGCTGTGGTTTCTCCAGTAGTCAGATATGGATGTGAGAGTTGGACTATAAAGAGAGATGGACACCGAAGAATTGATGTTTTTGAACTGTGGTGTTGGAGAAGACTCTTGAGAGTCTCTTGGACTGCAAGGAGATCTGACCAGTCCATCCTAAAGGAGATCAGTCCTGGGTGTTCATTGGAAGGTCTGGGGTTGAAGCTGAAACTTCAATACTTTGGCCACCTGAGGCAAAGAGCTGACTCATTGGATAAGACCTTGATGCTGGGAAAGATTGAGGGTGGGAGGAGAAGGGGACAACAGAGGATGAGATGGTTGGAAGGCATCACCGACTCAATGAGCATGAGTTTGAGTAAACTCTGGGAGTTGGTGATAGACAGGGAGGCCTGGCATGCTGCAGTTCATGGGGTCACAGAGTTGGACACGACTGAGCGACTGAACTGAACTGAACTGAAGTAGAGAGAGAGATCCTGTTAGCTCTCTTTCTCTGGAGAACTTTGACTAACCTCATTGTCTGCACTTGACCTTCATGACAACTTTGGAAAGTACATATATAGTTATTGATGTGCTCATTTTGCATACAAAGAAACAGAATAAGGAAACAAATTAAAAACAGACAAGGATACCACTAAAAAAGAAAATTATAGGCCAATATTCCAGATAAACATAGATAAAAAACTCCTTAACAAAGTATTAGCAAACCAAATTCAACAATTATAGTAAAAGACTCATACACCATAAGCAAGTGGGATTTAATCCAAGGATGCAAGGCTGGTTCAACATCTATACACATCAGTCAAGTGATAACACCACATTGCATAATGAAGAGTAAAAATGATATGGTCATCCCAATAGATGCAGAAAATTATTGACATAATTTAACATCCATTTATGATAAAAACTCTCAACAAAGCAGGTGTAGAGGAAATGTATCTCAACATAAAAACAAGATCAAATGTGATAAACCCACAACTAACATATGTTCAGTGGTGAAAAACTGAAAGCTTTTCCTCTAAGATTAGGAACAAGAACAAGGATGTCCACTCTTATCACTTTTATGCAACATAGTATTGGAAGTCCCTGAGAGAGCAATTAGCAGAGGAAGAAGTGAAACTGTAACTACATGCAGATGACATAATATTATAAACAGAAAACCTTGAAAAACACCTTAAAAACTGTTAGAACTAATAAACCAATACAGTAATGTTGCAGGATACAAAAATCAATATGCAAAAATCTAAAAACAAATTACTGAAAAGAAATTAAGAATACAATCTCATTTACAAATGCAAGAGAAAGAATAAAGTACCTAGGAATAAATTTAACCAAGGAGGCAGAAAACCTGTATACTGAAATCTATGACATTAAAGAAAAGAAATTGAAGACACAAATAAATGGAAAGATATTCTGTGCTCATGAATTGGAAGAATTCGTACTGTTAAAATATCCATTTTACCCAAAGCAATTTATATATTCAATGCAATTCCTGTCAAAATTCTAATGGTATTCTTCACGGGAAAACAAACAATCCTAAAACTTGTGTGGAGCCACCAAAGACTAAACAGCCAAAGCAATCTTGAGAAAGAACAAACCTGGAGGCATCACATTCCTTGATTTCAAACTTTGTTACAAAGCAATAGTGATTAAAAATGCAGTGTGATATTGGCATAGAAATAGACACAGAGGATGAGATACTTGGATACCATCACCGACTCGATGGACATGAACTTGAGCAAAGTCCAGGAGATAGTGTAGGACAGAGAAGCCTGGCGTGCTGCACTCGATGGGACTAAAGAGTTTGACAGGACTTAGCGACTAAACCACAGTAGTCAATTAACTTACGACAAAGGAGCCAAGAATATACAATGGGGAAAGGACAGTCTTTTCAAAAAACTGGGTATGGGGAAAACTGGATAACCACATGCACGAGAATGAAATAGGACAACTGCATTGCAACATGCTCAAAAATTAACGCAAAAAGGATTCAGTACTTGAATGTAGAACCTGAAACCGTAAAACTCCTAGAAGAAAACATAAGTCGTAAGCTTTTGACATAGGTCTTAGCAAAGTAAACAAGTGGGACTATATCAAATTAAAAGGCTTCTTCACAGCAAAGGAACCATCAACAAAGTAAAAAGTCAACCAACTGAATGACAGTATTTACAAATTATATATCTGATAAGGGTTAGTATTCAAGATAAAGAACTGACACAACTCAGAAAAAAAAAATCAATTAAAAAATAAGCAGAAGACTTAAAGATGCTTTTCCAAAGAAGACATAAAGATAGCCAACAGGTACATGAAAGTTGAGCAACATGTTTAATCATCAGAGAAATGCAGATCAAAACCATAATGAGATATCATCCCACACCTGTTAGAATGGCTACTATCAAAAAGACAAATGTTGGTATGTTTGAAAAGGGAACCCTTTGTGCACTGTTGTTGGGAATATAAATTAGTGGCTAGTATGGAAAACAGTATGGTGGTTCCTCAAAAATTTAAAAATAGAATTACCATATGAATCAGGAATTCCACTTTGGGGTATTTATCTGAAGAAAATGGAAACACTAACTTGAAAAGTTATATGCACCCCCATGTTCACTGCAGCATTCTTTACAGTAGTCAAGATATGGAAACAACCTTAGTGTTCATCAATAGACAAATGGATAAAGAAATTGAATAAATAAAAGAACACACACACACACAATGGAATATTTTGCAGTCATAAAAAGAATGAAAGTTTGCCATGTATGACAAAATGGATGGATCTTGAGGACATTATGCCATTATGCTAAGAGAAATAAGTCAAACTTATTTCTCTTACATGTGGAATCTTGGGAAAAAAAAAAGCAACCAAAATCATGCATACAGAGAATAGATTGGTGATCACTAGAGGCAGAGCCTGTGGCAGTAGGGGAAAATTATAAAGGTGGTCAAGAGGGTAAAAAAAAAATTTATGATTTAAAAAATCATTCACAACCTGTTCATTGTAAAACTGAAACTTAAGCGTAAAAGTTTCATTGTCTGGAGTAGGTATATCCTCTTTGGGGCCTTTTTTCATAAAGACCCACCAAAAAAGCCTGAACTTGCTTTCTTTTTGTGATATTTCTTCCCTTTCCTCAAAACCAGTAGTTATTTCAAGCAGGAACTTGCATTCAGGTAATAGCATTTTAAGGACCCTTAACTCCATCTGGGTATAAAAGAACAAATGCTTCTTGAGCAGAAGTTACATCTTCTTGCAAGATCTGTAGTTCTGTCTGTGTTCACATGATAAAGATGAAATGTCTTCTACACTAAAAGCAATTGGCAGTGCGTGTGTGTGTGTGTGTGTGTGTGAGAGAGAGAGAGACAGAGAGAGAGAATAAACTCCTCCTGACTTCCCTTTCTCTTTCTGAAACTGAGAAGCTCTTGCTTACAGCCCTAAGGGTCTGCCAGCTACAGGGCATGCTGCGGTAGTGTAATACATGTCCAAAGGACTGTCAGGTCTGTGTGAGGTATGCTGCCCCAGGGCACCAGCCCCTGTTGAATACAGGCCTATTACAAAGTGGGTATCTTTCTTCCTCCTGAACATGCATCTGACAATGATCTTTCATTGTAATAATTGCTGAGGAAATAACCAAGGTGTGGCTTTAGAACAATCAGTTCTTTTCAGAGTTGTAAAACTGCACTGAGGAGGCCTTAATTTTGGTCCCTAGATTTAATAAAATTAAAAAAAAAAAAAAAAACAAAAAAAAACCCTGTAGTTTCAAAAAGGCCTTTGTTCTGAACACACTCTGCACCTCTCCTCTCCTGCTAGCCTGCCAGCAGCTGTGTCTAGACCCGTGAGGTAGTAGGCATTCTTGCGCAGTTGGTGATACCTCACTTTTCAGCCCTGACTATGGAATCCCACCCTGATCACATAATATTACTTTGTATTTTGTTTTGAGATAGATATTGGTGCATCTTAGCACAGATTTAATTTTTAATTATTAAATTCCAGCCAACAGAGGCAAGTGAAAAACAGGTAATTCCAAATCTTTTGTTTTGCTTATTTTAAAATTTTCATTGTAATTAGTGTACAATGTTGTGTTAGTTTCAGGCATGCAGTAAAATGAATCAGTTATACATATATTCACTCTTTTGCAGATTCTTTTCCCATATTACAGAGTATTGAGTATATCTTCTTTTGCTACACAGTAGATCCTTATTAGTTATCTATTTTATATGTAGTAATGTGTATGTGTCAATCCCTATCTCCCAATTTATCCCCTGCCTTTCCCCCCACTGGTAACCCTAAGTTTGGTTTCTA
The DNA here is from genome assembly GCF_963930625.1 of Muntiacus reevesi. Taxonomy (NCBI): domain Eukaryota; kingdom Metazoa; phylum Chordata; class Mammalia; order Artiodactyla; family Cervidae; genus Muntiacus; species Muntiacus reevesi. The sequence goes on from NC_089254.1 coordinate 13,513,373, forward strand.
CATCTGTGACTGTATTCTGCAAGTAAGTTCATTTGCACCATGTTGTCTAGACTTCATATATAAGTGATATCATATATTAAATGTCTCTGTCTAACTTACTTCGCTCAATACGTCAATCTCTAGGTCCATCCATGTTGCTATAAATGGCATCATTTTGTTCTTTTTTATCACTGAGTGTATCCCATTGTATCTGTGTACTACATCTTCTTTATCCACTCCTCTGTCAATGGACATTCAGGTTGCTTCCATTTGCTGTTGCTGCTTGCTCGCTCGCTCGTGGTGTCTCACTCTTTGCAACCCCGTGGACTGCAGCACACCAGGCTTCCCTGTGCTTCACCGTCTCCCAGAGTTTGCTGATGACCATCTCATCCTCTGTCGTCCCCTTCTCCTCCTGCCCTCAATCTTTCCCAGCATCAAAGTCTTTTTCCAATAAGTTGACTCTTCGCATTGGGTTGCCAAAGTATTGGAACTTCTGCTTCCATTAGGTCTTGGCTATTATAAATATTGCTGCTCTGAACATTGTGGTGCATGTATCTTTTTGAATTATGGTTTTCTCTGAATATATGCCCAGGAGTGTCATTGCTGAATCATATGATAGTTCTATATTTAATTTCCTGAGGAATCTCCACACTCTTCTCCATAGTGGCTGTACCAGTTTATGTTCCCACCAACAGTGTGGGAGTCTTCCCTCTTTCTTACACCCTCTTCAGCATTGCTTGTAGATTTTTTTGATGATGGCCATTCTGATTGGTGTGAGGTGATACCCCATTGTAGCTTTTATTTCCATTTCTCTAATAATTAGTGATGTTGAACATTTTTTCTTGTGATTTTTGGCCATTTGTATGCCTTCTTTGGAGAAACGTCTTTTTAGATCATTTGTCCAGTTTTTAATTGGGTTGTTTGTTTCTTTGATGTTTAGCTGCATGTTCATATATTTTGGAGATTAATCCCTTGTGGGTTGCTTCATTTGCAGATATTCTCTCCCAATATGTAAGCTGTCTTTTCATTTTGTTTATGGTTTCCTTTGCTGTGCAGAAGCTTTTAAATTTAATTAGGTTCCATTTGTTTATTTTTGCTTTTATTTTCATTACTCTATGAGGTGGATCAAAAAAAATATTGCTGCAATTTATGTCAGAGAGCATTCTCTCTGGCCTTACATTTAGTCTTTAATCCATTTTGAATTTATTTTTCTGTATGATGTTAAAGAGTGTTCTAATTTCACCCTTTTAAATGTATATATCCAGTTTTCCCGTGCCACTTACTGAAGAGGCTGTCTTTTCACCATTGTATATTGTTACCTCTTTTATCATAGATTAGTTGACCATAGGTGCATGGGTTTATCTCTGGACTTTCTATTATGTCCCATTGGTCTGTATGTCTGTTTTTATGCCAGTACCAAACTGTTTTTAGTACTGTAACTTTGTGGTATAGTCTGAAGTCAGGGAAATTGATTTCTCCAGCCCTATTTTTCTTTCTCAAGATTGTTTTGGCTATTCGTGGTCTTTTGTGTTTCCACACAAATTCTAAAAGTTTTTATTCTAATTCTGTGAAAAAAAATGCCTTCAGTAATTTGATAGGGATTGCATTGACTCTGTATATTGCTTAGGTAATATATTGATTTTGACAATATTGATTCTTACTACCCAATAACATGGTATATCTCTCCATCTGCTTGTGGTGTCTTTGACTTCTTTCATCACTGTCCCATAATTGGCTCCTTCTCCCTGTCTCCTTCCTGCAACTGCCTACATACTCAAGACCAGGGAGCTGGTGTTTCTGACTGCTTTCTGGAAGGGGACAGTGATATTATACAGAGTTGAAGGCTGTGGACCTGAAACCTTCAAATTACTCAGGGTGAAGATTTATAAGATAAATCATTCTGTTAACACTGATGAACTGTCATAGGGATCACATCCATGTATTGATATTATGGTACTAAGTGACTCCTCCTCACAGAGGGGAGGATGGGAGTGGGTGAAGGATGTAGGGAGGATATCCTGTCACGTTCTTCTTCTTCCTCCCCTCCTCCTCCCCCTCCTCTTTCTCTTCCTCCTCTTCCTCCTTCAGGATGGGAGAAGACTAACTTCCTAACATTTCCTCATCTAACCTTAAATTTTCAACCCCCAACTGAAGAAATGGAGAAGGGAATCAGGCTGACAGCATATAAGCTGAGATTGAAACCTGATACCAGAGAAACAGCCCAGCAGATCCTCTGCATTCTGACAAATCAGGAACTGACTGAATTTTATAGTTCATTCAACAGTCTCCCAACACTGAGTTTATTGTTTTTATGAAAGGGAATAGAAAAAAAGGAGAGCAGTCGTCAAACAGGTTAAAATTTTCCATAAATAGCAAGCAGATGAATATGAGTAAGAGAATTCTCTGGGGTCCTGCTCCAGATGCTCCCTAAACTTCCCCTCTGCCTGATGCCAGTAGACCTTGCTTCATCCCCGTCCAAACACAGTACACACACAGCTGCCTTCAAAGAGCCATATGTTTGACCGGACGTGTTCGGCTCTTGTCATACCACAAGGAAGGTCTATACTGTTTGTCTCTTCAAACAGGGAGGCAAGAAGGGACAGTCCCAAAGTATCCCTATTTTAGGAAATTCGTTTCGATCTTTCTAGAATCAGCATAAATAAGTTGCCCATTAAAAATTGATATGCCTAAATTGAAAAAAAAAAGAGCATGCCTTTAAAAAACCGATCTCATCCAAATAAAACAAACAAGTATATCAAAAGAGAAACAGACTTACAGATACAGAACACACACTAGTGGCTACCAGGGGGGAGAAGTGTGGGGGAGGGGCAAGATAGGGGGAGGGGATGAAAGAGACCCAAACTACTAGCTGTAAAGTAAATAAGTTACAAGGATGTAATATATAGCTCAGAAAATATAGTGAATATTTTATAATAACTTTATGTGAAATATAGTCTATTAAAATAGTATATCACTGTATTAAACACCTAAAACTAATACAATATTGTAAGTCAACTTTATTTCAATGAAAAATAAATAAATTTTGTAAAAATTTTAAAGAATCATAAATAAAGAATAAAATAAAAAAATTAACAAGTTCATTTTGGGGACAGAATATCCATGCCTTCTGAATGAAGAAATAACTTCTCATTCTAGACTAAATTCATTTTGCTTAGAAAAAGGAACATTCTTCACATTTCCCAGAGATCACAAAAAATTAAAAACACTACAAAAGTTGTGTGGCTGCCTTATGAATTAGTCCTTTGATGTTTTAAAAGCAAGTGCAACAGATAAGCTTCATAGCAGTGCATTTTTTTCTTCTAAGGGACCAATGAAGATCTCTGTGGTTAGTGATATTTTTAATTCAGCTCTGGACTTTGTCCAGGAAATCACTTATAATTACTAATTGTATTTTTGTAAGTTAATGAAAGGATGCAGAATTTTTTCAATGCCTCCTTTCACTTGTGTAATTAATGATGTTGCTTTTTTACATGATTGAGTAAAGCTAAGATACAGAGACATGAATTAACCGAGAAAGCTTCTTTGTGCAGTATGATAGAATTTGAGTATAAATTTTAGTCATGCAATTGTCTTAAAAAAAACTATTTCTTCATCATCTTTTTTCTTCAGTTTTTTGTTGCTTAGACTTATAATAAAAACTAGCAGAAAAGAGACTCATTTAATGAGGTCATATTTGCAAGAATATATTAATAGGATTTCCTAAGAGCTTTTTCACAGCATTGAATTTAACCAAATGTCCATAAGAATAGAGCACCCAGAGCGTATTTTCTGATGTGTTCAAGATTTCCCAACTGCAGTTTAGATAACTCCTTAAATTTGTGAAGTCAAATCTTTCAATAAATCCCATACACTGAACAGCACTGTCAACCAAATACTCAATTAACATTTAAAAGAATAACAAACAACTGCAAAGTGCTCTTGTTTTTTTTTCAAACAGATACATATTTTCAGCAAAAGAAACCATATTCTGGGCAAAAAAGCAAACAAACAAAATATGAAACCAATAAAATTAAAGGATTAAAATCATACATAGTTTTCTCTGACAACAGAGAAAATTAAATTAGAAAATAATAAAGAGAAGGCAACTGGAAAATTGTCAAGTATTTGAGAATTATATAAGACACTTTTGTATGACTCATGAGTTAGAGAATATATCTCAAGGGAAGTTAGAAAATATTGGAGAGTGAATGAAAATGAAACTTTTCAAAATTAAAAAAAATGTCCAATTCTGCTTAGATTGAATGGAAGTTTATGATTTGGGGAGAAACCTGCTAGAATAATAAGGAGGAAAATCTAATGTTTTGCATCAGAAGGTGTTGATTTCTCTTTCAAACTCTTCTGGTAACTAGAAGGGCATCATTGTGGAAGAAGGACACAGGCATTCTCACAAATGGTGTATATTTCTGAGCCTATTAAAGACTGTTGCAGGATCTTGGGGCCTTCCCTTATGGCTTAGTGGTAAAGAATTTGCCTGCAATGCAAGAGATGCAGGAGATATGGGTTTGATCCCTGGGTTAGGAAGATCCCCTGGAGGAGAGCATGGCAACTCACTCCAGCATTCTTGCCTGGAGAATGTCATGGACAGTAGGGCCTGGCATGCTACAGTCGATAGGGTCACAAAGAGTCAGACGCAACTGAAGTGACTCAGCATGCACACACAGAATCTTGACCCTGCATTAGACTCCTCTTTCCACTTGTAAGCTCTTGGCTATGTTGCCCTTTGACATATCCTTCCTTCCTCCTTTTGTTCATTTCTCCCTTCCTCCCTTTCTGCTTCCCTCCCTTCCTCCTTCCTCTTCCTTTTTCTCTCCCTCCCTTTTTCACTCTCACTTTTTTTGTTTAAAATTCCGTTTTTCCAGCATGTATATTATCTATGGTGAAACAGATCACCAGCCCAGGTGGGATGCATGAGACAAGTGCTTGGGCCTGGTGCACTGGGAGGACCCAGAGGAGTCGGGTGGAGAGGGAGGTGGGAGGGGGGATCGGGATGGGGAATACGTGTAACTCTATGGCTGATTCATGTCAATGTATGACAAAAACCACTGAAATGTTGTGAAGTAATTAACCTCCAACTAATAAAAAAAAAAATTTAAAAAAAAAGAAATAAAAAAATAAAAGGAGAGCTGGTGTAACTGTTACGCCACCCCTGCAGGCTTAAAATTCTGTTTTTCCTTTTCTTTCTTGCTGTTCTAGTATTGTTGTCATTGTTATTTGCTTTATTTTTCACAAAAGAGAGATATTCAAGCCTTGAAGATAGTTTGAAGCCAGGTGTTTATTCCCAGTTTGGGCATGGAGACGGGATTCATAATGAGATATTTAAAGCTCAGCTACACATTCAGTCTGTGTTTGGAATGTTTAGGTTGTAGGCTGATAGTAGGGGCATTGAGTTTAAAGTAACCCAAGAACTACTAGAGAGATACCAAGAGCTATATGTCGACTGTTTGTCAGGTTACCTAGGACCATAGTCAGATATCAGGAGAGAGGAATGATCAGATACAAAGCACTGTAGTGCTACTAGCAAATACGTAAAGAGGGAATACTATGTACCAGGTACTAAGTATATATACTCATATTTTTTTACAACAATCGTATGAAACAGGTACCGTTATTATATCCATGTTATCGATTAGGAGATGAAGGCACAGAGGAGATCAATAACTTGTCCAAGATTACATATTAGTATAAGGGTTTTAAACCTAGGCATTCTGGCTTCAAAATCATCCTCTTAACTGCTATAATATACCATCTCTCTGTAGATTGGTTTCTCCTTTTAGTGGGATAAAAGATACACTGACTGTTGGTGACATATCCCCCTTGACATTTTGAAGGAGCTATTTGTTATCTGCCATGACTGTTCCCTTGATTAGTCAGTATATGCTGTAAACATAGCATTATCCGTACCTAACTCCTAGACCACTCTGTTCCAAGAAAAGTTTGGCCATTCATTCTCCATCCATCCTTCTATCCACCCATCTGGCTCAGAGATCCACATGATTCTCATGATGGGACTTCCACCCAGCAACCTTTTTATACTGGATAAATCTGGTTAAGATGGACTTTGAAGGCAGTCTTTCAGGAAACAGGCAATTAAGAGGGAATGATTTCTACAAAGAGGGTTATGCAGCCTGAGAAGAGTAGAAGGAGGAAGAAGTGTGCCGTGGTTAAGAACAATGGCTCTGGAATCCAGACAGATCTGAGTTTAAACTCTGCTTCTGTTATTCCATAGCTGTGAGGCTATAGGCAAGGTACTTAACTTTTCTGAGCCTGTCTTCTCAGATCACAAATCAGAATAATTAAACATATCTTCCAATATTGTGAGAATTAAATGAAGCAATGTCTATTAAGTTCTTTGTAGCCCAACACAAAGCACAAGACTTTCTTACATATAGGTACCTATCAGGTATGGATAATCTGAAGGGTGGAAAGGAGACTGGGAATTTCTAAGTGGGAAGAAATATTCTTTGTTTCTGGGATAAAGAATACTCATCAGTCTTGGCCTATAGAGGTGTTGAGTTTTAGAGTAATTTTTAAAATTAGCAAACTCTTATTTAGTTTTCAAGAATTCAACTGTACTTTTGAGGCTGCTTTTGAAAAGGAGCAATGTCCACCACTATGCAGAACACACACAAACACACACACATAATATTGGAATAAATCTTTCTGTGGCTTGGACCTCTTGCCAAGAAATATAAACAGCAGAATGGATGAAAAACACTGGAGGTGAAGGTTGTGCCTGACTCCCCCAACCCTCAGCCAATGCTGATGCATTTATGTTTGATACACACTTTAGTTAAGGCAGTAAACAAACTTTACAACCCAAGAATAATTTTGGATTATTTATTTAGACGAGCACATTCCCACTGGTTCCTACTGATTACAAATTAATTCCACTCAGGTATTTCTCAGGGGAATGTTTTATAAAATTATCATATGCAAATAAGTCATGGCATATTTTCCCTTTTTATTTATTTATTTTTTATCCACACTGGTTATTTTGTGGAGTGCTTCTCCGGCAGCACAGCAAAACTTGCTTTTCAGTCCTTAGGCATAAAATAAAGACTTCGACACTTTGTATTAGTTCACAAGTCTTGAAACTAAATGACTAGTTTTCTTATTTCAAAATCTGAGAATCCAAAAGTATGAAGGTCTGTTCTTTGCATATTCATTTATGCCTGGTGACTCAGACAGGTACAGGGGAGAAAAAAATCATCACGTGAATAAATTGCAGTATTGTTAGTCTCAGCATGCAAAGTTATTCTATGATACCTAATTTCAATCTGTTATGCCTAATTAAAGTGGTGATAAAATGAGAAATAGAGAATCTGAATTTTAAATAAATTTAAAAGTATATGAGCATTTTAAAGAACTTAGTAGTGGAAAACTTCCAAGTAAAATAAACCATTATGCTTAATATTTAGTTGATTGGCAGACTACCCTTTGGAAGGCTTAGGCTTGACAGTCTCACAGGGGACCAAGGAGTTGATCTGTTTTAAAGAGAGTAAATAGAACTCATGCTCCATGTCACCTAAGGAGGTCTAAGTGATGCATTATATACTGTATCTTGGGCTTAATGCATTCCAAATTCAAATTTAATACCAAGATGCTCAGAGCTTTGTGGCAGAGACTTTTGTTTCTATCAGATTTAAACTTGACCAGTCTGTGTCAGCTCATGATGGCACCTACTGAGAGAAACAATTCTTAGGTTAATCAGGGCACAGGCTAGTGACAATATTTTTGCCAAAACATTTCCATAAGTATAAATTTAAATACAGAGTGTGTGATTCATCAGGATGCAAACAGTTAGTTCATTAGTAAGCCAATACATCTATGTAAAATAATGAGTCTAGTTTCTAGACAGCCTAGAAAAACCCAGAATCAGATGTTTAATTATTTGGTAAGTAGCAACAGAGGGGATCTCTGTCTTTTCTTTGTAGTACCTTGACCTAAGCCAGCTTCACAACTAGTAGTTGTGAAGGGGACTTTGTCCCTGGGTTACATGGCCTCTAAATTTGCCTTTCTGTATGCTTATGAGCTAAAAGATATGATAGAAATGGATGTTTGGTAAAGAAAAAGGGTGCCAACCCACTGTACCTCCAATGTCTTGGGGATCCTAGAAATGGACTAAACCCATACAGTGCTGATGGCTTATATTAGGTTGGCCAAAAAGTTAGTTTGGGTTTTTCCATGAGATCTTATGGAAAAACCCGAACAACCTTTTTGGCCAATCCTATATTTGCCACAGTAGCTAGTCTGTGAGTTCTGGCCTGAGTAGAAGCCGTTTGTTCTGCTGGGGTCTATGTAAGAGATTTTGGTTTTCTCTAAATAGAATAGATTGTGGCTCAGAATCAGACACCCAAGACTACTGCCAGTTTTCTTTCGGTTCCCCCTTTCCCTGCTATGGAAGCCACAAGACACAGTGGAGGTGAGGAAATGCATTTTTCAGAAAAGCAGATTCTCCTAAAAGGGTAAGTACTGGCACTTCGGATCCTCAGAAGTGGGAGAACCTGAGACCAGATGGAGTCCTAGCTGGAATAATTAAGGTAAACAGGTAATTAGAGGCTTTTGAAGCCTGAGTGGATGGAGGAAACGAGAAATAAAGGTGAAGTAAGCCAAAATGGCAAGCTTTCTTGACAAATTGCTGCCTGAAGCCAAGAGGCATGAAGTTCTGCCAAAGAGAACAGAGACTGGAAGGTTTCAGACACTGAGAAGGGATTCAGAATTGTTGCTTTGTAGACTTAAGAAGGAAGGGCCAAAATCTAGTGATAGAATATATTTAACCCATCTTTAAATGCTTACAATCTTTAAATATTGTTTTTTAATATGTTTGCCTCTTCATCCATTAGGCTATTAAAATAAGTCATTCCACATATTTATTTTTTTACCAAAAGGCTATGTTTACTAATTCATAAGTGAAACTAACTTGCCTCTTCTTGGGAAAGTCCCACTAGTTGCTTCATAGAGCCTTATAGTAAGATGCCATTATTTATTGGACAGGGGCTTCTTGAACTGAAAACATCGAAATCGGGAAAAACTGCACATCCCAGCCTTTATCGGGGTTTTCCCTTATCTTCTCTTCTTGCCTGGAGGAGGAAATGGCAACCCACTCCAGTACTCTTGCCTGGAAAATCCCATGGACAGAGAAGCCTGGTAGGCTACAGTCCATGGGGTTGCAAAGAGTCGGACACGACTGAGTGACTTCACTTCACTTCTTCTCAGTAGAAAAAGCCATATATGCATATCCCTCCCAGAGAAAATCCCTAATGTCATCCTGAATTGGCTCTGTCCCCTTGAGTACGTGGAGGACACTGAGGCATTCCCAAGATCCAAGTTATACTGTCTTTCCACCTCAAACCACAGAGAAGGTATGCATTAAGCTCACTAGCTTAAACTTCCTCTGCAGCCTACTGCATACTCCTGGCCCTTGGCACAATGTGCAGCATAGCTTTAACAGTTAAGGCATTTTCCTGATGCTCTACCAAGGAAACAGTAAATCATACATAATTCTGGTTGTATTGGCATTAAAGAAAAAGCATCTCGGCCTATTTTTACATACCTAATTCGGATAGGAAAAGACAGTTTGAGCCATAAATTCCAAAAAGGAATCCAGAAGCAAAAGTGGAATCAGGAGAGTGACTGAGAAATATGATGATTAGAAATCTAAATGTCATGAATACATATTTATGAAAATCTTCATTGCAGGATTTTTTATGATCATAAGAAATTAGAAACATCTTGAATATCTATCAGTAAGGTGATGGTTAGATAAATTATACAGCCCCATACCACAGTGTGTGGTAGACAGGAAAATTATATAAGAAAAGTGGTGTCATAGATAGAGAAAAATCTCTAATACATATTGTTAAATAGAGAAACAAATCATAAAGAAATATATATTGTATAATTACATTTATTTTATAATCAACAGTAAGCATATTTAGAAATATATACATGTATTATTAAATGAATTTTTTTAATGGTCTGAGAGAATATTCTTATCAGGTTACTTTTTAAGTGGGAAGTGAGTTGGGGAATAAAGGGGTAAAGAAAGACCAAGATTTTTTTATTCCACTGATTTAGGCTTTTTAGAAATGTTTTTACGGTGAACATATATTATTCACATATCACTTATTTATGTAAAAACTAAATAAAGGTGAAGATAACAGCTAAATGGTTACTTACCTACAATGTCTTAAATTTTTTCTTTTCGCCCCGTCCCATTTTCTCTCTTATTCCCTTAGGGGCTTTTATAGATAGCACTTCATTTTTATAACTCTTGATAGAATCTTGGTCCTGTGCTTTTTTGGTCAGCAGAAGATTGATGTATTAATATATCAAGGTCTTGGTGGTTATATTCTTTGCTAGGGCTGCCATAACCAAACAGTAGTGGTTGGGTGATTTAAACAACAGAAATTTATTTTCTCACAGTTTTTGAGGCTAGAAGTCCAAGCTCAAGGGGACAATAGGCTTAGTTTTTTGTGAGACCTCTCTCCTCAGCTCACAGATATTATAACCATCTTCTCACTTTGTCCTTACCTGGTATTTCTTGTGTCTGAACTCATGAATTTGTGTCTCAATTTCCTCTTCGTATAAACACATGAGTAAAACCAGACACTAAAAGCTTCATTTAATCATGTCTTTGAAGGCTCTCTTTTCAAATGTGCTCACATTCTGAGGATTTGGGGGCTAGGACTTAAACATATAGATTTTAGGGGGACAAAATTCAGTTATACCAGTGAGCCTGTAGCTCAGAATTTTCTTTAAGAGTTTATACTTGTCCACCAGTAGAAACTATAAAGACCTTGAATCCTTAAAGTGCAGGTGTGTGTTTTTATTTATTTATTTTTTTAGGCCTGTGTTTCTAAATGAAGGCTCCAGGTCACCTTCAGGCCACTCCAGAGGACTGGGCATGCAGAGAAAGCCAGCCCTTTAGACCCCTCTCATTTCACCTTGCTCTTCCTCAAGGGAGGTGAGGTGGCACACCATGAGGAAGAAAGATTGGGCTTTAGAGTGAGACCACCTGCTCTGCCATTTACCAGCTTTTATCTTAGACTCCAGTTTTCTGTCTGGAAGAGGAGAGCAGTAATACCAGTATCAGGGTTAGAGTCAACTACATATCTTTTCTGCCCCAGAGCAAAATGAAAATGTGGGGCCTTGGTCAGTCTTCCCATTCCACTGGCAAATGGATAAACCCCAAAGGAATTGTTTAGCTCTGTGCTGGAACGTAGGTGGTACCTGGATCAGAGTTGGGTGAAAGACCTCCAGCCAGTCATTCCAGTTGCCCCCTTGCTGCACTGAGATGCCTCAGGGAGCACACACGTGACCATGATCCTCCCCTACAGACATATCTGGGTCCCCAGCAGGGACAGAGGGCAGTGAGGGAACACAGCTTCCCCTTGTTGCTGCAACCTGGCTGCCACCCCAGGAGAAGGGTGGCTTATTTCCTATGTGTGGGGATGGGAAGGGGAGCTGACCTGCCTACAGCTCCAGGTCGTGGGGCACTGGGGGCTGAGAACCTGTGCAGAGAGATGTGGGGGTGGTGAGACATGGGACAGACACATGTGAGTCCAGGCATCCAGTGCCCAGCGCACACTTCAGTGTTCTATCTGATTTCGCCTACAAACTGCAAATTCAAGGATAGAATTATTAAGAATTTCAAGGCCCTAACTGCAGAACATTAAGCCCCAAGTACAGGGCACTTCTGAACAGTGTCCTGTGCAAATCTGCTGATCTTTGCTCATGAAGCCGCTCTGTTCACTGCTGGGTCGTCTAGGAAAGACTTACTTGGCACAGAGCCTGACACACAGTATGAGTTCAGAGCGTCTCTACATTCCTGTTTATTAAAAGAAGCGTAAAATTACTCTTGCATAACTCACTGTCTTCAGAGGACTTCTGTCACTTATCGAGATGAGTTTATAAAAGAACCCAAACAAAAATAAATCATGACCTCTCATCCTAAGCTTTTAGATTAACCTTTATATTTCTTCAGCTACAAATTCTCCAAGAATTTTTCTTGTTCCTGTATTTAAACTTTGCCTTAGTCCAAAACGAGGCATATGTCTGTAAACATCAGAAGGTCCTGGGAGACAAGCTAGCCTCATCTGCTTGCGTTCTTATAGTACGTACCACGTGAAAATAAGTTTGGGGTTGAATTAAATTTGGTGAAGTTGAAATGGATTCTATTTAAGTAAGCACTTTTCTAATTTCTGAGTTTCTCATTCCCAAGTTTGAGTATACATTTTTAAAGTAACACTAAGTGACCTAAAACAAATACAAGAAAAAGCCACAGCTCTAAAATGAGTTTAAACGAATTCTGGGTTTTATTTGAGACTGCAGGAAAAAATTCTAGTCCAAACAAACAAAACGTTCTTACCAAATGATAAGTAACCAGACTGGTAAGTACATACATGAAACTCCATGAATTCAAGACATTGAATAATATTTAAATGATCAAATGACAAGACTTCCGTTAGACTATTATTTAGGAAAAGCTGTCTATCATTGTTGTCCAGTCACTAAGCCGTGTCCAACTCACTACAACCCCATGGACTGCAGCAGGCCAGGCTTCCCTGTCCTTCACTATCTCCCGAAGTCGGCTCAAACTCCTGTCCATTGTGTCGATGATGCCATCAAATTGTCTCATCCTCTGTCCACCCCTTCTCTTCCTGCCCTCAGTCTTTCTCAGCATCCGTCCTTCCAATGAATATTCAGGGTTGATTTCCTCTAGGTTGGCTGGTTTGATCTCCTTGCCATCCAAGGGACTCTCAAGAGTGTTCTCCAGCACCACAATTCAAAAGCATCGGTTCTTCAGCACTAAGACTTCTTTATGGCCCAACTCTGTCTTCTAGTACGTGACCACTGGAAAAACCATAGCTTTGACTATACAGACCTTTGTTGACAAAGTGATGTCTCTACTTCTAATATGCTGTCTAGGTTTGTCATAGCTTTCCTTCCAAGGAGCAAGTGTGTTTTAATTTCTTGGTTACAGTCACCATCCATAATGATTTTAGAGCCCAAGAAAATAAAGTCTCTCATTGTTTCCATTTTTGTCCCATCTATTTGCCACGAAGTGATAGAACTGAATGCCATGATCTTAGTTTGATAAATGTTGAGTTTTAAGCCAACTTTTTCACTGTCCTCTTTCACCCTCATAAAGAGTCTCTTTAGTTCCTCTTTGCTTTCTGCCATTAGAGTGGTATCATCTGCACATCTGAGGTTGTTGATATTTCTCCCTGCAATCTTGATTCCAGCTTGGGATTCATCCAGCCTGGCATTTCACATGATGTACTCTACATAGAAGTTAAATAAGCAGGGTGACGATATGCAGCCTTGACAAATTTCTTTCTCAATTTTGAACCAGTCCATTGTTCCATGTCTGGTTCTAACTGTTGCTTCTTGACCTGCATACAGGTTTCTTAGCAGACAGGTAAGGTGGTCTGATATTCCCATCTCTTTAAGAATTTTCCAGTTTGTTATGATCCACACAGTCAAAGGCTTTATCATAGTCAATGAAGCTGAAGTAGATGTTTTTCTGAAATTCCCTTGCTTTCTGTATGATCCAACAAATATTGACAACTTGATATCTGGCTCCTCTGCCTTTTCAAAATCCAGCTTGTACATCTGGAAGTTCTCAGTTCATGTACTGCTGAAGCCTAGCCTGAAGGATTTTGAGCATTACCATGCTAGCATGTGAAATGAGAACAATTGTACAGTAGTTTTAACATTCTTTGGCATTGTCTTTCTTTGGGATTGGAATGAAAACACATTTTACAGTCCTGTGGCCACTCCTGAATTTTCAAAAAATGCTGACCTATGGAATGCAGCATTTTAACAGCGTCCTCTTTTAGGATTTTAAATGACTCAGCTGGAATTCCATCACCTCCACTAGCTTTGTTCACAGTAGTGCTTTCTAAGGCCCACTTGACCTCATACTTCAGAAATCTGGCTCTAGGTGAATGACCACACCATCGTGTTTATCTGAGTCATTAAGACCTTTTTTGTATAGTTCTTCTGTGTATTCTTGCCATGTCTTCTTAATCTCTTCTACTTCTGTTAAGTTCTTGCCATTTCTGTCCTTTATTGTGCCCATCCTTGCGTGAAATGGTCCCTTGGTTATTGAAGAGCTCTCTAGTCTTTCCCATTCTACAGTTTTCCTCTATTTCTTTGCATTGTTCATATAAGAAGGCTTTCTTATCTCTTCTCGCCATTCTCTGGAAGTTTGCATTTAGTTGGTATATCTTTCCCTTTCTCCTTTGCCTTTTGCTTCCCTTCTTTTCTCAGCTATTAGTAAGACCTTCTCAGACAACCACTTTATCTTCTTGCATTTCTTTTTCTTTGGGATGGTTTTGGTCACCACCTCCTGTAAAATGTTATGAACCTCCATCCATAGTTCTTCAGGCACTCTGTCTACCAGATCTAATCTCTCAAATCTATTCATCACCTCCACTGTATAATTATAAAGGATTTGATTTTGGTCATACCCAAATAGCCTTGTGGTTTTCCCTACTTTCTTCACTTTAAGTCTGAATTTTGCAATAAGGAGCTCATGATTGGAGCCAGATTCAACTCCAGGTCTTGTTATTGCTGACTGTATAGAGCGTCTCCATCTTCAGCTGCAGAGAATATAATCAATCTCATTTCAGTATTACCCATCTGATGATGTCCATGTGTAGAGTCATCTCTTGTATTGTTGGAAGAGGGTCTTTGCTATGATCAATGTGTTCTCTTGAAAAAACTCTGCTAGTCTTTGCCCTGCTTCAGTTTGTACTCCAAGGACAAACTTGCAAGTTTCTCCAAGTATCTCTTGACTTCCTACTTTTGCATTCCAATCCCCTATGGTCAAATGGTATATTGTAGCATGCCTGTAATATTATTTAAAAATACATATATGTAGACTTGAAGAGAATGTAGAGCTATGAAAAGTAATTGATTTGTCAACATGACTGGGGTTATAGAGAAATTATTTACTCTTGTGTTCTATACATTTGGGAAATAAATTAAAATACTTCTACTTATACTGCTACTTACTTTAGTTCTTGAGTATACTAGTTCTTCATTAATACTAGTCCCAAGGCAAAGGTAAGGTCTTGACTAATCAAAATTAGTCACATTTGAAAAGAAAACAAAAGAACAACAGAATTCCCCTGCCAGATGGTTTCCTAATGTTCTTAACTAATCAACGTCTAAGATTAGTGGGCTTTCCTATTAGTTTCTTAAGAGGTCTAAGACGCCTATGGACATTTATACCTTGTTAAACACACACCTTTTACATTTTATTCAAACTCCATTCATTGAGCCCTGTGCCAGGCAGTGGATTCTCATGGATTGCTGTTTCTCGAATTTGCCTCCTGCCACAAGGAGCATGAGCTATCAGTAGTAGTGTTCCCTAAATATGTGATTACCAGGAGCAATTTTTGTAGACTTGTTTTGAAAGATTTTATTTAGGCAAGGGCCAGCTATTTGTAAATATCCTCTTAACTAATTTATCATGGACAAGCCTGCTCTATTCCAGACACCAACCTTAAAGGGGTAGGATTTCTAATAAGCCAAAAAATGTTCCTTGTACGTTGAGAGTCCTTTGGCTTATAATAGCTTGTGGTCTCTGCTCCCATGAAGTTTTGGCAACCCTCACTTTAAAAAAAAAAATCTCAAAAGAAATTCACATCTGGATTCAATTGATTGGACTTTAACGGGCCTCCATTGCAGTATGCAAATAATTGTCCTCCATGGTGTGTACTTCATGGTTGATAAAACTGAAGTGTCTTTTCTCAGAGTCCCAAACTTCTTTCTCATTTCCTTCCTTCCTCTGATAGCAAAACTTTTCAAACAGATGGATGTCTTCATCTAGAATGCATCTCAAATCCTGGCCAGTGTTGCCTAAAAATGTCAGTGCTGTACTGTACAGCGTAAAACAAACCAATAAAAATTTCATTAGCAAGGTTGCCTCCTTGTGAGGCAGACTCCTTCCAACCATCTCCTTACTTGGATAAGAGCAGACTTAGAATATGGTCACAACTCTCTCCATGTCTCTTTTCCTCACTTGATTCCTTTCACTTTGATATTGACCCATGCTCTCTCCACCTCCCATTCATCCATGTATCCAAAATATCCAAAAGTCAGCTTGTTTTTGCAAATCTAAAGGTCATTAATCTCTTCCCTTCTTTCAACTCTTTACTGCAGTCTATTTTGTTTCAATAACTTGCTTATTTCTCATGATCTTTCTCAAGATGTCTAAAATATGGAGATTGTTTTAGTACTTGGAAGGTGACCTAGGATGCCCAAAGAAGATAAAGTAAAAATTTTGTGTTCCAAAATTTCCAGAATATCTGGTAATCTGAATTTCCTAAAATCTGGAGGCAGATGCATCTAATAATAAACTTGAGAACTTTTGAAGACAGCTAATCAACATGATTATATATCCTTAATTTCAGAAACAATATTCCTACAAAAATGTTCCCATAGATGGTCTCTGCATTAGATGCTAGTCCATTTGAGAATTCAAACTTAGATATATCATCCTATTAGTTTCTCTGACATTTATACCCACCCCCACACCTCCAATTTCAGTCCATGTGAATTTAACACAGGTGCAGACTCAGGCTTAACATAAGGGAGCAATTTTCTGATTCATTCATGTAAGACCCTGAGGGAAAGGGAGAACAAGATGTACCAAGGTAATATTGTGTTGTTAAAAAATTAACTTAGCTTGTTTTTCTACTGAGACAAAAATACTTACATCCAAATGCTTAGATATATAAACTAGGTCTCATATACAGTTCTTTACAGAGTGTGGTAGTATTTTGAAAACTCATTCTCAGGAAAATAATGTTACAAGAATATATATAGATGATGATTTATATGGGTTTTTTGGTGGGGAAGAGAGAGGTCAGTATACATTGTTGTTTCAATTCTGTTGAGGGCTAGGATGCAACAGCCAAAATAAAGTGGTCCCTTCCCCCAGGCCCACTGCTCTGCAAAAGTCATTCTTGTTCTGAAAGGAAATGGCATGCTGAAACACATTTTTTATTATTTATAAAAATCCTTAGGTTTTATTAGTCCAGGACTCAGTGCGTCTTCTAACTGAACTGCACAGTTTTTCTATGCTTAGTAGCAGATTGGAGGGAGAAACTAATTAGTATAGTTCTTACATCACCACCAGGAATTCTTTATTTGCCCTCAGGATTCACACTGCTGTGTCTGATCAACGCTGTTAAATATGACAAGGTCAGTAACCCTGTTTTTGTAACAATGAATGCTAACAAACTCGGGCCTCGCACACATTGTCATTTTTTAACAGGGTCAGCTAAGTTAACTGAGAGCATTATGCATGTACAGTGCCAAGAAGACCCCATCAACAGTCAAATATACAATGTTATCATTTTAGCATAAGTAGTGGAGCAACATATGGCACAGCTGTTAGCAACTCAGATTTATCCAAAGATTCTGCACCAACAGTTGAGGCATAAGAAGGGTTTACACCTTAGCACAGGTTCACTAGGTCTTCCCAGGTGGCTCGGTGGTAAAGAACTCACCTGCCAACGCAGGAGACATAACAGACCTGGATTCTATCCCTCGGTTTGGAAGATTCCCCTGAAGGAGGGCATGACAGCCCACTCCAGTATTCTTGCCTGGAAAATCCCCTAAACAGAGGAGCCTGCCAGGCTACAGCCCATGGGATCACACAGAGTTGGACACAACTGAAGCAGCTTCACACGCACATGTGCATGGGGCGCCAGACAGGGAAATGGGAGACGAAGGTGTGCTAGTCTTGCCTCTGCCACTGCCTCTCCGAAGCCTGAGTTTACACAGCAGTAGGCTGAGAAATCAGACCAAGTGACTTGGAAAGCCTCTTTGTGCCCGCAAGGCTGTGATTCTAACACAGCCTACAGAATAAAGGCACTGCCCGTACGAATTTCAATGGCAGCATAGTTTTAATGCAGTATGTTTTGTATTGGGTTTCTATTTTTATTCCTTTGGCATTTGGCAGAGAGGTAAAGAGACTGGATTCCAGCAAGTCTGGTTACCTCAGATGGCACGCGTGCAGGAACTCAGAAGTCTATACAAGATGAATCAAGTGATGACTGACATGTGCTCCTGAGGCCACGTAACATCATCAGCACTTTGACACCACCTACTTATCACTCTTCTTCTGAGAAGCTCTGTTTAGATTTCTAACAGGAGTTTGTGGCTCCCTTTACCATGCTGGTGAAATGAACATGATTCAGTTCATTTTTCCATATTGACAAATGGAATCGCTTCCAGTTAAGTCAGTATTAGGATAATTTTAAGACTTAACCAACAATTTGTTCATTTTTGTTGTTAAAATTTGCTTTTTTAATGTCATTACACACAAAAAACAATTCATAAATATCAAATAAACATTATGACAGAGTGGAACTATAACAATCACTTAGAAAAATGAAAACTCAATATTCTATAAACAAGTAACAAAGTTCCTTTGGTTGAAAAAGGGAAAACAAGGATAAAAGGGAAACTGTCTAATGGAAAAGTATTTGCTATAAAGTATTGTAGATTGCATATGAACAAGAACAAAAAGAATAAAGGAAGGAGTGTTGCTTTTAAATCCATTTTAGTATAAATAGACATCTTAGGAAACAATTTATTTTTAATGCAAATTGTTCTAATGTTATAGAACAAATTTCCTTTTCATATCATATTGGTTAAACTATGTCTTTTCAACCTTAATTTTTATATTAGATTGTAAATGTTTGTAATGGACCTTTTAAATGCTTGATGCAGTGTTATTATTCTGCATCAAAACATTTCTCAGATGAGCAACATTATTTTAAAATAAATCCCTCAAGATGAATATAGTTGCTGGAGTCCCTTGAAATTTATGGCATTTAGAATAGACTGTGTTTCTTCAATGCAGGGGCTCTTCAAGGGAATTTTTGACTGCTGATGCAAACGTTAGTAAGCAATGCACTTGTTTGGTTAAAACTTTTAGCCTTGACCTCCAGCTTTAAACCCTTGTCCTTTATTAATCACGTGTTTCCTGAATCAAAGAATATTTTTGGAGGGGGAAAATTGTTCTGGGACTGAAGGAGTGTTATATACCAAACAGACATGCCCAGATGACAAATAACCCCTGCATGATAGCCAGGGTTCATCCAGCTGGTCGGCCCCAGATTTTGTGATTGATGGTGTTGATGTTCTAAATAGGCCTAAGATGTGCCAAGTATAAGAGCCATAACAAAGTCCTTCAGATTTATACTGAAGATAGAAGGAGGAAGCAAGAAGGCATGTTCCCCGCACATGGCAGTTCTAAGAATGGTGTCATGATTACAAGTAACCTTGCAGGGTTTGTCTGGTTTCTTTCGAAGTTAAACAAAAACTATTTGCTGGTCAGGAATGAGTAGGGGTCACATAAGGTCTGTCTGAACCTTACGATTACTAAAATGTTTCTCTGTAACTGGACACTTTCTGAAACTAGGATAACATTGGAACCCATTGTAGGGATCAATACACTGATTTTTTCCTTTGCCTTTTGAGGCTTCTGAGAAAATAAGAACAGTTCCTTTGCTTTTAAAAAATAGAAAGAGAAGAAAAAGAAAGTGGCACCATAACATATAGTGAAGTCATTAAATGTTTAAAGAAAAACACCTTAATGATTATTTAACTTAATCCTACTCACCTTACGTTTAGGAAAATGGGATATTTTTTAATCAAGGAGAGTCATAAAAACCCTATGCTGTTTAAGGCATTTATAAACAATTCTTTAAAAGAAGATAATATATGGAAGAGACAAAAAAATCACATTTGAGCTTTTCAAGAAGAGTGACAATGATAGCACTTATTATTTTTAAATGAATATTAAATAGAACTCATATGGATAGGAAGCTGAACCTGTTGTTTTATGAGACTTTCACTAGTAAGAGTTTATATCCTCATGTGTGCTTAATTGCTTGTCATGTCTGTCTCTTTACGACGCTATGGACTGTAGCCCACCAGGCTCCTCTGTCCCTGGGATTCTCTAGACAAGAATACTGGAGTGGGTTGCCAGCCCTCCTCCAGGGGATCTTCCCGGCCCAGGGGTTGAACCCATGTCTCTTAATGTCATCTGCATTATCAGGTGGGTTCTTTGCCACTAGCACCACCTGGGAAGCCCACAATATCTTGTTTATGTAGCAATTATTTTGTGAACGTTCCTCAGCACTGAGGAAGCAGATCCCAGAAAACTAACTCCCATTCCTCGTCCTCTATAAAGTTCAGTTCTGTTCAGTTCAGTCACTCAGTTGTGTCCGACTCTTTGCAACCCCATGAACTGTAGCACGCCAGGCCTCCCTGTCCATCACCAACTCCCGGAGCTTACTCATAGTCATGTCCATTGAGTCAGTGATGTCACCCAACCACCTCATCCTCTGTCACCCCCTTCTCCTCCTGCCTTCAATCTTTCCCAGCATCAGGGTCTTTTCCAATGAGTCAGTTCTTCACATCAGGTGGCCAAAGTATTGGAGTTTCAGCTTCAGCATCAGTCCTTCCAATGATTATTCAGGACTGATTTTCTTTAGAATGGACTGGTTGGTTCTCCTTGCAGTCCAAGAGACTCTCAAGAGTCTTTTCCAAAACCACAGTTCAAAAGCATTAATTCTTTGGCGCTCAGCTTTCTTTATAGTCCAACTCTCACATCCATACATGCATGACTATTGGAAAAACCATAGCCTTGACTAAATGACCTTTGTTGGCAAACTAATGTCTCTGCTTTTTAATATGCTGTCTAGGTTGGTCATAACTTTTCTTCCATGGAGCAAGCATCATTTAATTTCATGGCTGCAGTCACCTATAAAGTTGGTTTTACTAAATTGGTGCTATTGGGTGCTTTAAGGATCAATCGTAGGAAACTTATTCCTGAGATTGATGTAAGCATGCTGGTCAGGGCAATTTCTTTGCACACTCTTTGAGAAACTTCTTTCTAGTCTTAATATGTGTAGTAGTTGGGTTTCTCTGAGACAATGTATTTACATTTATCATAGAGACCCTGCAGTGTACGTAACTGAGGGCATTCCTTCTTTGTATTGGTCATTAAAAAGCATGGAATGGAACCTAATTTGAAACCCATCTTTCTCATTAAGATAGAGATTACCAGTGCGCATTTTGGTTTCTAGTTCATTCCTGGGCCCATCAGTTGATACTATCTTTTAGTGGATTTCTCACTAAATTGTGTTATCTTGCTATATCTACCTTTGTGATCCTCATATTTTCTGGTAACAAAATAAAACTGTTAATTAATTATTTTATTCCTCATGAGAAAATGTGTTTCCCTATCATCTTTTATAAATTCTCTGTATGCTCAGTCGCTTAGTTGTGTTTGACTCTGCCACACCATGGACTGTAGCCTGCCAGACTCCTCTGTCCAGAAAATTTTTCAGGCATGAATTACTGGAGTGGGTTGCCATTTCCTCCTCCAGGGAATCTTCCCCTCCTCCAGGGATAGAACTCACATCTCTTGAATCTCCTGTATTGGCAGGTAAATTATTTACCACCGCACCACCACCTGGGAAGGCTTTTACAAGTTTACAAATTCTAGGAGACTTTATATTAATAAATGGGAAAACCAATAAAATATAAAGTTTGTTGAATGGACATTAAGTAGTACTATGGTAGTATATGACAATGTTTGAGATCAGAATTGTCAACTAATCAGATCATATGAGGCTTATATTATTATTAATGCTAGAAACCTATTTCCCAATTGAGGATGGGTTTATCAGTTAGGGAAGCCAGTTAGGGTTGGTGTTACCTGATATTTATAATATTTAATATATAATTGTGTATAGAAGCCTAAACTTGATACATACTATATATGAGAAGAAAATCAAAGAAAAGTAAATCATGATGTTTTCAATACATTTTAATGACTCATATTAACAATATTTGCTATAACATTAGCAAAAGTGTTAAAGGGACCAGGTAAATTACAGTCATTTATTATAAATCAGAAATCAGTTGTTGATATGACACATTTTGGATGGCACAATTTTTAAGTGCTGCTGTCGCCAGTGCTGAAAATTATCCAACAGATACATGTAGAATCACCTAATTTGGCAAGATCAGGCTTTGATGGGTTTCAGTTGCTATTGCTAATATAATAATTTAGAATATCTTTTAACCTGCAAGTCAGGGAAACGTCCATAGTTTTAAGGATGAAATTCTCCTCCCCACTTAAAGGAACAAAATGAAGTTTTCCTCTCTATTGTAGTTTTGAAAACTACGGTGCTGCAGTATTCACTGGTTTCGTTTTGAACTCTAGCACATTGTTGTTTCTGTTATTAGGGTTGTTGTGTTTTAAAGCGCTTTATATCTGCCTGTTAGCCTTCACTGCAGCCTTCCAAGGCTGGAGAATATCTAGTTTCTTACATCTAGTTAAACAAACACATAAACTAAGACACTTTTAGATTTCTTTTTCACCCATTACATAGCAAGTATGGAGTATAGCTAAGAATAAAGTCTGTGATCACATGACTTAAGATGATTGGCTGCAACCACAAACTCATGTCTCCATGAGAGATGTGGGCAATAAGGGTCAATGAGATATAGCAACATAAACATGTAGGGATACGACCAACAGAAGAATACTGCTACAAGCTCTTTTCTGACTGAGAAATTTCAAATCTCTAAATTAACTTCAGATAACTTTTAATACAGATAAAAATAAAAATAATGTCCCAAGAAACCAGTGCTGTCATTTACTAAAAATCAACCCTCGCTGACAAGATTGTGGATTTAGTCACAGTTTGCCACAGTATAATCTGTAGTTCCAATAATTTTTCCACCTCTACATAGAATTTTAGCTGAGAATTTTTCAATATAATCAGAATTTGCAGTTCAGATATTTATTTTTAGCAATAGAAGACAACAGAAGTGCCCGTCCTAAGGAATGAGAACTATGCTATAAAATCTATATATACAGTATATGCATACACACATATAGTTATGAATAATTATTTTCAAATGCT
Organism: Muntiacus reevesi; assembly: GCF_963930625.1. NCBI lineage: Eukaryota > Metazoa > Chordata > Mammalia > Artiodactyla > Cervidae > Muntiacus > Muntiacus reevesi. Next base: position 13,536,346 of record NC_089254.1, read on the forward strand.
TTACTTCAAATGAGATTCTGATGATCCTAGTGCTCTTATCTGTCGGGGAAGGTGTGAAACTCTTAGCTTGGAGTGGTTAATCAGAGACCTTGGGATCGAGTTCTTTTTTTCCTTTGAGTTCTGACGCTTTCTTTCTCAGACCAGGGCTCTTGAGGGTGGGTTTGCTCAATCACTGAAGCTGCAGTTGCTCCAAGTTCCCTTGAAGCAGGGAGTATATTATCTATTAATAGTATTTTTAAGGATGTTTGCTTCTTCCTAACTTCCTCAGGAAAATTTTGCCCTTGGTTACATAAGAGGCTGGGAATGCCTGCTCTCTATTTGTTGCTTTAAGTTTGCTCTGAGGACTGCTGTAACCACTTCCCTCTGTGTTCTCCTTGTTCAAAATAGAAGAGGATATTTCTGTTTTGTACCTTGGGGGGAGGGGAGTGGTTTCCAGAACAAAACTAAAATTCGACAAATATACATCATGATCCCACCCCACCATCATTACAAATAAACACTATATCATGATATGTCCTCTTTAACAATATTAAACATGCATGGAATACTGGAGGACTTGTCAGTATTACCTGGTGACTCAGTGGTAAAGAATCTGCCTGCAATGCAGGAGACCCAGGTTCGACCCCTGGGTTGGGAAGATCCCCTGGAGAAGGAAATGGCAACCCACCCCAGTAGTATTCTTGCCTGGAAAATCCCGTGGTCAGAGGAGCCTGGTAGGCTGCAATCCATAGGGTCGCAAAGAATCAGACACGACTGAAGCGACTAAGCAACAACATCGGTATTCCAGATTATTTTATTTTGCATTAGGGCAAGTCTTTCATTCAAGCCAGTTGTCAGTGTGGATAGAGTCCTTTCCACTGTACTAAATATCTACCCTCGTATAGTTCCACCAAGGCACCTCTGAGGTTGCTAGTCCCTTAGTTCTGACCGTGACTTCAGATATCCTCTTCTGTTCCTGGCCTTTTATTTGTTTTCACTCACTGTTACAGTGAGTATATGCTGTTTTCCTGAGCACTTTCCATAGAGACTCTACTATTATTCCAAAGTGCCTAAACTTCCATTCTGTCCGTCAAAAACGGTTAATACATGAGTATTAGCGTCCCGTGTTTCATACAGTAATTGGAAGTTGCCTGCTGCGCCCAGGGCTCTGTTCCGCGAGCCCAGAGCCTGACTGGACACAGCATTTGCGAGCCTCCTGCTGGGAGCGGCAGTGTGATGAGATAGCAGTGAACTCCGCCACCCAACAGGCACTTGCCAGGCTCTGATTTCTGTGATTCAGCCATGTACCTTTTAAAGGCTCTTCATCCAACGGCAAATCTTCCCTTCACTCATATGCTTGTTGGGATTCAGAAGATAGCACTTGGCACAGAGAGACACATTCCCTAATAACGTTTTATTCTTTTCTGTCAGCCACCCTCTCTTTAATTCCCTGCATGTGGTGAGCTTACTCGAAGTCCCCAGACTATATACCCTGAGCCCATATCTTCCAATCCTTGTGTCCCTTTTCACCATTATCACTCCAGAGAGATTTTCTTCGTAACCTTGGTCAGCTCTACAGACTCATCCTTTGTAATGGTCTGTATTAATATCCTTTCCTTTCTATAGCATCCTGTAGGGTTTTCAAAACCTTTTGATCTTTAGCTTTTCTTTTGTGATCTTCTTATAGCTCCATTTTGCGCTTGTTTAGATACTTCCATCTGGTCCCATCACTTCATGGGAAATAAATGGGGAAACAGTGGAAACAGTGTCAGACTTTATTTTTTTGGGCTCCAAAATCACTGCAGATGGTGACTGCAGCCATGAAATTAAAAGATCCTTACTCCTTGGAAGGAAAGTAATGACCAATCTAGATAGCATATTGAAAAGCAGAGACATTACTTTGCCAACAAAGGTCCGTCTAGTCAAGGCTATGGTTTTTCCAGTGGTCATGTATGGATGTGAGAGTTGGACTTTGAAGAAAGCTGAGCACCGAAGAATTGATGCTTTTGAACTGTGGTGTTGCAGAAGACTCTTGAGAGTCCCTTGGACTGCAAGGAGATCCAACCAGTCCATCCTAAAGGAGATCAGTCCTGAGTGTTCATTGGAAGGACTGATGCTGAAGCTGAAACTCCAATACTTTGGCCACCTCATGTGAAGAGTTGACTCATTGAAAAAGACCCTGGTGCTGGGAGGGATTGGGGGCAGGAGGAGAAGGGGATGACAGAAGATGAAATGGCTGGATGGCATCACTGAGTTGATGGGCATGAGTTTGAGTAAACCCCGGGAGTTGGTGATGGACAGGGAGGCCTGGCATGTTGCGATTCATGGGGTCGCAAAGAGTCAGACACAACTGAGCAACTGAACTGAACTGAACTGAACTGAGATACTTCCAATTTTATTGACACATCTGTCAAGATCAAATTTTTGATCCACTTTCTGTTCAGTTATTAGGATTCATTTCAACAACAATCTGTGGTTTATTCATCTCCCTTGACTTTCCCTACAATCTAGACTACTCTAGATGATTAGTGTCACTTTCTCAGCATGGTTTTCACAGCCATTGTAGGATTTCAGAACTCCTGCAAAGACCTAAGATTCTTATATCTGTAACTTTTAACTGCCATAATGAATTTACAAGGGATTTTCTTCTCTACAGTGAATAAAATTCTCTTGTCCTTTATAGGAACTCTGAATACCATGATGGTTTCCATGATGCTGTTTCTTCTTGTTTCCTAACAGTCTTTTTGATTAGTTTATACTAAATGTCAATAGGCTTGGCTCCTGTTTTAAGTCTCCCACTGACTGCAAGATTTTATTTTATTTATTAATATATTTAAAAAAATTTTTGGCTTTATAGCCAAGATGTGGAAAATTAGTTTCCCAACCAGGGATTGAACCCACACCCTCAGCAGTGGAAGTATGGAGTCCTAACCACCGAACCATCAGAGAATTTTCATCTAAGATTTTAAATTATCCCCATGGATGGTAAGTTTATATTTCTCCTTCCTCCAAAGTGTAGTTTTCATCAATACAATGTTTGTCTTTTCAAATAGGTAATTTAACATTGCCAACAAAGTTTCATATAGTCAAAACTATGGTTTTTCCATTAGTCATGTACAGATGTGAGAGTTGGACCATAAAGAAGGCTGAGTGCTGAAGAACTGATACTTTTGAATTGTGGTGCTGGACAACACTCTTGAGAGTCTCCTGGACAGCAAGGAGATCCAACCAGTCCATCCTAAAGGAAATCAACCCTGAATATGCACTAGAAGGACTGTTGCTGAAGCTGAAGCTCCAATACTTTGGCCACCTAATGTGAAGGACTGACTCATTCTTAGCAGAAAAAGCCCTGGTGCTGGGAAAGATTGAGGGTAGGAGCAGAAAAGAGTGAAGAGGATGAGATGGTTGGATTGCATCATTGACTCAATGGACATGAATTTGAGCAAATTCTGGGAGATAGTGGAGGACAGAGGAGCCCAGTGTGCTGCGGTCCATGGGGTCACAAAGAGTCAGACATGACTTAGCAACTGAACAACAGCAACAATTTAACACTGAGCCATAAACCTTGTTTCTTCATCTTATTTTTCGTCTTGTATGTGTTAAAAACATACAACCCTAAATGTGTAGTTCCTAATTTCACTAATTCAGTTGAAGAACTGCAGGATTTTTTTCTGTCTTTCAGTCTGTAAAAGATCATTGTTTTCAAATATTTTGCATCTTGTGACTTTTCTAAAACTTAAGCCCATTATTGGTTTTCAGTCTGTCTGCCCTCTGATGGAGAAGGATAAGAGGCTTATGGAAGCTTCCTGATGGGAAAGACTGACTGAGAGGGAAACTGGGTCTTATTCTGATGGGCAGGGCCATGCTCAGTAAACCTTTAATGCAAATTTCTGTTGATGGATGGGGATGTGTTTCTTCCCTGTTAGGGGATGACAGAGGATGAGATGGTTGGATGGCATTACCGACTCAATGGACATGAGTTTGAGTAAACTCTGGGAATTGGTGATGGACAGGGAAGCCTGGCATGCTGCAGTCCATGGGGTCACAAAGAATCAGACTCGACTGAGTGACTGAACTGAACTGAAGCCCATTATTGACTAATGATGATAATTGGAATCTGTCTTATTTAACATCTGTCAAGGGGCATTCTCCATGTAAACCTGTGTAGAAATTAGCTACACATGTTTATGCCTTCTCTTACCTTATTCTACAAGACTGAGAACTTATTTTCTGCATAATTTTATGGATTATTTTTATCTATAATGACATTAGATTTTAAATTCCCCATAATGCTGTCGATTATGATGTTGCAAAGATTGTACACCAGTCCCCCCCATCTAGATTAACAAAGGACTTGGCGAGGATCTCTGAGTATAAATTTAGGATCATTTTAGATGAAGAAAGAACCATGATAACTGACAGACTGGTCAATATAGCAGATATCTTGCCACTTTAAAAAACCACTTGTAGAGGGGCTTTCCGGGTGGCACTAGTGGTAAAGAACTCGCCTACCAATACAAGAGATTTAAAAGACATGTGTTTGATCCCTGAGTGGGGAAGATTCCCTGGAGTAGGGCATGGCAACCCACTCCAGTATTCTTGCCTGGAGAAACCCTTGGTCAGAGGAGCCTGGAGGGCTACAGTCCACGGGGTCACACAGAGCTGGACACGACTAAGCGACTCAGCACAGCACACAGAGGGGCATTAGCTGCTGCAGCAGCTACTAGGATCCCATTAACTGTGCTGGTACAAGTCCTATAGGAATTGATTCATCTGCGTTGATTTCTTTTTTCGTGAAAGCTTTGGTTTTGATGATAGGAGGAAGGTAGAGGTTTCTTTGGTATGAGCAATTACCATCACTGTCCCAAATCCTGTACATGCTCCCACAGTGACTAAACTCTTTCATGTGCCGAAATCAAATCCTGACCCTTTTAAACTTTTACAGTCCCTCCTGATTAAGGCCTTGAGGTAGGTTCACAGAGGCTGGGCTGGAGGTGTTTGAGAGACACCACCCAGTGATGCATTTGACTGTATTCTCCCCTGCTGAGAGTCAACCAGAGTACTACAGTAAGACCTCCATCTTCGCCTTTCTACACCATCCAGGTAAGTTCCCTGCATCCCTAGGGATACCACATTTCAAAAGCCGGCCACTATGTCCTTCACTTACTTGGAAATGTTATTCCTGGTTTCCTAGAGTTTCAAAGCTTTCTATACCAACTTCCCAAGATCCTGGTGACCTGCCCTAATTATCCCAGATTTGCTGAGAAGTTTGCACAAATTATCACACCCACTGGGATTTTTCAACAACAAAAGCAAGCTACTCCTAAGGAGGCTACAAAAATTGGTTTGCTATTTAGTTAAGGAGGCAAAGCAAAGGCTAAAGTACCAATCCTCATTCTTTGCATTTTTGTAGCACTTTACGTATTTTTTAAATGCTATCATTTAGCTGGTCTCTATTTTGTGCCTACTGATACTCTGTGACATAAATAGGGGCAGCAAAATTAATTTTTAGAATTGAGGAAACTAAAACTCAGAAATACTAAACGGCTTACCAAAGTTAGCTTCTCATAAACCCAAACAAAAGAATCCTCACCAACATATTAACAAATCTATCAATATGTAAAAAGAATAATGCAACATAAACAAGTGGATTTTAAACTTGAAATGCAAGGCTGAAGTTGTAATACTTGAAAATCAATCAATATGAACTATTAATATTAATAGTAAAATATTAATAGTACAAAGAAGAAAATCCACATAATTATAACTGTTGATGCAGAAAAGGCATTTGACAAAATTTGACATCAATTCCTGATAAAATTTTTCATCAAATAGGGAATAGAAGGAAATTTCCTTAAGTTGATAAAGGACATCCAAAAGCCTATAGCTATTATCATATTTAATGGTAGAAGTCTGAATACTTTCTCCTTCAGATCAGGAACAAAGCAAAGATGTCAGTTAACACCACTCTTACTGCCACTTGTGATAGTGAAAGTCACTCAGTCGTGTCTGAGTCTTTGCAACCCCATGGACTATACAATAAATGGACTCCTCTAGGCCACAATACTAGAGTGGGTAGCCTTTCCCTTCCCAGGGGCTATTCCCAACCCAGAGGTCAAACCCAGGTCTCCCATATTACAGGAAAATTCTTTACCAGCTGAGCCACAAGGGAAGCCCAACAACTGGAGTGGGTAGCCTATCCCTTCTCCAGCGTATCTTCCCATCCCAGAAATCGAACCGGGGTCTCCTGCAATGCAGGTGGGTTCTTTACCAACTGAGTTGTCAGGAAAGCCCCTACTTGTGATAAGGCAAGAAAAAATAAAGGCACACACATTATGGGCTTCCCCGGTGGCCCAGTCAGTAAAGAACATGCCTGCAATGCAGGAGGCCTGAGTTTTATCCCTGGGTCAGAAAGACCCCCTGGAGAAGGAAATGGCAACCTACTCCAGTATTCTTACTTGGGAAATCCCAGGGACAGGGGAGCCTGGCAGGCTACAGTCCATGGGGTCACAAGAGTCAGACATGACTTAGCGACTAAACCACCACCATATACATTATAAAGGAGGAGATGAAACTGTTTATAACTTGAGATGACATGATTATATGAGGTTTATAAGATTATAAGAAAATCCAAAGATTCTGAAAATAAAACATTTCCTAATACTATAAAGTGACTTTAACAAGATGGTAGGATATGAGATCAGCAGGTGAAAAATCAATATACTTTATCTGGTAGCAATGACAATTGGAAACTATAGCTTTAATTTGTGTAATTTATGTAAGGAAATTAAATACATAATTATTTATTACAGCTTCAAGAGAAACAGACTTAAAAGTGCTATGTTAGGGGCTTCCCCTGGTGGCTCAGTGGTGAAGGATCCATCTGCTGACACAGGAGACATGAGTTTGATCCCTGATCTGAGAAGATTCCACATGCTATGCAGCAACTAAGCTCATGCACTACAGCTATTGAGCCCGTGCTCTAGAGCCCACGCACCACACCACATTGAGAAGCCCATGCACCACAACTAGAGAAAAGTCTGCGTGGCAACGAAGACCCAGCACAGTCAAACATAAATAAACAAATAATTTAAAAAAAAATTTTTTTAAGACTTTAAAATGCTTTGTTGTGTTTATACCTAAGTATAACATATGATAGAGTCTATATGCTGACAATTGCAAAAATCCAATGAAAGAAATAAAAGAAGGCCTGAATAAATATAAAAACATACAGTGTCCATAGATTAGAAGAATAAATATACTAACAATGCCAATTCTCTACCAAACTAGAGATTTAATAAAATTCCCAGTCAACATGGCAGCCAGAATCTTTTTAGATATAGAAAAATTTATTTTTAAAGTTTTTTGAGAAGGCAAAGGACCTAGAATAGAAAAATCAATTTTGAAAAAGAAGAATAAACTGAGGGAATCATATTAACCGATTTTCCAACTCACTAGATATCTATGGTAATTAGGACAGTGTAGTGTTGATGAAGAGATAAGTTATAGTCAAATAGATAAGTGCAACTGAGCAAAGAACACAGAACTACATCTCACACCAAAAAGTGGCCAAATGATTTTTGACAAGGTTCCTGGGCAATTCAATGGAAAAAGATAGTGTGTTCAACAAATGGTATTGGATCAATTGAATATCCATATGCCTCCATATGAACCTCAACTTGAACTTCATAGTATATGCAAAAAATAACTCAAAATGCACCATAGATACAAATTTAAAATGTAAAAAAGATAAATTTCCTCAAGATTTTAAATGTTTGCAATATATACATGTATTGAATTATCAGATTGTATACCTTAAACTTGAAAGTGAAAGTCACTCAGTCGTGTCCAACTCTTTGTGACCCAATGGACTATACAGTTCATAGAATTCTCTAGGTCTGAATACTGGAGTGGATAGCCTTTCCCTTCTCCAGGGGATCTTCCCAACCCAGTGATTGAACCCAGGTATCTTGCATTGCAGGCTGATTCTTTACCAACTGAGCCACAGGGGAAGTCCAAGAATACTGGAGTGGGTAGCCTATCCCTTCTCCAGCAGATCTTCCCGACCCAGGAATCAAAGCAGTGTCTCCTGCATTACAGGCAGATTCTTTACCAGCTGAGCTAACAAGAACGCTGCCTTAAACTTACCAATGTCATATGTCAATTATATCTCAGTAAAGCTGGAGAGGAAAAGTTTTTAAATGTTGTTCTAAAAAGAGAGAATACAAACACAAGATGTACAAACCACATATCTGACAAAAGACAAAGAACTCCCAAAACTCGACAGAAAAAAATAAAGCAATCCAATTAGAAAATGGGAAAAAGACATGTATGGACGTTTCACCAAAAAGAATATACTGATGACAAATAAGAGCACAACATCAGTTGTGATTAGGTAAATGCAATTAAAACCACAATGAGATATCACTACACACTTACCAGAATGACAAAAATGAAAAATGGTGATGGTTCATTTGCTAAGTTGTGTCCAACTCTTGCAGCCCCATGGACTGCAGCCTTCCAGGCTCCTCTGTTCATGGGACTCCCCAGGCAAGAATACTGGAGTGGGTTGCCATTTCCTTCTCCAGGGCATCTTCCCCACCCAGGAATCGAAGTCAGGTCTCCTGCCTTTCAGGCAGATTCTTTACCCACTGAGCTATGAAGGAAGAAATGAAAAGTAGTGAGCACCAAACGTGGACAATGATGCAGAGAGACTAGACCACTGTATTGCTGATGAAACTGTAAATTGGTACAGCCACCCTGGAAAGCAGTTTGATAATTTCTTCAAAAGGTAAATATGCAGCCACTTTGTCATCAACCAGTTACACTCTTGGATATTTATCTTAGAGAAATGAAAATTTATCACATAAAAGCTATTTATAAATATTCATAGCAACTTTGTCCATAATACAATAAAACTGGAAACAGATTTTGTTTTCTTGGTCCCCAAAATCACTTGTGCAGCCATGAAATTAAAAGAAGCTTGCTCCTTGGAAGGAAAGCCATGATAAACCTAGACAGCATATTAAAAAGTCAAGCCATCACTTTGCTGGCAAAGGTCTGTAAGGTCAAAGCTATGGTTTTTCCAGTAGTCATGTACAGATATGAGAGCTGGACCACAAAGAAAGCTGAGCACCAAAAACTGATGCTTTTGAATTGTGGTGCAGGAGAAGACTCCTGAGAGTCTCTTGGACTGCAAGGAATTCAAACCAGTCCAATCCTACTGGAAATCAACCCTGAATATTCTTTGCATGGACTGATGCTGAAGCTCCAATACTTGGGCCACCCAACGGGAAGAGCCAACTCACTGGAAAAGACCCTGGGCTGGGAAAGATTGAGGGCAAAAGTAGAAGGGAGCCGCAGAGGATGAGATGGTCAGATAGCATCACTAACTCAGTGGACTTGAATTTGAGTAAACTCCAGGAGATAGTGAAGGACAGGGAAACGTATTTCGCAGTCCATGAAGTCGCAAAGAGTTGGACATGACTTAGTGACCTAACAACAACAAAACTGAAAACAGCTTAGATGTCCTTCAGTGGGTGAATTGTTAAACAAATTTATGGTACATGCATATCATGGAATACACCACTCAGTAATAAAAAGGAACAAATTATTGATGCAAACAGCACCTTGGATGAATATCTATGAAATTTTGTTGAGTGAAAAAAAAGTAAATCTTAACAGCTACATATTATATAATCCTATTTTATGTAACAATCTTGAAGTAACAACATTTATAGAAATAGAAAAGAGATTAATAGTTACCAGGGTTAAGGAGGAGGTAGGATTGGAAGGGAAGTGGATAAGGCTACACATGAGAGAGCCTGTGGTGACAGAACAGCTCTGTGTTTTGACTATCTCAGTGTCAACATTCTGCTTGTATATTGTGCAGCAATTTTGCAGGCTATTACCATTGGCATCCCTGATGCCTCAGCTGGTAAAGAACCCCCTGCAATATGGGAGACTTGGGTTCAATCCCTGGGTTAGGAGGATCTGCTGGAGGAAGGCATGGCAACCCACTCCAGTATTCTTGCCTGGAGAACCCCATGGGCAGAGGAACCTGGCAGGCTACGAGTCTAACAAGAGTCTGATGTGACTGAGTGACTAAGCACAGCACAGTACTGTTGGCTGACACCAAGTAAAGGGTCTGTGGGATTCCTCTGCATTGTTTCTTGAAACTGTATCTAAACCTACAATTATCTCAAATTTTAAATTTTAATTTTAAAAATTTTGCTCTGTAAAAGTTGACAGAATGAACAGCAAGCTGGAGACTGGGGGGGGGGGGGGGGAAATACTTCCAAAAATATGTCAAACAGCACCTTCTATCCATAATATGAATTCTCAATGCTCAACAGTAGTACAATAAGCAACTCAATTTTTTTTAATGAGCAAAAGAATTCACTATAAATTTCACCAAAGACGATATATAAATAACATGTGTTTACATGAAAGATGTTCAACATCATTAGCCATTCTAATAAGTGTATAGGGAAATGCAAATGAGGGAGGCGCAAATGTAAACCATGATGAAATACTACTGTGCATTTATTGGTGGTGATGGTTTAGTTGCAGTCATACCCAACTCCTGAGACCCCATGGACTGTAGCCTGTCAGGCTCCCCTGTCCATGGGATTCTCTAGGCAAGATTACTGGAGTGGGTTGCCATTTCCTTCTTCAATTTATGCACTTATTAAAATAGGTAAAATAAAAAATACTGACAACAGATGCTGACAAGAATGTAAAGCAACGATAAGCATAATACTTTGCTAGTGGGACTGTTACATGGTACAGTCCCTCTGGAAAATAGTCTGACAGGTTTTTTTTAATTTTTGTTGAGTTATAGTTGGTTTACAGTGTTGTGTTAGTTTCCACTGTACAGCAAAGTTAATCAATTATACATATATATATATCCACTCTTTTTTAGATTCTTTTCCCATATAGGTCATTATAGAGTATTGAGTAGAGTTCTCCAATAGGTCCTTATTGACCTACTATTTTAGGTCAATGAAATAGTCATCTATTTCATATATAGCAGTGTATATATGTCAATCCCAATCTCCCAATTTGTCCATTCCCCCCAACCAAAAGCTTGTTTTCTATATCTATGACTCTATTTCTGTTTTGTAAATAAGTTCATTTGTGCCATATTTTAGATTCCACATACAAGTGATATTATATGGTATTTGTCTCTCTTTTTCTGGCTTACTTCACTTAGTATGATAATCTCTAGGTCAGTCCATGTTGCTGCAAATGGCTATGTTCTTTTTTATGACTGAGTAATGTTTCATTGTATATAAGTACCACACCTTCTTTATCCATTTTTCTATTGATAGATATTTAGGTTGCTTCCATGTCTTGGCTGTTGTAAATGGTGATGAAATGAATGTTGAGGTGCATATATCTTTCCAAATTGTGGTTTTCTCCAGGTATATGCCCAGGAGTGGGATTGCTGGATCATATGGTAACTCTAGTTTTAGTTTTTTAAGGAGCCTCCATATTGTTCTCCATAGCGGTTGTACCAGTTTACATTTCCACCAACAGCGTAGGAGAGTTCCCTTTTCTCCACAGCCTCTGTGTGGAGATTTTTTTGATAAAGGTCATACGGTTTTTATTCTTCAATTTGTTAATGGTATATCATACTGATCAATTTGCAGATATTGAAGAGTACTTGCATTCCAGGGATAAATACCACTTGATCATGATGTATCCTTCGAATGGATTGTTGGATTTGGTTTGCTAGCATTTTGTTGAGTAATTTTTCATCTATGCTCATCATTGGCATTGGCCTGCAATTTTCTTTTTGTGATATTTTTGTCTGGTTTTCAAATCATAGAATGGTTTTGGGAGTGTTCCTTCCTCTGTAATTTTTTGGATGAGTTTCAGAACTCTTCTCTAAATGTTAACTCTTCTCAGAATGTTTGATAGAATTCACCTATAATGAGTCCCTCAGTCGTGTCCAACTCTGTCACCCCATGGACTGCAGCCCACCAGGCTTCTCTGCTGTGGATTTTTCATGCAAGAATACTGAAGTGGGATTAGGCAAAAATACTGGAGCCAGTTGGCATTTCCTCCTTCAGGGTATCTTCCCTACCCAGGAATCGAACCTGAATCTCCTGCATCTCCTGAACTGGCAGAAAGATTCTTTACCACTGAACCTCCTGATTCCCAAATTCTCAAGTTAGGGAGGTGCAAATGTAAACCATGATGAAATACTGTTATGTACTTCTTAGAATGGCTAAAATTAAAAAAATACAGACAACACCAGATGCTGTAAATGTAAGGAATGTAAAGCAACTAGAACTTTCATACTTTCCTAGTGGGACTGTTACATGTTTCAGCCTCTGGGACTGGCAGTTTCTTATGAAATTAAATATGTAATAACCATAAGACCTAGCATTTGTATCATTGAGTATATCCCAGAGGAATAAAAATGTATGCTCAAACACCTATACACTAACTTTTATAGTAGCAGTGTTTATAGTCACCCAAAACTGAAAACAACCCACTGTTCTTTACCAAGTGAATGGATTAAAAAATTGTGGTACAGCCATATAATCAAATAATACTCATTAATGAAAAGGAACAAACAATGAATATAAGCAACAACTGAAATGAATCTCAAAGGCATGGTACCAAGTCAAAGAAGCCAGTCTCAAAATGTTAATATATGATTCTATTTATGTGACATTTCTTAAAAATACCAAACTATAGTGATGGAGAACATTATTTGACAAGGGTTAGGTTGAGAGAGCTTTAGGAGTTTGGGATACTATTCTATATTCAGATTGTGGTAGTAACTATATAAATCTGTATGTGTATTAATATCCACTGACCTGTATACCCAAAAAAGTCAAATTTATTTAATGATAATTTGTTTAAAGTGTAAAAACGAATGCACTCCCAGTATCTGATAAATCATCATCAGCCTGTGTTGCCACCTGCTCCAGGCTATCACCATCTACCTATTGCATTACTATAATAGCCTCCTAACTGGTCTCCCTGCTGCCTCTTTCAAATATATATCAGACAATGTCTCTCTTCTACTCCAGAGCCTTCACTGGCTCCCAGTTTCTCTCAGCATAAAACCTGAAGTCTTTACCACTGCCTAGATGGTTGTTGAGTCCCTGAGGGGACTCTGGGGGGAACCTCTGTGACCTCTTCTTCTGAGTCCTCCTCACTCACAGTGTTCCAGATACTCTAGCTATCTTGCTGCTCATTGAACTCACCAAACCCTAACACTGGCTGTTCCTTCTGCCTGGAATATTGTTTCTCCAAATAACCAAATGGCTCCCTTCCTCACTTCATCCTATTCTTTGCTGAAATGCCATCTTCAGTGTGTGCAACCTACTCTGACCACTCCATTTAAAATGACATCTCCCCCTGCATCCTCCCCTTCCACTTAGAGCTTACTATTTCTCCACAGCACTTATCATCTTCTAATATACAGTGTTATTTATTAGGTAATGCACTCAATTTCTGTCACCCCCAGCACAGACACACAGAGGTATAAGGTCTATGAGGAAAGAACTCTTTTGCCGATTAATGCACCTTCAATGACTGGCACATAGAGGTGTGTCAGTACATATTTGTGGAATGAATAAGTGAAGGAGGGAGAAAAAGAGGGAAAGAGGGAGAGGAAAGGTTAATTTGTTATTATCCATGTGAGAAAAGGGAGAGGACAAGGAGGGCATCACCAACAGATGACTCAGCGATGGCCAGTAAACTAGAGCAATGTGAATGCTCAGAGGGCAGGAGAAAAGGGCAAGGCCAAAGTGGGCTCTGGGAATCAGCCTTAAATGCCATGCTAAAGAATTCAGTCCTTAGATGGAAAGCATTTAAGTGACTGAGAAACATAATGATGTTTGTGGAGAGTTCATTGCTTGAGGGCAGTGAGCTTGTTAAGAGACTAATTGTGATCTAGTAACTAGTTATTTAAGCAAAAGTGATTACCTGAACTAAGAATATGGTGGAATCAACAACACGAAGGGGCACGTTCCAGAATCCTTATCAGAAACAGTAGGACTTCTGTTAAATGTTGGAAGGGTAAGAGATTGAGGGTGTCCCCCTTCCCATCCTCCCTACCCACAAAATTTTTCCTTGTGCCTCTAGGAAGAAGAGCACAGGTGAATGTTTTTAACAGAAGAGGATGAGTCCAGTAGCAAACGACTTGTAGTGAATACACACCACTCTTTTCCATCTCAGTGCCCTCATCCATTAGGTTTGTTGTGTCCAGAGTACCCTTCTTATTCATCTTTCTGACTCCTAATTTAGCTTTCAATGCACAGATCCTGACTTGGCTTATAGATACTATAAAAAAATATATACCCAAAGATTTTGAGAACTATCTGAAAAGACAAGGTGTGAGGAACTGATAATGAAGTTATTGGATGACTTATGGAGATGGGGATTGATCCCACTTAAAAAGCAGACATTTTCTGTACCAGCAGGAGATTTCTGTCCCAGAAATATGTTATTGTAATGTAAGTGGCTCATAAGGCTCATACTGTTATAAATGAGTTTACACAGGGTGCACTGGGGTTATAAAAATAAAAACATTAGCTTTTTGCACTGTCAATGCCAAATGTAAATACAGTGATTCTATGTGTTCCCTTGATATTTGCCCTTGAGAAAGTTTTCAACCCACTTTTGCCTCTGTTTTTTCATCAAAAGTGACAAAATGATCTCTCAGGGCTATTACAGTTCCAAAAATCAGGAATTTTTCTTCTTTCTTTGTGAAGAGTCAGAGCAGGCGTTGTGCATATTTCACAGATGGAAAACCAAGGCTCAAGAGGATTCTTCCCTTTGAACAAGAGCCTACCTCCCCACTACCCTGATACCTGTTCCCGTGAGCTACCCAATACCAACTATTGCAACATTAGAAACAATCATGTTTTTAAGACTATAAGGATAAATTAATTTTATGATAGTTTTGAATTTTGTCAGCACACAAACACACACACACACACACACACACACACACACACACACACACACAACCAAAGTTTTTATTTTCTCCTTTGCAGCTAAAATAAATTTAAGTCAAGTTTCAGCCTAGGGGAGTTTTTCTTTCTTTTTTTGGCTATTGTAAAGTATTGGAAAGTGAGTAACTCAGATTTAACTGCTGTGAAGTTTTTGGACTGCTTTAAGAAATAATAAAGTGAATTAGGTGTTTTTTTAGATATTTATGTGAAGGAGGGTGTTAAAAAGATTGAAAAAGTGCTAAATATGAAAAAAATGTTATAAGGTACTATTGGGTTAGAAACTAATGTCATTTTTTTAAAAAAATAATTGAGTTGTCATATAGAGCAAAATAAGTCAGGAAGAGAAAAACAAAGATTGTATATTAATGTATATGTGTGGAATCTAGAAAACAATGGTACTGATGAACCTATTTTCAGGGCAAGAATAGAGACAGACCTTCAGAATGGGCTTGTGGACCCAGCAGGAAATGGATAGGTGGGATGAGTAGAAAGAGTAGCATTGGTATATGTACAATACCATGTGTAAAATAGGTAAATGGTGGGAAGCTGCTATAGGGCACATGGAGCTCAGCTTGGTGCTCTGGGATGACCTCAAGGAGTGGATGGGGGAGGTTGGAGGGAATACATTTTTTCAAAATATAAATTATTTAAATAAAATAGAGTTTTACATGTTATGTTTTAAAAACTTAAATCTGATTTTAAAAAAGTTTTATAATAAAGTGTAATATAGTAACAGAAACAAAACCATAGATCCAGGAAGCTCAGAGAACACTATGTAGGAAAATACCTAAAACTCTACACTTAGGCACAGCACATTTGGACTAAATAAAATTATAGACAAAGAGAAAATCTTAAAGGAAGCCAAAAAGGGGTTTAAAAAAAAAAAAACACTTTATCAGTAGAGCAACAAGGATAAGAATTTCTCTCAAGCTTTCTCTCAGAAATGCATGCAAAAAAAGAGAAAAAAGCACCAACCTAGAATTCTATATCCAGTGAAATCCTTCCAAAGTGAAGGAAAAATACTTTCACTGAGAAAAATTGAAGGATTTTGTCGCCAATAGGTATGCCTGACAAGAAATGTTTAAAAAATTCTTTAGAGAGAATGAAAATGATCAGGTCAGAAACATAGATCTACAGAAAGAAAGAAAGAAAGAATGTTAGAGAGGAATAAGTAAAAGAACTCCTTGCTTCCTTCCCCTTAGGTATTGAAGCCCTGCTTAGCACCCAGATTCCTCTACATGCACTGAAATAATTCAGACACAAGCATGATGGATTGTTTGACCTATAAAAAATTTTTTTTTTGCTTTCTTGCCCCACAGTTTCAATCTCTGCCTTTAAAGATACAGGAATAGACATGGCAGGCTATCTGGGGTCATGGAAAGGAGGAATCTACTGCAAAGAAACTGGACAAAACTATAAATAATATATGAAAATGTGATGAAAGCTATCATCCTCTTAACTTTATAGATGTTAATGATATACTTTATTGTGTCTTACACAATGGAATATTTTCATATAGGATCATGATGCCAGTTAAGTTGTGTCATCACTTTGAGACCAATCATTCAGAGTTTAAGGGAAGAAGAATTAAGTTTTAAGTGTAGATTTTATGAACTCTTTAAAAAGAAAAAATTAAAACAGTTTTTCAAACTATAAATGCAAAGAACAATGAAGCATCCTATAGGTTTTCATTTCTATATAAGGAAAATACCAGTTGCTATAACTTATATAAAGAGAAAACTCTTTGGGGTTCCCTCCCTTTTTTAAGAGCTAAAAGTTTCTTGAGACCAAGAAAAGTTTCTTGAGACCACTGTGTTTTAGCCCTAGCTTTGATAGACCCATTTCTTGCCATCCATGACCTCATAAAGAGTGATTTTTATGGAATCCCAAGCACCTATACATATCCCTGGCTGGGCCTAGGTCTTTGGTATTTCTAGCTCAGGAAGTGGGTTTTGGGTGACCTGAAGGACTTTCAACATAGTTTTAGGTGTTTATTTTTTTTTTCCCTCTTTGGCTTTTTATCTATGTTATTTTCTTTTTCCTCCATTTTTTTTCTTTATTTTCTTTTTTATTTAAAGCACTTTATTGAGGTATGATTGATATACAAAAGATTGTGTGTATTTAATGTTCACAACCTGATGAGTTTGGGTAGAGTATATATCCACGAGGGGAAAAAAAAAAAACTATAAATGGGGCTTACTTAATTACATTTATATAAATAGTGTTCACTACAGCACTAGTAACGTAATAGGATCAAAATTCCTTTTCTAAAGAGAGTCCAATGTCATGACTACTGTGTTCCTACAGTTCCCTTGGAATGGATTTCTCGTTTTTGTGCTCTTCCGTTCACCTTAAAGGTATTCTGAAGTCTCAGTCATACCTTCTGTTCTACTGATTCTTCTTATTTCTTGAAGGTCTCCTTCCCTCCCAGAGCCATTAACCCTCATGTTCCCGACTGGGCCAGTTGCTTTTAGGTCTGCTGCACAGTTATCATTCCAGAAGAAAAATGCCTCTACTCTCGAATTGAATTAATTGTTCCTCAAAGCTTCTTAGCAGTTATTGCTGCAAAAATGCTGTGTAACTGTAAAGCTGCCTGACAAGTAGCCCTGAAATCTCAATGGCAACAACAAACATTTACTGTTCTCACTTTGCTTCAGAATGTGGGTTGAATTCAAGACTGCTCCATGCATCTTTCATGCGGTGCCAGCAGCTATCTGGGGCGTGCTCTTCTCATGGAAGATGAAAAAAGAGAGAGAAAGACAAGCCAAATAAGTATATTGAAAGCCTCTGCTCATGTAATATCCACCAGTGTCCCATTAGCCAAAGCAAATCACATGGGCAAACCCAACATCAAAGGAGCAGGAAAACACAGGCATGAATGTATATGTCAGTGACAGGGAAGATGTGAGAAATGGGAAGCAACAGTCTAGTCCACCATAGGAACATATCCTTATTCATTACTCAGCTGTTTTTCTAGGAACTTCCTAAGAAAAGGTATATGGGACATGTCTCAAAATGTATTCTGTCCTCCTGCCTAACAGATAAAATGCCTTGAGAGCCTTGCTCCGTTATCTTCCAGTACCCAGTGCTGCTAGTGAGAAGCTTCTGGCCTGAACTTACTTTGTAGGTGCCCCTTTCTGTCTCGCTCCAAACTCTCTTTACCCCTGACGTTTTAAAATACAATGAGACAGATATAGATAATGCTCCCTTTATCATTGCCAGGCTGTAGTTTCTCTCCAGCTGACAGACTTAACAAATCTTCCTGTTTCATTTCACAACTCATTCCTGACCTCCTGTGCATCAAATGTTTCTAAGTATGAAGATGTTTACCCCTCTAGATTTAGTATAGTATAGGTTGCCACTTTCTCCAATATCTTTACCTTTCTATATTTCATAGACTCCTTGAATCCTCTTGTCCACTGATGATCCTTGTCCCACTCTCTTCATGTTGTGTAGTTAGAGCACTGAAAACATTTTTTTTGCTGTTGTTTTTTTAGTGGTGTCTTAGGAGGGAGAAGTAATAAAAATGGTGCACTGAGGTCATCATGTTGATTCACTAGTCTCAATATTTTATTTTTCTGAACACTTTTTATGTTTAAATATAGACTGGAGATATCAAAGGGACATTTCATGAAGGGATGGGCACACATAAAAACAGAAATGGTAAGGATCTAACAAAAGCAAAAGAAATTAATAAGAGCTGGCAAGAACACACAGAAGAATTATACCCAAAAAAATCTTAATGACAGGGATAACCACTGTAGTATGATCATTCACCTAGACCAGACATACTGGAGTGTAAAGACAAGTGGACCTTAGGAAGCATTACTACAAACAAAGCTAGTGGAGGTGACGGAATTCCAGCTGAGCTATTTCAAATCTTAAAAGATGATGCTATTAAAGTGCTGTACTCAATATGTCAGCAAATTTGGAAAATTCAGCAGTGGTGACAGGAATGGAAAAGGTCAGTTTTCGTTCTAATTCCAAAGAAGGACAATGCCAAAAAATATTCAAACTACCATACAATTACGTTCATTTCACATGCTAGCAAGGTAATGTTCAAAATCCTTAAAGCTAGGCTTCAGCAGTATGTGAACCGAGAACTTCCAAATACACAAGCTGGGTTTAGAAAAGGCAGAGGAACCAAAAATCAAACTGCCAACATTCATTGGATCAGAAAGAAAGCAAGGGAATTCCAGAAAAACATCTACTTCTGCTTCATTGACTACACTAAAGCCTTTGACTCTATGGATCACAACAAACTGAAAAATTCTAAAAGAGATGGGAATACCAGACCTTAACTGTCTCCTAAGAAACCTGCATGCAGGTCAAGAAGGAACTGTTAGAACCAGAAACCAGACATGCAACAATGAACTGGTTCAGAATTGGAAATGAAGCCTATGTACTGTCACCCTGCTTATTCAACTTATATGCAAAGTACCCCCATGTGAAATGCTATACTGGATGAATCACAAGCTGGAATCAAGGTTGCTGGGAGAAATATCAACAATCTCAGATATGCCAAAAGTGAAGAGGAACTAAAGAACCTCTTGATAAGGGTGAATGAGGAGAGTGAAAAAGCTGGCTCAAAACTCAACATTCAAAAATCTAAGATCATGGCATCCGGTTTCATCACTTCACAACAAATAGAAGAGGAAAAAGTGGAAACAGTGACAGATTTTATTTTGGTGAGGGCTCCAAAATCACTGTGGACAATGACTGCAGCTATGAAATTAAAAGAAACCTGTTTCTTGGAAGGAAAAGCTATGACAAACCTAGATAGCCTATTAATAAGCAGAGACATCACTTGCTGACAAAGGTCCATATAATCAAAGCTATGGTTTTTCCTGCAGTTCATGGGGTCACAGAGAGTCAGGACAGGACTTGGTGACAGAATAACAACAATGGTTTTTTCCAATAGTCATATATGGATGTGAGAGTTGGACCGTAAAGAAGGCTAAGCACCAAAGAATTGATGCTTTCCAATTGTGATGCTGAAGAAGACTCTTGAGAGTCCCTTGAACAGCAGGGAGATCAAACCAGTCAATCCTAAAGAAAATCAACCCTGAATATTCATTGCAAGGACTGATGCTGAAGTTCTAATACTTTGGTCACCTGATGCAAAGAACCAATTCATTAGAAAAGACCCTGATGCTAGAAGAGACTGCAGGTAGGAGAAGGGGATGACAGAGGATGAGATGGTTGCATAGCATCACCAACTCATCAGACATGAGTTTGAGCAAACTCCACGAGATTGTGAAAGACAGGAAGCCTGGCGTGCTGCAGTCCATGGGGTTGCAAAGTGACTGAACAGCAACGTTGTTGTTGTTGTTCAGCAGTTCAGTTGTGTCCAACTCTTTGCGAACAACCACATAGATTATTTAAAATATTTGTAAAAGGTTATTTAAAATATTGGTAACAGAGAATGTAACATGTTTAAGACTAGTGTTTTAAAACCTGGATGTATTAGCATTCAGTTTTTCAAAAGTAACTAGTTTGAATATGACTACTATTTACAGAAGAATTTGAAACATTACCAAAGATGGCCAGTTTCTCTAAGGTAACACTGTCCAGTGCACTTTTTTGCAATGATGGGAATGTTCTCTGTGTGTGCTATTTAGTAAAATGGCTACAAACCACGTGTGGCTATTGAACATTTAAAATGTGGCTAGTGCCACTGCAGAACTTAATTTTTATTTTATTTTCCCTGATTTAAATTTAAGTAGCCACATGTGGCTAGCAACTCCTTTATAGGACAATGCAGCATGGATCTATAATTTTATTAAATGCACAGAATTAAAAATATGTTTTTAGGCATACATCGCTTATGTAAAGAAAATTGCACCTGAAAGTGAGATATACGTGAGAAATCTTACAAGATGTATGGGAAATCTAAAGTTATGTTTATGATTTATACCAAGGAATATACTTGTCCCCTCAGTAAATATTTCAAGGACACATACCGTATGTAAAGCACTATGCCAGGTTTCAGGGTTTCAAAAACACAGACACACAAAACACCTGTCCCCAAGGGTATTCCAGTCTGCTGAGGAGTCACACATGCAGACCAACCAGCAAATACAGTCAGAGGATTGCCTTACCTGCCGATGCGGGGAGCGAAAGGAGCGTGGCCCATTGTCCAGGAAGTAATGTTTGAGTCTTGACTCAAAGCTGAGATTAATGAGCAGGACTTTTCAGACCCAGAGAACAGCAAGGGTACACGCATGGAGACTGACAGATTCCAGAAAGGCCAGACCCCTGATACTGCTAGAAGCTACAGGGCAGTTTTGGGAAAATTAGGACAAGAGGTCATTCTATGTCCAGTTCTAACTGTTTCTTCTTGACCTGCATACAGTTTTCTCAGGAGACAGGTGATGTGGTCTGCTTATTCCCGTCTCATTAAGAATTTTCCACAGTTTGTTGTGATTCACACGGTCAAAGGCCTTAGCGTAGTCAATGAAGCAGAAGTAGATGCTTTTCTGAAATTCCTTTGCTTTCTCCATGATCCAGCCGATGTTGGCAATTTGATCTCTGGTTCTTCTGCCTTTTCTAAATCCAGCTTGTACATCTGGAATGTCTCGGTTCATATACTGCTAAAACCTAGCTTGAAGGATTTTGAGCATGACCTTGCCAACGTGAAATGAGCACAATTGTATGGTAGTTTGAATATTTGCACAACATAGTGATTCAATATTTCTATATATTTCAAAATGATCACCATAAGTCTAGTTACCATCTGTCATCATACAAATAAGCTACATAATTATTAATGATATTTCCCACAATGTACATTTCATAGCTATGACTCATTTATTTTGTAACTGGAAGTTTGTACCTCCTAATCTCCCTCAGTTATTTCTTTCCTCTTCCTACTCCTCTCCCCTTTGGTAACTATCTATTTTTTCTCTGTATCTCTGACTCTGTTTCTGTTTGATTATATTTGTTAATTTTTGTCGTTTAGATTCCACATATAAGTGAAATCATACAGTATTTTTCTTTCTCTGACAGTATTTTCTTTCACTTCGCATAATATGCTCTAGGCCCATCCACACTGTCACAAAAGATTTCTTTTGATGCCTCAGTACTATTCCATATTGCATGTGTGTTTGTGTGTCTCTGTGTGTGTATGTATATATCTTCTTTATCCATTCATCTATTGATGGGCACTTAGGTTTCTTCCATATCTTGGCTATGATAAATAAACACTGGGGTGCATATATCTTTTTGAATTCCTGTTTTTGTTTTCTTTGGATAAATAGCCAGAAGTGGAATCACTGGATTAGAAATTCTTTTTAAGTAGCTGGTGAAAAAACACATTTTAACCCTGAATCAACTGGAATGAGAACAAATTCCTAATTAGAGACCTTTCACTCAATAAACACATTTAAAATGCTGATGAATATCATACTACAGACTTTTGCAGCTCCAAAAAACACAGGATTTAACTCCAACATGCAACTGCAGAATAACAAAAGTCATTCCAATTGCTCTTGCACTTTCCAATAAATCACAAATGTGCTTCTGTTAATTATCTATTGACAGGCACATCTAATCATCTTATCTACCTTTCAAGTTTGCAATTTGTATTCATTTCCATCGGAACTATTTGAAGTCTAAGAAATTTGGGCATTTTGGAAAATTAGTTCCTCTAAACAGTTACTTTTCCCTGAGAATTTGATGCCATACTAGACACAGAGAGTGGTAGTTTTTGGCCTAAGTCTTCTAGGAAGAGGTAGGGAATGGAGAAGAAATCTAGCCCAAGATTTCTATAAGCTTCAAATTTCTCTGAAACAAGACATAACAAAGTACAAAGTATCATTCCCTGATCCTTTAAACACACATGCACACACAAAAATCACTAAAATATTCTCAATTAGACTCAGTGAAAATAAAGCCCTGGGTTAACACAGTGAGTTTTAAAAAATAATAAAAAATACTTACCAAGGTGCCATGACCCCATCTTATTGTTGAGTTCAGCTTTTCCATTCTAAATGCCTATTTTCTGTTTATAACTTACTCCAAAATGTTCCTTTCGACCTTTGGGTCTGATATTTTTCTTGCCTCATCTCAATCCAAAGGCGAATTTATTTGCAATTGGAACTAAATCTCTTCAGTTATTTCAGTTACTGGAGTTTGAAGAAAATGGCTGCTTTGTGCTTTCAGAAATCGTTCATATTTTTTTCCATGTTTGAATGGCTTAAAATGACTTTGTTTTGAAGCTATAGAATTGAAATGGCTGTACTGAAGATCCAATTTGAAAGGAGTTGGTTAAGAAATTTGGACTAAAGAAGCAGAAATGATGAGGCTCCATAGCATATAATTATATGGAAACAAGTGAACACCCTCCCACATCAGCTGTCTTGCACACGCATGTAACAGAAGTCACAAGAGAGGTCAAAACCTACCCTCCAAAAACCAGCTTAAGGCGCATGTCTGACTTTTAAAGATTTGAAAGAATAACGTCACAGTTTCTACAAAGGACATATTCATATGCAAGGAACATCCATGTGATTTTGCTAGAACTTGGAGAATATGGTGCAAAATACACTACCAGGACTTGAATGCTCTGGATTCTAGCTCAGGTTTTCTTCTGATGTTTATTTATGACTCTAAGTTGGCCTCTGGTCTTGTTTCATCATTCTGTCTACAAAATGAAAGAGGACCTGATGTGCAAACATGCCCAAAAGAATTAACCATACCATCCATGTTTTTCAAGGGCATTCCTTTTAATAGATAGCTTTATTTTCACCTACTGAAAGCCAGGCTCTATGCTAACTAATGCTGTGGGTATGAAGATGGATAAGACAAAGATGTCCCCTCAGGAAATTTCCTGAATATAGAAGAGGCTGATGAAGTGTAACAGTATAGAATAAATATAAACAGAGATTATTTTCAACTAAGATGATTTTGAGTCTCTTACACTAAAAAGTGAAAGTGAAAGTGTTGGTCACTCAGTCATGTCCAGCTCTTTGCAACCCCATGAACTGTAGCCCGTCTCCTCTGTCCAGGGATTTCTCCAGGCAAGAATACTGGAGTGGGTTGCCATTTCCTTCTCCAGGGGATCTCCCCAACCCAGGGATCGAACCCGGGTCTCCTGCATTGCAGGCAGATTCTGAGCCACCAGAGACTAACCACAGTGACATAGGTATAGCCAACTAGAAAAACAGAGAGTAGACAAAGGTACAGCTCTAGACATAAATTCCTATATATCCAAAATGGAAAACATTTTAATCCAACATAATCAACCCTGTTTCACCTCCAGTTCAATCCAGACCCTCCAGGTGATAAACACACAATCTAAGGGAGTCAGCGTGCTTGCTGAACAGATGCATGTTTAGAACAAGTTCCTTAGTTGCTCAGCCATCCTCTTCCCAACCAGACTGTTACCTTTAAGCCCTCCTGCACGGGAATTCTGGAGCTCCACAAAAAGGGCCCATCCCACCAGCCCCTCCTGACAGCTATCATTTTAAAAAGTTATCTAGTCCCTCCGTCTGAAATTAAACTCTTTATTCTTCAAACTTCCAATGCATTTATACCTGCGTCTCCTAAGACAACTGCTACTTTCCCTAAATTCTTAATCACGGGTTTTTTTTCACATTTTAAAAATTATTGTGCATCTTGCAGTCAGTGGGTACATTTACACTGAGGTTTCTTTTTTTTCCAAGAATATGTTATGAAATAGTAGTGGATCTTGCGCTGATTCATTAATTCAAAAAGAAAAAATTTGAGCACTTGTTATGCACTGGACTCTATGCTAGGCACTTGGGCCATATCTTACATCCTTTGAAGATCTGTATCTCATGACAATTTCAAAATTTATCAAATGCGAGTCAAATTCAAAGCAGTTGGAGAATATTGCTTTTAAAATCTGGATTCAAAACCTACTACTTCTTGATTTGGATTTTTATATGCATATTAAATGACTTTTTAAAAATTTACAATAATATCATTCTAACAAAATGAGGTTTTGGAGCTGAGACGCAATGAACACATTACAGTGTGTGCTATGGTGATGTGAAGCCACCATCCACACAGATGGTATTGATTTTCATTTCCTGTGAAGCTGAATCAACATGTTGTGGCTAATGTCTACGTAATTTAATGTATTGAATAAAATGTACCATTGCTCTCTACTGGGGGATAAAAGATCCTACTTTACTGTGGTATCCTTGTGCTCTAAAAACCACAACAGACATATTTAACAATCCTTAGTTATTAAAAATCAACCTAAGAAAATCTTCCCTATTTCTCAAAAAAAAAAAATAATTTTTTCTCTAACTCATTTGTGTTTTTTATATCAGAGAAGAAGAAAGGTAAGGCAAGTGTTAATAGAATTTTCTCTTAGGCTAATGAGTTTTGCAGATAAAATTCCATTTGTGTCAGTGTTGTAAGATGTCCACAAAGTGCCTGGAAGCGTATATGGCAAGAATCATCAAGCCAAGGCGTCAGTACCAAATGGGATGCTCTCCTCTTTGGGATCCGTGGCAGGGTGGGCCAAGAGGGGCCCTCCCTTCCTTTGCCCCTCTTCAGCCTCCCTGCTGGGTGACCAGGGCTCCCACCTGACTCTGGCTGAAGCCATTCACTGCGGTTCCTCTCACATCAGTCTCCTGGGGTTTCGTCTCCTCATTTATTAAACATGAGACAACCATCCTCAATCTGCCAACCTCACAAGATTTTTGTGGGGAGTAGGGTTAAATAACATGTGAAAACACTCATAAAATTATAAAGTGCAATACAAATGTACGTCATACTTTAAATGGTATTATGGTTTCTCATTAATGTTTGGAGCATTGTGTTCCAAAATTGCCTACTCCCGTGACCATCAAAACTAGCAATTTCAAAACTAGCAGATTCAAAACTTTGAATCTGATTGGTCAGTGATTCAGTTTTCTGGCTGCAGATCCTGAATGATGGTTTTTAAAAGGGCATCCAAAGTGATAAAATGTGATGGGAGAAAGTAGAAGTAGTTTTTGTACATTAGTCTGTTGGCCATTTGATCATCATCAGATAGTGGTTAACAATCACTTAAGAGAATTTTGATTTTGCCTGCTCATTTTCTGCTTCAGATCTCTCCAAAGAGTCTTTCCTTGCTATTTTGTGATTCAAAATTGTGTGAGGAGGGAAGACTGAAAAGAGGAGAGGCTCTTTTGTCTATGGGGCAGGAGTTTTAAGGTGAGTCAAATAACTGACTAAGTATAAAAGCAACAAGGATTTAAGAAATGTTGCTGAAGGCTATGTGTCCTCTTCAGGGGGCTTATTAAATATAAGTAAGGAGACTGAGCATATTAGATTTTTTTCAACTTCCAGGCTTTGATGGCTATACTGCTATAAGACTGGACCACATAGGACATAGCTTCATATCAACATTTATTTAACAGTCAACTCATGCCAGATAACATATGTAATCACTTTTTATATATTGCCCTATTTAATATTTACTCTAGTCCTACAAAACATGCTATTGTACCCAGTTTTTTACACGAGGAAACCAAAGCTTGAATTTAGAGCCTGCCACAGTAATACAAACTAGGATGTTTCAAAACCAGGACTTGAATTTCAGAGACTGACCTCTCAATCACTCACTATACAATTTCATGCAAGCTAGTATCTGTTCCCCATTGGTAGATTGTATAGGAAAAGGGACTTTGATCAGCTGTGATGAGGGAAAAGAGTGGAGAGAAGTGGAAGCTTTAGTTTCCCTTCTCTAATCAAGTTGGTGCCTCAAGTTCAGGAAAGCAGAGTTATAACAGCCCTCCTTTCTGTAGGTTAATGACAACTTTGCTATTTATTGTTAAAGAAACGTGTACCCAATGGTGCACACAAATAGCTTTCAAACTAACATTTGAAAAGAATACAAGAGCAAACAACTACATTCCCTAAAGCAAAAAGGAAGCTAATTACATGAAATTAGGTTATCTGACTATACTTAAAGTAGGGGCATTTGCTATTAAAGTTATCTTTGTAACTGGCAGATTAATTCATAAGTAATCCCAAGATAAGACATTGAAAGAAAGTAAAAATCACTCAGTTGTGTCTGACTCTTTGCAACCCTATGGACTATACAGTCCATGGAATTTTCCAGGCCTGAATACTGGAGTGGGTAGCCTTTCCCTTCTCCAGGGGATCTTCCTAACCCAGGTCTCCTGCATTTCAGGCAGATTCTTTACCATCTTAGCTACCAGGGAAGTTAAGATATTATGATCAATTAAATCTATAGCCATATTTGGATGTTTCTCCTTTAACAAAAATGGAAAGAAATTCCTTTTTTTTTTAAATGTGTAATTAAATAAATTGATACCCATAATGATGCCATGAATAAACTATTGGGTTAGCCAAAAATTTCATTCAAGTTTTTCTCTAAGATGTTATGGAAAAACCCAAACAAACTTTTTGGCCAACCAAATATAAACAAAATTACCAGATACTTATCTGATTTATAGTCTGCTAGTCTCAAGTTGATTCTGTTGTCTTTGGATTCCTAACAGTATCTAGTACACTGGCTTACCTATGTAGGTGACTATTGAATTAAAGAATGAACATGGACAGCTAACAGATTACAATGCATATACTTATTCAGGAGAATATGATTCTCTTTAAATTTTGTTTTATTTGAGTATAGTTGCCTTACAATGTTGCATTAGTTTCTGATGCACAGCAAAGTGAATCAGCAGCTTTGCATACAGATATATCCTCTCTTTTGTGGATTTCCTTCCCACTTAGGTCACCACAGAGCCCTGAGTAGAGTTCCCTGTGTCATTAGCTAGCTATTTTATACGTTGTGCTCCTTTTCAATAGCTTCAGTCGTGTCCAACTCTGTGACCCGTGGACTGCAGTCTACCCGGCTCCTCCGTCCATGGGATTCTCCAGGCAAGAATACTGGAGCAGGTTGCCATGTCCTCCTCCAGGGGGTCTTTAGCACCCAGGGATCAAACCTGGGGCTCCTGCATTGCAGGCAGATTCTTTACTGTCTGAGCCACCAGGGAATTTGTATAAAATCCCAATCTCCCAATCCACTCACCTCGCCCCTCCCCCCATTGGTACCCATACCTTTGTTATCTATGTCTGGTGTCTCTATTTCTGCTTTGCAGATAAGTTCATCTATATCACTTTTTTAGATTCCACATATATGTGTTAATATACAATAATTGTTTTTCTCTTTCTGATTTCACTCTGTATGACAGTCTCCAAGTCCACCCATGTCTCTGCAAATGGCAGTTTCATTCCTTTTTATAGCTGAGGAATGACCCAGATTAATCACGATGGGGTGATCACTCACCTAGAGCCAGACATCCTGGAATGCGAAGTCAAGTGGGCCTTAGGAAGCATCTCTACAAACAAAGCTAGTGGAGGTGATGGAATTCCAGTTGAGCTATTTCAAATCCTAAAAGATGATGCTGTGAAAGTGTTGCCCTCAATATGCTAGAAAATTTGGAAAACTCAGCAGTGGCCACAGGACTGGAAAAGGTCACTTTTCATTCCAATCCCAAAGAAAGGCAATGCCAAAGAATGCTCACACTACCTCACAATTGCACTCATCTCACACGCTAGCAAAGTAATGCTCAAAATTCTCCAAGCCAGGTTCAACAGTACTTGAACTGTGAACTTCCAGATGTTCAAGCTGGATTTAGAAAAGGCAGAGAAACCACAGATCAAATTGCTTACATCTGTTGGATCATCGAAAAAGTGAGAGAGTTCCAGAAAAAACATCTACTTCTTCTTTATTGACTATAGCAAAGCCCTTGACTGTGTGGATCACAACAAACTGTGGGAAATTCTTCAAGAGATGGGAATACCAGACCACCTGACCTGCTTCCTGAGAAATCTGTATGCAGATCAAGAAGCAACAGATAGAACTGGACATGGAACAACAGACTAGTTCCAAATCAGGAAAGGAGTACATTAAGGCTATATATTGTCAACCTGCTTATTTAACTTGTTTGCAGAGTGCATCATGAGAAATGCTGGACTAGATGGAGCACAAGCTGGAATTAAGATTACCAGAAGAAATATCAATAATCTCAGATATGCAGGTGACACCACACTTATGGCAGAAAGCAAAGAACTGAAAAACCTCTTGATGAAAGTGAAAAGGGAGAGTGAAAAAGTTGGCTTAAAGCTCAACATTCAGAAAACTAAGATCATGGCATCTGGTCCCGTCACTTCATGGCAAACACATGGGGAAACAGTGGAAACTGACAGACTTTATTTTGGGGGGCTCTAAAATCAGTGCGGATTGTGACTGCAGTCATGAAATTAAAAGACGCTTGCTCCTTGGAAGAAAAGTTATGACAAACCTAGACAGCATATTAAAAAGCAGAGACATTACATTGTCAACAAAGTCCATCTAGTAAAAGCTTTGGTTTTTCCAGTAGTCATATATGGATGTGAGAGTTGGACTATAAAGAAAGTTCAGTGCCGAAGAATTGATGCTTTTGAACCATGGTGTTGAAGACTCTTGAGCATCCCTTGAACAGCAAGGAGATCCAACCAGTTCATCCTAAAGAAGATCAGTCCTGGGTGTTCATTGGAAGGACTGATGTTGAAGCTGAAACTCCAATACTTTGGCCACCTCATGTGAAGAGTTGACTCATTTGAAAAGACTCTGATGCTGGGAGGGATTGAAGGCAGGAGGAGAAGGGGATGACAGAAGATGAGATGGTTGGATGGTATCACTGACTCAATGAACATAAGTTTGAGCAAGCTCCAGGAGTTGATGATGGACAGGGTAGCCTGGCATGCTGCAGTCCATGGGGGTTGCAAAGAGTCATAGCCTTCCATGGGGGTCGCAAAGAGTCAGACACGCCTGAGTGACTGAACTGAACTGAATATTCCATAGTATATATGCACCACATCTTCTTTATCCGTTCCTATGTTTAATATTCCTATGTTGATAGGCATTTAGGTTGCTTCAATGTCTGACTATTGTAAATAGAGCTGCAACAAAGTTTGGGATGCATGTATGTTTTTGAATTATGGTTTTCTCCAGGTAGATACCCAGGATTGCTACATCATATGGTAATCCTATTTTTAGTTTTTAAGGGAGCTTCCATATTATTCTGTATAGTGGCTGTATAATTTATATGTATATACAGTACATATATTTCTTCAGTAGAATGTGGTTCATGGTTAACTGTGACTACCTTTTTGCAAAGACCAGCTGAATTCTAGCTCTCAGTGGCTAGGCTCAAATTGATAGACTAAATGTTTGAAGAAAAGCTTTTAATACAGCACAGGTTATTGTGCCAAATAAAACATTTTAAATGTTTAAAAATCTGTAGCAGAACTGTTGAGAAGTAAAGGATTTCTTCAGAAGCCAGAAATAAAATAATAAGAGCCAACAGAGGTGAACAAGCATTAGTGGCATCTTTTGCCCTACAGGTACATGTGGAGACTTTCTGCTGAGAACGGAGCAGCCAGTGTGATCTGGTCAGCCCTTGGTGTGATCAGCTGGACTTGAGGCAGTCAGAGCTTCCACCAGGTTAATCACCTCCATCCAGATGTGGCCTCTTCCGGGACTCTGGGGAGGACCACTCAGACACAGTGGGAAGGACTTGCAGAGGACAAGTCCTGCCATGTCAGCCTGCCCTCATCACTGCCTGGACTCACTGAGTGCAGCCCATCAGGAGCTGTACAACCTGACCTCCACTCCATCAGCCAGCTGCAGAGGGACCATTGTGGATAGCAGTGTAGACTGTAAAGCTATTATAGGAGGTGCCCACGGAGCCCTGTGTGCAAACCAAGACGCAGCTGCTTAAGAGTTTTGAATCTGGGAAACTAGGCAGAGTCTTGTGGAACACAAAGATCCATAAGGTGCATCTCACCCATCTTCATTCATAGAGGCATAGAGTTCTTAGAGCTTTAGTTTCCCAGGGCTGCCATGACAAATGATAACAGACTGAGTGGCTCAAGACAACAAAATTTTATTCTCTCATAGTCCTGGGTCCTAGAAGTCTGAAATCAATTGGCAGGGCCATGTTTCCTCTGAAACTTCCAGGGAAGATGCTTTCCCTGCCTCCTCCTGGTTCCCGGTGGCTCCCAGCAATACTTAGCATGCTTTGGCTTGTAACTACATTATTTTAATCTCTGCCTCCACAGTCACATGGCCTCCTCCTCTGTACATCTGTGTCTCTCTGTGCCCACTCTTCTTGTCAGGAAACCAGCCATTGGATTTACTGCCCACCCTCATCCAGTATGACCGCATCTTAATTAGTTATATCTGCTAAGACCCTAGATCCAAATAAGTTACATAATGAGGCTCCTGGTGGGCATGGACTTTTGGGGGGGAACACTTATTCAACCCACTACGGAATTTTTCTGTCTTTCTGCAGCAGATGTGCCCTTTTAGCGGCATTATCACTAATATCTTTTCAAAGTGACTGCTATGATAATGCCTGAGCAGTTTACAAATTAGAGGAAAGTTCAGTTGAATTGCATATAGCCATTTCAGGCAAAAAGGAAATCTGATTAAACAGGTTGCAAATATTTCATTTAGAAATTCTCTATTTAATATCTTAATGTAGTATTATTAAAAAGAGTATACAATTTAATAACCCACATATTCATCAACAAGTGTCCCGTGTCGGATCTGCTGCCCAATCCAGGGCCATGAAACAGGTGGCAGGTACATGAAACTGGAGTTGGCTCAGTATCGTGAGGTTGCTGCTTTTGCCCAGTTCAGTTCTGACCTTGATGCTGCCACTCAACAACTCTTGAGTCGTGGTGTTCGTTTGACTGAGCTGCTGAAGCAAGGACAGTATTCTCCCATGGCTATTGAAGAGCAAGTGGCTGTTATCTATGTGGGTGTCAGGGGGTATCTTGACAAGCTGGAGCCCAGCAAGATCACAAAATTTGAGAATGCTTTCTTGTCTCATGTTATCAGCCAAC
This sequence comes from Muntiacus reevesi, assembly GCF_963930625.1. Taxonomy (NCBI): domain Eukaryota; kingdom Metazoa; phylum Chordata; class Mammalia; order Artiodactyla; family Cervidae; genus Muntiacus; species Muntiacus reevesi. The sequence continues at coordinate 13,568,190 of NC_089254.1, forward strand.
ATCAAGCCCTGTTGGGCAAAATCAGGACCGATGGAAAGATCTCAGAAGAATCAGATGCAAAGCTGAAAGAGACTGTAGCAAACTTCTTGGTTGGATTTGAACCTTAAACTCCTGCGGATTCACATCAAATGCCAGTTTGGTTTTGTCATTGTTTCTTCTAGTTCCATTTGTAAAAGGATTACTCCAATACTGCAGATGTACAGTAATCACATTAAAATAAAGGTTCCATGTTGCTAAAAAAAACAATTGCAGCCAAACAACAGATTAAATACAACAATAAAAATAAATAAAACTCAGCTATAGACAACAACACAAGTTAATCTCAAAGCCATAATGTTGAGCAAAAAAAATGAAGGCCACGTAAGCATACATATACATGTGACTCAGTTTATATGAAATTCAGAAACTCGTGAAATTAAGTGACTTATTATTTAAGGATACATATATATGTGGTAATGTGGTTTAACCACAAAGAAAAGCAAGGAAACTAATAAAACTATTCAGGATAGTGGTTACCTCTGAAAGCCAAGAGGTGATGGGATTAGGAAGGACTCGTAGCATAAGGAAATACAGAGGCATTGTTATGTTAGATTCAGAGGCATTATTATTTTTCAGACTAGGTGAAGGGTACATTGCTGTTCATTTTATTATTTTTACTGTACATTTACATTATATGCCCTCTTCTATATTTGTATCAGAATGTAAAACCCAACCTAAAGAAGGCTGTCATCCAGTGAAAGCTTTGTGTTTATTTTTTAATACCCTCCATAGCTGTTTCAACGTAGAGACTGTCTTGATATCGTTTATAAGACTAAAGGATTAATGTAAGTGGAAATAGAGTCATACGAGTATAAGAATATCATGACTCTGGGATTTAGAGAAGTCCCACTAAATCCAGTTGCCATCTCTTTGAGATACTGAGCAGTGGCTGCCAACTAGAAATAGGATAAGGAAATTAATGGGAGTGGGGGTTGTACTTTAGAGGGATTAGCCAGAGGTTGTACTTCAGAGGGACTGCACCACTTCTTGTTATTCACTACACAAGTACAGAACTTTTCAAGCTTCATCCTATCAATTGCCCAAGGTGTCCATTGTCTGAAAATGTGAGGCAGGCCAGTCAAAGATAGAGAAAGACCAGTTTTAAGGGAAACTATCCACAGCAACTTTAAAAATAGTTCTGGCCAAACTTGCATGCAGTAGATAAATAAGTTCTGGAGACCTAATGTACAGTGTAGTGAACACTATTGTTGTTCTGTCACTCAGTTGTGTCTGACTCCTTGCATGGACTGCAGCACGCCAGGCTTCCCTGCCCTTCACTAGCTCCCAGAGTTTGCTCAAACTCATGTCTGTTGAGTCAGTGATGCCATCCAACCATCTAATCTTCTGTCGTCCCCTTCTCCTCCTGCCTTCTATCTTTCCCAGCATCAGAGTCTTTTCTAATGAGTCAGTTCTTCACATCAGGAGGTCAAAGTATTGGAGCTTCAGCTTCAGCATCAGTCCTTCTAAAGAATATTCAAGATTGATTTTCTTTAGGATTGACCAGCTTGATCTCCTTGCATTCCAAGGGACTCTCAAGAGCTTCTCCAACACCACAGTTCAAAAGCATCAGCTTTCTTTATCATCCAACTCTCACATCTGTATATGACTACTGGAAAAACCATAGCTTTGACTAGATGGACCTTTGTCAGCAAAGAATGTCTCTGCTTCTTAATACACTGTCTATGTTTGTCATAGCTTTTCTTCCAAGGAGCAAGTGTCTTTTAATTTCGTGACTACCGTCACCATCTACAGTAATTTTGGAGCCAAAGAAAATAAAATCTGTCACAGTTTCCATTGTTTCCTCATGTATTTGCCGTGAAATGATGCCGTTATCTTAGCTTTTGAATACCGAGTTTTAAGCCAGCTTTTTCACTCTCCCCTTTCACTTTCATCAAGAGGCTCTTAAGTTCCTCCTCACTTTCTGCCATAACGGTGGTGTCTTCTGCATATCTGAGGTTATTGATATTTCTCCTGACAATCTTGATTCCAGTGTGTGCTTCATCCATCCTGGCATTTCTCATGATGTACTCTGCATATAAGTTAAATAAGCAATATGACAATATACAGCCTTGACATACTCTGCTCCCAATTTGGAACCAGTACGTTGTTCCATGTCCGGTTCTAACTGTTGCTTCTTGACCTACATGCATACAGGTTTCTCAAGAGGCCAGTAAGGTGGTCTTACCATCTTTTTAGGAGTTTTCCATAGTTTGTTGTGATCCACACAGTCAAAGCCTTCAGTGTTATCAATGAAGCCAAAGTAGATGTTTTTCTGGAATTCTCTTGCATTTTCTATGATCCAGCGGATGTTGGCAATTTGATCTCTGGTTCCTCTGGCTTTTCTAAATCCAGCTTGACATCTGGAATTTCTTGGTTCACATGTTATTGAAGCCTGGCTTGGAGGATTTTGAGCATTATTTTGCTAGCATGTGAAATGAGTGCAATTGTGCAGTAGTTTGAACATTCTTTGGCATTGCCTTTCTTTGGGATTGGAATGGAAAGTGACCTTTTCCAGTCCTGTGGCCACTGCTGAGTTTTCCAAATTTTCTGGCATGTTGAGAACCAGAAAGGGATCTTAATTATAACCACCACAAACAAAGAAATAATAATTGTGTGACCTGACAGAGTTGCCAACTGATGCTACAGTGGTAACTGTATATGTAATAATCTCATATTACAATATGTAATCTCATATTACAATATATAGTCATGTTGTATGTATCAAGTCAACACATTGTACACCTTAAACTTATACAATGTTATATGTCGAGTATCTTTTAATTAAAGAAACAAAACAAAACTCTAGTGAGACTAGAACAGAGAGTCAGAATCAAAGGAATCTGTTGCTCCTTCTCTTGGTCTCAGGGGTGGGGGAGGCAGGTGTGGTAGAATTATAAAATAAATAAGGTACATCTCAAAATAATTCATGTTGTCTAACAAAACAGTGAAGATAAACTAAAAACATCTATCCCCCTACTAACAACGCTATTCCCACAGACTTGCCCCCCAACCAATCTCCATAGCCCTATTATCTGTGTTTATTCATTTCATGCAACTGGTAGCCATTCACAATAGCGCCATGAAAGAAATCTGCTGCCAGAGCAGAGACGTATACTTTCAAACCTTATTTAAAATCAAATCTTCTCATAGCTTGGTTTCTATTCAGCTCAACGTAGTTTCTCTCAGGCCCTGGGCCAGCAATCACACTAATTGGCATGACCACCAGTGTTTAAACAGGTCCCTTAGTTTTCAGTGAATGACCTTCTGTGTACTATCAGACTTTTGATGCATAAATTAAGTGCCCTTATTTTGTAGGCCTGGGGCAGGGTGGAGAGAACTGGCTGTAGATACAGAGCTGTGTAAGTAAAAGACAAGGGCATGAAAAGGAACCCTACAAGAGGGACAGTAAAACTAGAGAAATGAGGGATACATAGCCCCTACTTAGAGCAAGAGCGTGTGCACAAAACCTTTTGATTGAGCCGCTCCATCTAGGCAGCAATATTTTTGTCTGTAGTTGGGCCACCACCATTTCCAGGCTGATACCAGTGTCCTAAACATCAGTCATCATTTATGCATGCTCATTGAGAAGGAGCCTCAAAGGGAAAAGGGTAGCTGTACTTGAGTAGTTCATAATCTAAGGGGGGAAACATAAGAGACAAACCAAAGGCAGCGTGAGAAGCTTCCAGCCGATCACAGCCTTGGGAACTTAAAGATTACATGAATTTTGCTCAGGACGTAGTGTACAGCAGAGAGGGCTCCACTCAGCACTCTGTAATGGCCTGTATGGAAGAAGACTCTTTTAAAAAGTGGATATGGGTACATGTGTAACTGATTCCCTTTGCTGAACACCTGAAACTAACACAATGTTGTAAATCAACTATATTCCAGTATAAATTAAAAAAAAATAAAACAAGCATTTTTAAGGCATTTGCCATCCGTATCTTAAGCAATTTCATAACCGTGGTCAAGAGCTATAAAATCATTATTCATTTCACAGAGCTAAAGCTCATAGGGGAGGAAACCAGAACATATATACTTGCACAATCTGAATGTGTCTTTATGAATCATAACTACAACAAGGAATGCTACCCAACGCTATGCTGTGTCAATGAGTAGGGAGGACAAGCAGGCATCTTTTCTTCTCTCAGCCTGATCCACACCTGGCGGTACAGCCTGGTAGAGAACCAGGCTTTGGAGTCACACAAACTTAGCCTCCTAGGTTCTATGTCTGGCTCTGCAATTTAGCAGCTCTGTAACTTTCAGCACATGACTTGACCTCCAAACTTCATGTTTCTCATCTGTAAAATGGAGATAATAACAAAACTTAGCTATGTGAAACTGCTGATGCCAATCATTTTTGACTAATACAAATGACAGTTTCACATGGTTTTACCCAATTATACCTACACCATAGGGATATTTGTGAGAATCAAGTGAGATATAACATTATTTGAATTTTCTCTAATCAATAAGATTTTCCTTATTCATTCTACAGTTAATATGGAATTGGGTGGAGAAATGGAATCTACATCTGTGGAGAGCGTTTGTATGAGTAAGTAGAGGTTGTCAAATATTTTATGTTCTCCTGTCAAATTTTCTATGTGGAGTTCATTTAACTACCACTAAGAGAGATTCTCCTTGTTGAGTTTTAAGAAATCTAGCCTTATCAACTACTAAGGAGTGGGAGCATTCAGAACTCAGGCTGTCAGAGCAAAATAACTGTAATATTTCCTCCATTAAGCTGACTTAAGTTATTAAAGTCAGCAGTCTTCAAATTGTGGACTCTAGCCCTCTGATGAGATCCCACCTGTGGAAGCCGGGGAGCAAGCTGAGGGCAGGATGCCCTGCGGGAAGGTCTCGGGCAGCTGGTCCCCAACCCTGAGTCCAGCTTCTCTGGAAGAAAGCGGTTGTTTCTTCCTCGACACTTGGAGTCCAGAGAGAACTGGACATGGGTGCAGCACGCTCAGGAAGGTCAAGGCTTTACAATTTCTTATATGAGTCAGACAGAAAAACAACTTTGGGAGAAATAAATTCTGTAACTTCTACAAAAAAAAAAAAAAAGATTGTGGACTCTAAAGACTGAGGGTCTATATGAGGCACTGCCAGAGAGTCCTTAAAAACCACAGGAGTCCTTAAAAACCACACACAGTGGTCTATAAGACAGTTAGATTAGAACAGGTTCTGTTTCTCCAACACTAATCAGACTCTACAGTTAGAAGTGGGATCAGAAACCAAAAAGAGCAAGAAACAAAAAAAACATAACTAAATCTAAGGCAAAAGGTATCCCACAACTTGAGAGTGTTTAATGGGTAAGCAGTGACTCCACGGGATCCGGTCCTAGCAGTAAATGGTACTTACACCAGACCTACTTTCAAAATATCTGGGGGAGAGGGTAAAGATAATGAAGTCTTTGAATCTACTTAGTGTTGGCTATGTCTCAAGTCCTATATGTTTTACTATACTGTTTCTCAGATTGCAAGGCCACTTTCAGCTCCAGATATTATTTCCTGTAGATTCAGGGAAGTGGACCTGCTGCTTCCATAGGCTGTGTCTGAACCCTGAGAAGATGAAGAATCACCATAAAATACTCCTAAAAATATTTTAGATTTGGCAAATGCAACCATGTTTTTGCCTTCTGCACAGTTTCTCTGAATTTTAATTCTGAGGACATTTCAAGGAAAATTTAATTTTAATTTCTCTGATTAACTTGCACTTCATTTTTCATAATATTTTCTAACAGCTGCTTTAGAGCCAAAAGAGAAATGAGCCTTTGGGTCTATGAGTGAGAAAGTCATATTTTCCACAAAATAAGTGAACTAAAGTTAATTAAATGGTAACATGTTTTCAAACTCATATAGAATTGATACTTGGCAAACTCTTATACTCTTTCAGCTTATTTAAAGATCCCCTACAGTGTACAATGCCCTATACTATATATTGGGTTGGTATAGAAAAATGAGCAAAAAAATTGCCCTTCCCGTCACAAAGCTTCCTACTTCCTTGAAAGGGCCAGAGATACCAAACTAAAACAAATATAATAAATATGAAAGAAATGGGATTCAAAAGGTATAATTGGAGGTGCAAAATATGAAACTGCCAATCACGATTGAGAATGCCAATTTCCAAGGGCAGTTTATTGGAGAAAGCATCTATTTATTTGGTCCCAGAGGATGTGTAGAGTTTAACAGTAAAACAGGGAATGAAAGGCATCGCAGGCAGAGATAAAAAACACCTAAGTGTGAGAATATGTTTTGTACTGGAAGATGTGAAAAAAAAATCTATTGTTGTGGCAAGCATAAAGGGTGCTTGGAAAAGGGAGATGTGGTAATAAAAATGTTGAAGTGGTAGGTTGGACCAGATTATTAAAGACTATGAATGCCTTGCTAAGGAATTAGAACTTTTTAATTTAAATAATAAGGTCATAAATCAAGATGGTGGAGTAAGAGGACATGGAACCCCACATCCCCTTGACAAACACATCAAACATACATCTATACATGGAGTGATTCTCACAGAAAAGTAACGAAATCTGCAGAAGAACTCCTAAACAGTCAAAGCTGCAAGAAAGATCTTCCTGGTTACCGAATAGGACAGAAAAGATCGGGAGCTGCACCCCTGGGAAGGATCTGTAAGGATGAGCAGGTTCACACAGATGGGCCCTCACCCTGAGGAGCCAACATTCCAAGCCACAACCTGCACATCACGGTCCTGGGTCCCTGCATGGAGGAGACAAGCCTCCTTGACTGCCAGAGGCCCACTGGGACAGACAGAAGGGCTGGTGAAGCCTAGACTCCATGCACGAGGAGTGTGTGTGTGCTGGCTTGCCAATAGTAAAAGCAGCAAGAGCCTTATTCTGGAAGCAGCTGACTCGCTGCACTTCCCATTCTGAACAGAGTGAGCACTGAAAGCGCGCTCACTCCACACCACAGCTTGCTGCACGAGCTGAGCCCTGGGAAATGACTCAGTCCAGCTATGCAGAGACAGACCAGGGGTCTGGACTGTGATCCGGGTGGGTGGCAGTTGCCAGTGTCCGTGCCCACAGGAGCACACAATGGTTCCTCTCCCAGCAACAGCACCCCAGCTCCCCCCAGCTTCATACTGCAACTTAGTGCTAGATCTGGGACAGATAGCTACTGGGACAAGACTGCCATGGAGACCATCCAGATCTCTGGCAGAGGCACAGCCAGCTCAGTTTGTACAGCCACCATGCCTCCAGCCCAGCCCCTGCCTACTCCACACCACAGCTCTGCACTAGATCTGGGACAAGCGCCGCCGAAGAAGGGGTGCGGCCTTGGGCTGCCTCTGCACTGACCCACAGATGCCTACACCGGCAGTGCGTAGGTCCTCTGTGAGCACAGGGCCTCCCTTGCTACAGTCGTTGCCTCCTTGGGGCAGAGCATGCAGTCGACGGCAACAGAGCCTGATTCAGTCGTCCCTCGGGGCTTCCGCTCCCGCAGCTGGGGTGCAGACCCTGCCGGGGACAGGGCAGCGACAGCCGGGGAGCGGAGCGCAAGTCCTGTCTCACTCTGCTCAGGCTCTTGCTCCTCCAACACCAATCACTCTTCCCCTGTGAAGGGGATAACAGCCGCCACACCCCCGAGGAAAGATCCAGTGTAGGATAAACGGACTCTATGGATGTGTGTTCAAGAGGAAGGCTGGGGCAGAAGTCTAGGGTGACTCTTGGGCCTCTCCATGGCCGTTATAGAGGACAGAGGCAACCAGAGAACAGCAGAATTGAAGGAAAGCATCAAGACTTAAATTTGGAGCATTTGAGCTCCAGGTGCTAGATAGAAATCTGCAAAGGAAGGTCAAAACCGTGGTTAATGAGCAAGTCTACTCCTGAGAAAAAAAAAGACCAAAATTAGAACCATAGATCTGGACAGGGCAAGACTGAGGTATATGAGAACTCAGCTGAAGTTGGGTGCCACTATTTTTTTTTTTTAATTAAATACATATTTAAGAAACTAATAACGCAATATTACCCAAGTAAAATGTAAGCACGTGTTCAATTATCATGTTCCATATTTCAGAGAAGAGCCATTAAGGATTTATGCCATAAGTTTATTTACAAACGTATCTAGGATGCTGAGTTCAAGGGTTTGATCCTTTTAAGAGACTGCACCTCTTAATATGTTCCTCTTCCTATCTGTCTCATGGGTTACTTTTTAAGCAGTTGGTGTCTCACTATAAAGAAAGGCGCAGCAAATCCAGACCCAAAGAACAAAGTCATCATAGCTCGTAACCTCCACTTGTTTTCCACTGAAAATGGTATATTCTTCCCTGGACCCTCCTCGTAGTGGCTCCGACGAACCACAGAGGTTGTGAACCTCCGGATGCTCTGTCCCAACACAGCGCTGTTGGAAGCGCTACAAAAGATGGAGACGGAAGGCGGAAGAAATGGCGGCCGCTAAGAGCGCGCTGCTTCCTCACGACCTTGTTCCCCAAACTGTCGGGTGCCCCTCTTCAAACTGATATTCTTTCAATACCTGGCTGTTTTAGCTTGCTCGAGCTGCCGTGACAAAGTACTGCAGACTGGGTGGCTTTATTTTCTCACGATTCTGGAGACTAGAAGTCCAAGATCAAGGTGTCAGCTGCTTTGCTGCCTGCTGAGGCTGCTCTCCTTGGTCTGTAGATGGCCAGCTTCTCCCTGTGTCTGAATATTGTGTTTCCGCTCCACATTTCTGTGTCCACATTTACTCTTCATATAGGTAAGGGCAGCAGTAACATTGGATTAGGTCTCACCTTAATGACATCATTTTAACTTAATTGCCTCTTTAAAGAGCCTATCTCCAAATATATCACATTCAGAGGTACTGGGGATTGGGACTTCAACATATGGATTTGGGGGTGGGGGGGTGATGAGGTGAGGGTGGAGGAGGACACAATTCAGCCCGTAGTATTTACTGAAAGGAGAGATGGAGCACCGTGTAGGAAGGGGGTGGAGAAGGAAAGTCACAGGTGACCAATGAGTAATTCAGCTTATCTGTGTGTTGTATACCTTGCTCAGCAGAGTAAAGTACTAAAGATAACCCTTTACCCTCCCTAGATGATAGTTTAAAATCATCTGCTGGTAATTGAGCATGAAGGATTGTGTGGAGATCTTAATAAAACTGAATCTGACATGAATATAGATGTATATATATAGTCACCTATACATATATATAGATACATATATACTATATAGATACATATGTACACTATACATACTTTATATATAGTCATCTATATACAGGTGACTGAATCACCTACTGGCTATTCAGGCACACCACACAGCCAGAATAGTAAAAGCAACATACGAATAGACCGATGGAATGAAATGCAGAGCCTAGAAACAGACATCTGCATGAATGGAAAGTCGATACATGCTAAAGGTGGCATCACAAGTCAGTGATGATTTTTAGGAAGATTCATGGTATATTCTATGGAAAGAAATGAATCTGCATGATATATAGAAATGAATTCTAGATGGCTTATAAAACTTACCTGTGAAAGGTAATACTATGCAGTTAATAAAAGAAAATGTTGGCTCTTTGCAGCCAGCACGGATTGATGGGCATTTCTGGGGGCAACTGGATTAGTCCTGTTTTAAACTATCATTAGGCTTCACGTGTGAGCTGTGCTTGCTTGCTGGGACTCTGACCAAGGAAGTAATTGGTACCAGGTACGGGGCACTGGACTCTGAGATTGAGCCGCTCCTCTTTGAAGGGTGCACGTGGCGCCAGAGAAATGGAAAATACTGGTAATCCCCAACACAGCATCGTGGTCACTCGGGTTAGCACCAACAGTGGCCTCGCGTGAAGACGGAGATCAAGGCGCTAGTGGGAACATGGCTGTGACTTTTAATTGCTATGGTGACATTAGTGATTACTAAGATGTCAGGAGTGGGGAAATGACAACCTACAGCTGCTCTGGAGAGTGTATGTAAAGAAAATAAAACATAAAGTCTTGAATTTCCAACCCAAGGCAGTTGTAGAGAACCAGAAATTCTCTGTGGCTCTGTGTGATTTCCTCATCTCATGTAGCTGAAAGGCAGACATGGCTGAGAATCAGGGCAGGGCTTCATAGTAAGAGTTGGAATTGCTATTTCATTTAAATATACCAAGCCACCAGGTCTCTTTTGCTAAGATGGGAGACTAGCTGGGAAAGAATAGGGCTCTCATTATCGGGGTTGGGGGGAGTGAATATTTGGACAAACACAGGCAAGGCTGATAGCTTTAAATACCCAGCTATCTCAATCATACTCACAGGGGCCTTGATTGAATCAGAACAACACCCCAGTCCATTATCTGAGGACAGTATACTGACTGGATCTGACAAACGGGAAAAAGCAAGAATCTCAAAGCCTTAATAATATGTGTGTGCCAGAGAGGCGTAAGTAAACCAATGAAAGTTCACAGGTCAGCCCTATGGGGAAGCTTCTGTGAGTTCAGTGATCTGGAGTGTATTGGGATATTTTTTCTGAAGAAGAGACATACTGGTGCACCTTGAACCTTTCCCTATGAAGATAAAGGTACTTTAGAGGCAACATATATTTAAATACATTCCTCTGCTATATCACTAAGATACTAGAACACAGCAGAAAGAAAAGAGTAGGTGCATAAATATTAAAAAGGATAGCAGTCAACAGGATATGTGTTTAACCCATTTATAGATTGATAATAACCAGAAAAGTTAATATAGTCTCTATCGGTTGGTTAGTTGTTATACATCTGTGTATAGTCTGGAGGATGAACTTAGGTCCGCAGGATGAACTTAAGTGTGTGTGTGTGTGTGTGTGCGTGTGTGTGTGTCAGCAAGAGAGAATGACAGAATGTATTTTAAGTAAATTATTCACAATACTGAAACTTTCAGTACATTGATCTCCCTTATTTGGGCCTTCCTTAAGTGCTTTAAAGGAGCTTCTCTGGTGGTTCAGAAGGTAAAGAATCTGCCTGTAATGGGTGGGAAAGATCCCCTGGAGAAGGGAATGGCTACCCACTCCAGTATTCTTGCCTGGAGAATCTCATGAACAGAGCCCCTCAGAGTCAGACACAGCTGAGTGACTAACACTTTCACTTTAAGTGCTTTAAGACCTTACTGTTTAAAGTGAGGTCCTCGATCACAGGGATCAACATCACCTGGGAACTTTAAATGGAGACTCTTAGGCCCACCCAGAGTCTCAGAATCAGAATTCTGCACCCAGTCTGTGTGTGCATGCATGCCAAGTCACTTCAGTCATGTCCAACTCTTTGTAATCCTATGGACTGAAGCCTGCAAGTCTTCTCCGTCCGTGGGATTCTCCAGGCAAGAATACTGGAGTGGGTTGTCATGCCCTCCTCCAAGGGACCTTCTAAACCCAGGGATCGAACCTTCATCTCTTATGCCTCCTGCATTGGCAGGTGGATTCCTTACCCCTAGCGCCACCTGGGAAGCCTAAGCACCCAGTCTTAGACCCACCCAGACTGAATCAAAATCTAACAAAAAAAGTGTTAGTTTTGTAATCTAACAAAAACCCCAGGAGTTTCTTTACGCAAATTAAAAATTTAGAAGCCTCACCCTAAAATATGTGCTTATTTTGTAAAATGCATCAGATAGTAGGAAGCCTGGGCTGTGCATCCTCACTAGCTTTCAGGAGTGCTGGTGTTGTCTAAGAAGTTTCCACTTGTCACTTTAAGCAAAGCCTTGGGCCATCACCCATTTGCTTTTCCATGAAACTTTTGGACTAAAACAAAAAAAAAAAGAAAGAAAGCTGAATGAGAACCATTGGTAAGGACTATAGATATTGTTCATAAGTTTATCATTTTTGCAATTCATCTCCAAAGTTTCTAGTTCTTGACAAAACTCTTAAGTGCCTCTGGGTCTTCACATATGTTATTGTCTCTGTCTAAAGCTCTTTTTGTGCCTGGCGCGCTGCTATTCATGGGGTCACAGAGTCGACCATGACTAAGTGACTGAACTAAACGGAACTGAAAGCTCTTTTTCCACAGCCCCTCCCTGCTCTCCTGCTGGCTGACTCCTACCAGAGCCTCTGCTCTCAGTCTTATCTTCTGAAGAGTATCCCCTGACCTCCCCCCTCGCCTCACCCCACCCTCAGGACTCAGTCAGTGGCCTTCCTGGGATCCTCCAGGTCGTGCCTCTGTTCTGGAATGGGACGCACTGAAGTGAAATTGATGGGGTGACAGTCCCTGTGAAGGCACAGCGCATACACCAGGCCAGTTGCTTCTCAGGTGCCTGTTCTCCTGTTAAGTGAGGAAGTAATGCATGCAGGAAAGCTTGCACCCAAGAGTGCACAACTGGAATTAGAGCCTCCAAACCCCTCGGGTACTGCCCCACAGTGCCTCTAGGTTACCTCCTAAATAACCCAGAGTAAAAAGATATCAAAGCAGAGATTGTGACATATAGCCATCAAGTTTACTTTATGCAGAAAGTGCATCTTTTATATATAGTCATGTTAGCATCACCATGCAGAGTTCCAGTACTGTTAAGTAAAAAATGTAGTGAGAAATATACATTAGAAAGAAAAGCTGTTCTTACAATAAAATATTTGTAAGGAAATGATTATAAGGCACAATAAGTGCCTTGAAAGTCAAACATATATTGTAGTCTCTTTTGTTGTTAAAAAAAAAAAAAAAACCCTCATTTTCACTCTGCTTAATCACTTAAATTCTTAAATTTATTTTCAGAAATGAACGATTGTATAAGTGTGGCAGTTCACACTTGATCCCTTTTGGTGCAGGTAAAGATTTCCTCTATTTTTTGCTTGAATTTAATTGTGGTAGCCTGAAGGCTAAAGAACATAATAACTATTTCTCTTTCACCCTGGCATTCCTTTCTTTGCTTTCTCTCTCTCTCTCTCTCTTTCTCTCTCTCTCTCGCTCTCTCTCCTGCTCTCACTCTCTCTCTCTCTCCCCCTTTTTTTCAAGTGTAAATGAAACTCTAGCCCAGTTAGTTCTTCTTGGTCTGATTGCCAGACTTTCCAGTAATCACATCAGAGTTTTTTTCCAACATGTGGGCAATTTTCATTATTTTGATCCAGCAGTGACCTTTGGAATTCCGGAATCATTTTCCCTACCCTTCCTGGTGCCCCCGGGAGACTCAGAAGCACAAACATCTGAGGTACCTCTGGGCATCTTCACATCTGTTGGCATAGAAGATGAAGGCCACTGTGTGGTAGAATTTCAGCAACAGGTGTTGGAGCTTTTGGAAGAGTTTGTTGGTTTTTGAGGGCTGGGCAGAAGCACTACTGATTCTTAGTTTCCAGGCTCTTCGGAAACACTTAGAAAACAAAGTTAATCTGTTTATACAAAGCTCTCATTGAGAAACCACAGTAAGCAATTGCTAAGTAAAAGTCAGGCAGGTTTTGGGTTTCAGTTTTGTATCAATTTTCTATCCAGAAAAACTCAGTTTTTCAGTCTGGGGTTTTGCCTCCTTGATGCATCTTGAATCCATGAAATACTATTTATTCAAGGAGTAGCTTACTTGTTCTTATCCCCAGTTTTCAGCAGTGTAGTACACAGTTGAAGAGTTTTTTTCTGAGACTAATTAACCCAGTGGAAGTTTTTCACTAGGAGCAATGCAAGAGAGTGAATACCATCTATATCATCTGCCTTATGAAAGTCTCTAGAATCATTGCTTTTCTTTGCTCACTGGTAGTAAAGACTCTAAATTATAGAAACAATAGAAGCACTGTGTTTAACTCAAAATATCGCTGAAATCCCATTTTAGGAAAATCTGTTTCTTTCAAATTTTCTCAAAGAAATACAAAGTGTTGCTTGGTGTGCAGTTATCTGCCGATATAAATGGTATAAATGGATGATTACTTAAATACGGCTTCTTTTAGAAGAGCATTAGAGGACTTTACAAAAGCACCAAGCTGTGCTTGCCATACAGGTGAGCCTCTTGCAAGTAAATAATTCGACTTAAAGGATTGTTAGAAATTTTTCTTATCTGGGGAATAATTGCTGTATCTCTAATCTGCTTTTTTTAAGGATCAGTTGGGGTTTGAGTCCTTCCAAATATTGTAAAATCAAGAAGTATTTAATTGGAATGGAAAGGTAGCTGAGAGTGTTGAAAATAAGTGTCATCTTCATCCAAACACTAAGAAGCATTCCCTTTCTTAGCCTTGTAACGTGAAGCTGACCACAACCTATCTCTGAAGCCTCGCTATAAATATAATTTAAATATCATAGATTTGGATTTCAAAGCAATGCTTATCTCAGAAGATCACGTTCAAAACAGCTTCAGTATGCCAGCCCTAATGATCTTGAAGAGATGAGTCCCAACGTGGGTACTCTGTAGTACTATAATCAGTGAGCCCTTTCATTGAGTACCACCAAATCCTTTTGCAGAGGATGAGCTTTCACTGACTGCCAGGTAGTGAAACAATCTTTGCCTTTTTGGTTTACCCTCTGAAGGTAGGCTTCAGATGCCTGGGGACTGAACATTCCTCTTACACTACCACATTCTTGCTTCTGCTTTCAAGTATGTGAGTGCCTATGTACTGCAGATTCTAAAGTTTCTATCAGATTTCTAAGCATTTGCCCAGGAGGCTTTGCAGACCTTTGTGATCAGACTTCTTTTTCTCACTTAGTGAAAATTCGCTGGTAAGGACCAAAATGTCAGAAAATTCAGAGTATTTTATTCCTGTTAGTAAGGATTTATCTCACACTGCCAAATATTAGGCAAGGACACTCTGGTGCTAGTGAAGACTGGGTAGGAATGTGGATAGCTAAGCAGAAACCCACCCCCACCAAAGGAAAAAAAAATATTGAATGCAAGTGTCCCACTGATGGGTCCATGGTCCAAAGACAAAGGCCATACCACAGACATGTAGGCAAGCCAATCCAAGAGCTATAATTGCGTCTTCCATTTGGCATTCAGCTAGAGCCATGTATTTGCAAATTGTTTCCCAAGTATTTTTCTTAGCTTTGCTTCACCATTTTGTCAGGAGGGCTCCTTTATGTTTCACAGAAGGGGGGCATTACACCAAGAGAGACTGCATAAAATAGTTTATCCCCTCTGTCAACTGAGTGTCAATATATTTTCTCCTCTTTCCTCACCTAACTAAGGCCTTTACTTTTCTATTATCCCCACCGTTGTTGAATCTTTGTATTAAAAGTGAATTAGTTTCAATTAAGTGTATTCAGACCTACTGGCAGACCTGAGGTAGAAGAAATAGCAAAAACCTACTAATGATGAAGGAAAGTACTCAAATTCCTATGGAATAGAGGTGTTAGTTGCTCATTCGTGCCTGACTCTTTGCGATCCTATGGACTGAAGCCCACCAGGCTCCTCTGTCCATGGGATTTTCCAGGCAAGAATACTGGAGTGGTTTGCCATTTCCTTCTCCAGGGGATCTTCCCAACCCAGGGATCGAACCCGGGTCTTCTGCACCTCAGGCAGATTCTTTACCCACTGAGCTACCAGAAGCCCCATGGAATAGAGATATCACTAACAAATAACAGATCTAGCCTCAAGGAGTCAAGAGGCTGCTAGATTTCTCTTATTAATTTTTACTGTAATAATTCATCCTCAGTTATCTACTAGCAAAGAGTACTTTTACTGAAAATATCACCATCTGCAGGTTTGCAAAAATTACCTTTTCAGAGTAAAAAGACACTGGCAGCATTTTCCAAAGATGAATATCTCTGTTCCTACAAGATCTTCTAAACCTTATCATTCCCACATCAAGAAGTGGAAGGTAAGTATCCTCTTTCCTTGTAATCAATAAAATGTGGTAGAAGTCTGTGTGACTCTGAGCCTAGGTCAGAAAGAAAAATTGTTAACTTGAGTTAGTTTCACAGAAAACTTGGGAGACAATAGGGCCTAATAACCTACGCACACATCTTACAGCACCGGATTTTTCCAGTTTATACTCATCTGACAGCATCATCTTCAAGGTGGGCAATACCTTTCTGGATCTAGATCCAATTTCAATTATACTGTGCACATTCTGTCCATCCCTAGAAATTCTGTCACTTTCTGGATGCAAGGACAAAATAGCATCACGTCATTCTCCTCAGTAGTTAGCAATAAGCTTTGCAAAATTTTTTTCTTGTTGCCCTTGTCTTACTGATTTTGAAGTGTATTTATTTTTATGTAAAGCTGAATGTACTGACACATGCTGTACCTTGCCTTTAGAAAAAGTGTGTTTGCTTGACATGGCAGCTGCGTGCTTACAGCTGACGTGTTCTCCTGTGCAAATGGATAATTCCTACATTTCACAGATCCTGCCTTCTCACTGATTTGGCAAAGTGGGTGTTTGGGATTGCTTCTTTTTATTTATTTATTTTTATTTTTTGGCACTTTGCAAAGCTTGAGTGTAAAGAAAGAGAGAGAAAATAATACCAAGTTGATTTTGAAGAAGCAAAAAACAAACCTGTAAAAAATTCTGTAAAGAATCTATTGTTAGATATTCTGCCATGCTGGCTGATTGTTCTCTAATTAAATGTTATATGTTAAAGAAATCCCAGTTTATAACAACTAAAATTACAGCCAGTAACTTTTACCTTTGCATTTTTTATAAAGACAATAAGAAATTGGTCTGGCACTTTAACAATTGTCATGCTCTTAACGAAGGGTGGATGAGAGTGTGTGTTATCTACTTGAATATCACATTTATTTTAAACATCAAGTAGGCAACTCCAAGGTTGAGAAGTATAATGTTTCTCTGAATTGTAAAAATGAATAACTGAGTATGGCCCACTTCATTTTAACCAATTCATCCAAAAAGCCCAGGGAGCAGGAAGAAATTTTACATTGTAGGAAATAGGAATTCTAAACACACTCACCTGTTTTAGAACATGACCACATGGTGTTTTGGATACTTGGTCACTTATTGCAGACTTTCTTTCTATATGTTTTTATGTTGATAGATATTATTCATAGTTCTTAAGTAAAAATACCTCCATGGTTCTTGAATTTTTCCCCATTTATGATATTTGTGTCCTTTCAAAGCAGCTCAGTAATTTGTGTGCACTTAATACCCTTTACTCTAGGTAATAAATGCATAACTCCTATACCAAGCAGTGCATTATTCATTTCCTCTTTTAAAAACACTATCAGTACAAGCTACCCACATTCAATCGGCCTACGGTTTTGGCAGAGCTTGAAAACATTATGACTCCAAGATATACCGTTAGCTTAATATCTGATCTCATTAAGCCATGTTGCTTTCTAAGCATAATGTAAACAAAGTAGAATTATTAACAACTTCCCTGAGTCATATGGTATAATTTATTTTTATAGCAGCTAGTTGTTAAATGAGGATATGTCTTTACCTAGCACTTATATTTCATTGTGTCCTGTGTCTTCACTGTTCATGAAAAAAGTAGTCTGCTTTCAAGGACATGAAAGAAATAGAGAAAAAGAAAACTGTGAAGTTAAAAAACCTCATTTTTACCTTCACATTTTCAATAGTATGAACAGATTTTTTTTTTTAAATCCACAAGGCTGTGTTTTCAAAAAGTGCTCTCTGTTCATTTACCATGTTTCTTGCTTGGTGTTAAATACAAAAATAATTCAGAATTAGATTTCAACTATATAAAATATATCATGATTACATATATATTTATTGCCAAGTTCTGCTTAGATAATTACCACTTTTAGAATGTTAATATTAGCAATTGAGCTTGGGGCTTGAACTATTAATTTTCTTTCTTTCCCTAACCAAGCAAAATGAAAACTCTTTTGTGGATGTAACCAATTTTGACTTAGGTTTTCCAGAGCAAACTACTCCTGAGTTTGTCTTACACCATTCAACTTTTCATCAGCAGAACTTAAACTGGAGGCAGTTCTGTTCGAGGCCAAATAAAATGAGGCTGGTTAGGAACAGAAAACGTACCCCTCCCTTTTAGTTTTATTACTTTCACTTAAAAAGTGGCTAAAAGTAAATGAAAACCATTTTAAAAATCAATCAAGTGTTCTCCATTTGGACATCATGCTTTGCTGTTACTTGGATTTAAAATAGACCTTTAAAAATATCATTTGACCAGGTTTAGATATATATTGTGGAACAGGTGTCTAAAGTTTTCTGCACACTTTAATTTCAGACTAGACGTGGACTATCAGAAATTACTGAATTTAGCTTCTTTAGGATGGCTTCAAGCAGGCTAGACCTATTCTGGGGTAGGCATTCCAGAAGCTTGTGAGAGCTAGCTAGCAAAATTCAGGAGAAGAAGACTAAGGAGGGACACCTGGCCTGCTTTACATGAGGCAATAAAAATTAATATTCACAAGCAAACACTGCCTTGGAAGGACTAAAATCATCTTCCTTGCCTCCTTTATGTCATCACCACTAATAGGACTCAGATAGTGCCTTCCAGACAAATACATTTTGGCAATGGTTATATTGGGGCTATTTAAATAGAGTTATTTTTCAGCAACTAATTGCTTTTCTTAGAGCAGTATGAGTTGCCACTCACCCGGCACAAACTCCACTAAATGCTTTCTTAGATTCCAAGTAGGAAATCACATCTGAATTTTCTATGTTGTTGTATAGCACCTACATTAACAACTTTGTTCCTGATATTTTGACAATGAATGAAGCATACCTCCTATCTAACAGTATGAAAATCTTGAGATGAACTGTTGATTTTCCATTTACATCCATGTTTCCATGAATGTGTAACTAGCTTTACTATTTTTCTAAAACAAGGAATAGTTAACATTATGAAATTTTATAAAATCTTATGCAAAGTTCTTTCAGAAATTGGTCCCCACCCCACCCCACTGAAAGAGGTTCCCTAAATTGCTGCCTTCTGTCCATTTTAAAAGCTCCATTTGGCACCAAAAACATTTAAGAAAATGACAGAAAAATGAGCATCATCAGCAACTTCAAAGTAAGGCCGTACAATTCTGAATTTGTTACTAAAAATCTTCCAGGTCTAAACCACACACGGAGGTATTTCCCCCCACATTTCTCAAAGTAAAAAATGCTGTTGAAGATCAGCCAGGTTTATTAATTTTGCAATTGATTATACTGATTTCCGTGATTTGCATGAAGATTTCCATTGCAAAAACAGATTTTTAAGGACTAAAATTATGACAATTATGCAGGTTACTCATTTAAACGAATAAGTAACTACAGGTTTTTAAGTAGCAGACTTTTAAAACACAGGGTATCATTTGCCCACTTTTTTCACCCGCCTGAAATTTCTGTTCATCCTTTTGAAAAGGAGAGTAGGGGAGGGAGGCAATGCATGCTAAATGGTAGCAATCAAGACCCTTCAATGCAACAATTCAAAAATCTTAAATGATGATCTGTGGGAGCTTTACAGATAATTAAAACATAACATTGTCTTGAAAAAGTACCTCCACATAATTAAATAGAGCCTGATCCCCAGAAGGGGGAATCAAAAAATCTTCAAGGGGCTGAAAGGTCTTTAGAGGCTCAGTCAGGTCTTCCTCCACCAGCACTTTTCTCTTTCAGTCCCTCCAACAGTTCTCAACAGGAAAGGGGAACTGGGCATTTTCAGTTGTCCCAGTGAGGGTGAGAGGGTGTTCATGGCATTTAGTGCCAAGGGCCGGGGATGCCAAACAGGTCCACATACACACACACATGCACTCACAAACATTGCCCCATCCCAAAAGCTTTGTCTCCTTATCAAAAGAAGACCTTTTGTATTTGCTTTCATCTGACCAGAGTGCTCTTAGCTCTCACAGCAAATATGGTGAAGAGATGAATGAAATCCCCCTTGAAGCTAATTTTAACTGAAAAAACAGAACCTTTTATCATCATGGTGTGCTGCAGCTTCTCAAACTGGCCTGATGTCTCGTAGCTCTTAAGTTACGTAAGGCCAGAAGCTCTTACCTGTTTTGTTTCCTGATGGATCCATTCAATACCAAACCCTTTGTGCGGAATCTGTTTCTTTACTGATATCTTATTTACTTGTCAGCACCTAGAGTGGGACTGACATATATTACATGTTAGTAAATACATGCTCAAAAATGATTGAGTCAAAGGGATCCAATGGGATGATTAATAAAAATGCAAATAATTGGGCTCAGCTTAGATCTGCTGAATGAGAAGCTCCAGGGGTCAAGCCAAATGGATCTGGGACAATGCCTTGCTCTACCACTTAATTGAATGTGACCTTAAGCAAGACACTTCATCTCTCTGAGTCTGATTTATTCATTAAACAAACATTTTAGAATGCCTACTCAGTTTCAGCTTTTGTGCTGCTGCTTAGGATATGCTGACGGGCAGAACAATACAGTCCTTGCCTTCCTGGAGCTCTTGGGTCCTTATCTTTAACATGGGAGAGGGTGGGATGAAAATTGAGAGACTAATGTGGAAACATACACAGTACCATATGTAACATAGACAGCAAGTGGGAATCTGCTGTGTGGCACGGGGAGCCCCACCCAGTGTTCGGTGACAACCTAGAGGGGTGTGATGGGGTGGGAGACGGGAGTGGGGGTTCAGGAAGAAGGGGACACGTGAATGCCTGTGGCTGACTTATGTTGATGTATGGCAGAGGCCAACTCAATACCGTAGAGCCTATTCTTCAATTAAAAATGAATCAAACTTAGTTATAAAAAGTATTGTAAAGCAATTATCCTCCAATAAAAGATAGGAATAAATAATATCAATACCAGAGTTAGTATGCAAATCAAGTCAGATAAACATGTACATTCAAAGTTTAACACCAAAGCCTTTGTGTGGAATTTGTTTCTTTGTTGATATCCTGTTTATCCTGTCTACAAAGGAAAAATCATTCCCACCCCTCACACAGCAAAGCATTCTGAAAATTCTCTCACCCAAGCACCACGCTGTGTCAGAAGCCATGCAGTTCCACTGTTGGTCAAGAAATTAGACCAGTGAAACATCTGTAACAAAACATTTTGTCTTTTTCCCCTTTGAAGTTTAACTTATTCAGGACTCTATGTTTCCACTGAAGCATGGAATGAGTACTTATCATTATAACACCATTCATGATGCTTTTTATTTGTTGAGTGCACTCACATGCATCTCATAAGATCTTAATTCATTTAAGATAACCAAAGTTGATATTATCTCGTTTTATCAATGCTCAAGGAGTTGGTGCTCTTTTGTTCATGGCATTGTACTGGGAAGGAAGAACCTAGATCATGCACAGGTCCTCCTTCTGTTAGACTGCTAAGGAAAGTTTCTCACAGCAGAAAAAGTTCCTCTAACACCTTCCAGCTTAGTAGTTTATTACATTGTACCTTATATTACAACTATTCAAATTTTAGAAAATTTGTTAATGACAATACCATTTCATCTTTGATTCCCACACAGTGCTAAGGAAGGGGTTAAAATTCTCCACATCTTCTCTGGGCCTGACCTGAGATTCTAAATTTCTGATAAACTTCTAGGTGAGGGTGATCCTGTTGGTTCATGGGTCACACCACTAAGATCCATGAACCAACAGGACCAGCACCATCTGGGAGTTTGTCAGAAATTTAGAATCTCAGATTCCATCTCATCCAATGGAATTAAAATCAGCCTTTTCACCAGACCACCTAGGTTATTTGTATGCATGTTAAAGTTTGAGATGCACCATTCTAGGAAAAATAACTGTCTTACAAGGAACACAGGTGGAATCATTTAATAACCCTTGGAGTTCTTAAACTGTTGAACTAAACTTGTGACTAATACATTATATTTTACCAACTGAAAACTAATCATTTCTCATGACTAACCTGTGAATGGATATTGAGTGAATGAATGAGCACCCAAATACCACAGTGAATTTTAAGGTGTCTTCATTTTTTTTCTCCCAAAAAGTACAGTAAGGCATCAGGATGAACGTTTGTTTTCCTGCTGTCAGGCATCTACTCACTCTTGACTCCTCCAAGATGGTCCCTGGTTGCAGAGTTTGAAAATACAAAATTTCAAATCGGGTGGAGAGGGAGGTGGGATGGGGGACCGGGATGGGGAATACGTGTAACTCTATGGCTGATTCATATCAATGTATGACAAAACCCACTGAAAAATAAAAAACAAATTAATTAATTAATTAAAAGGGGAAAAAAAAAAAAAGAAAGGTAATATAGAAAAGAAAAAAAAAAGAAAATACAAAATTTCATTTCTAGAGGATGCATTCAAACAGCTAATTATTTTCTTAAAACCCTGCATGTGGGACCAGCTTCCTTCTCGTAGCCACTAGCAAGGCTTAAGAATCAGAGGCTGACGGAACACCAGGACACAGCAAATTTCTTTTGTACCTGTCTCCGAGTAAGGCACGGATTAGATCCAGAGAAGACTTGGAGAATTTTAGCTCCTTCTTTAGTAGCTCTGTGTGGGAATCAAAGATGAAATGGTAATGTCATTAGCAAACTGACATTCTAAAATTTGAAGAGTTGTAATAAAAGGTACAATGTGATAAACTCCACCAGAATGGAAAAGATGGAGCACCCTGGTCGTTTAGAGAACGGGGAGGCTGCGCATGCTCTGTGGTCAGGAGGACAGGCAGTTTTCAACAGGAAATGTGCCCTTGAGCAGTATCCCTGCAAGCTGAGATGGAGTCCAGGTGAGGCCCTGGGCCTAGGGAACAGCAGCCGGGTCTAATGGTCAGGAAGGAGGCTCCGTGACCATGGCATGTGTGGTTTGGTGGGCAGGGGATTCCAGGAAGCTCTGCTGATAACAAGCACAGCTCTGTCTGGGCCCCCAGACTCTAAATCCAGAAGTGCAGTTGACTCTTACAGAGCCTCCTTACAGCACCGCAGAGCTGCTGCTGTCACCCCTGCCTCCACGAGGCTGGTTTGGGAACGGGGACAGTTTGGGGACAGCCATGTGCTGGTAGGGGAGATGCTGAGGAGCAAAAGCGAGAGGAAAGAGCGGGGAGTCGAGTTGATCTTACATTCCTAGTCAATGTGCACTTTCTAGAATTGAAATTCCCTAAATCTCCTGCCCTACCAGAAAAAAAAGATCTGTAGAAAGCGGACCTTTGACAAAGTCCTAGTGGAGCTTCACACAGACGGTGTTTAAAAAGCCTTTTCACATGGGAATGGCTCAATGCCAAGCAGTTGGTCCTCCTTTGTGGCTTCTCTGCTCGGGGTATTAAAATATGCGTGTATGTGATGGATCATCATTTAAGTTTGACTGAAGGATTCTCAGACTCCTCATGCTCCTGGAAACTGATAGACATAGAAAATATAAATTAGCAAATCTGTACTAGTTTGTAATTTTCCCATATATTTGAATTTCAGCTTATCCTTTAGGATGTAGGGTTTATGGGGGTTTTTTGTTTTTATTTTAATATTGATTTATTTGGCTATGTTGGGTCTTAGTTATGGCATGTGGGATCTAGTTCCTTGATGAGGGATCAAACCCAGGGCCACCTGCATTGGGAGTGCGGAGTCTTAAGCACTGGACCACCAGGGAAGTCCCGTATTTATTTTTTTTAATACAAGCAGACTGTGTGACTTCTTGTTGCATATCTTTTTCACACACAGAAAAATAGTATTCTGGATTCTGTGTGTTTGTGTATATTATTTGAAGTTTTTCTCCTAGGCTCGCCTGTCACTATTTCTATCCAAACGACTGTTTCATAACACTCAGGAAGGATCAGAAGGATATACCCAATTTCCCTGCTCTCCCTTACCTTCCCACCTAATTCCATGCTGGGCAGCCTCTTTTAGATCAGAAAACTGTATACATTTCACCAAGGAAATCAGCGCTAACAGAAGCATCTTTAAATTGGTTCTTAGCAGGTTTGGTTTCTCAAAAGGGAAAATGGAAAGGTTAGCACTTGAGACCTCAGGTGACTGAGCCTTCTGGAGGCCAGAGGAGCAAAGTCAATCATGTTCTCTAGTCCTTCCCAACCAAGATCTATTTGGCACTGGTTATTTTCCCCAGGAACTGCATCTGAGCACTGATGCTTTGGTGATACCAGTGTCCACAGAAATGAGCAGTGAGATTTCACCTAAATTATGTTCAGCCCTCCACCTACTTAAATCAGAAATTGTGTTCATGTGCAGTAAACATGAGAAGAAAAGAAAAGAGAGAACAGCTCCAAAGTAGGCATTCTAAGCCATGGTATTCACCCATCTCTTGTTCAAATCAGAGACATTCTTAGAACCCATATTCAGACAAAAAAAGATTCTGAATATTTCAAACATTTAAAATACAACTCAAATGGCATGACATGACATGCTCTGCTGTGAAAGTGACATACTTGTGGCATAATCCTTAAAATCTATCAACACTTGGCGTAATCCTAATTCCATAAGTTCTATATGGTCACTGTTTCTTTACAAAATCAATGTTAGAGCCATTTTACTCTTAAGCTGAGTTTCAGCAAAGGTATAAGAAGTAAAGAATCATTATCACTCGTATTTTTTTTCAGTTAAGTTTCATATTGTCCACAATTTGTTATCTATGGGGTATGGGGAAGTAGAGAGAGTCTGTGCCCACATAGCCTCCATCCTTGGTTTAGTTCTGTGTACCAAAAAGAGAAAAACTAGACGTTTCTATGCTGATTTGGTTAACACTTTCTCTTTGTGTGACTCAGAACCTTCCTGATAATATTGATCTGTAAGTTCTACAGGAGTCTGTAATCTGTATCTATTTTATGAAAAAATCAGTTTCACAACTTTTTGCAACCTGATAATTCTCAGAATTATTGTATGGTTACCCTGCCACGTGTTAACTCCTGGCCAGATACTGAAGCTAAAAACATAGCTTTTTTAACTTTAAAACTAATAATGCCACACACACACACACAAAATGCATAGCTCATGTAAAAAAAAAAAAAGACCAATTAATGACAATTAAAATGACTGATTTGTTCCTATAATTTCCTTAAATACTTTACATAAAGATATTAGGTACATAAAGAAAATTGAGATTTAGGTTTTTCACTTTCAGAGAAATGGAAATTATCCTAACCCTAATATGAAAACACTTTGGACTTTCTCATATAAGTGAAATTTCACTGACTCCTGGTTTATTTCTTAGCTGCTCTGTTGTACAAAAATACAATTAAAAAAAAATTAGTGCCCTCTTCCATAGCACTTGTGAAAATCAGTACCTGAAACTCCACTGACTGTAACATGCCTTCAGGTTTTGACTTATGCCCATCTAGATGGAGAAATGAACAAGTCAGAAATGTTTAACTGAATATTTAAGCCTTACCACACAGATAATTAATCTCAAGTAGTACAAGAACTTTCGTGTCTCTTTCCTTGATTTTGCCTCAGGTATTAACCACCCAAAAAGTTAAAGGCTGCCTTGAAACCTCTCTGGCAAACAGCTGGGCAGCATTTCGCATGATGTAACAGGAACTTCACTACTCTGACTTCCAAAAAATTAAAAACTACTTTAGATTGCCGTTGTTGTTGGGTGCTCGGGGCCATTTGGAGTGGAAGGAATTCTGCAGCTAATTAGAAATGTGGCTCACTGAGGAAGCAGATTCTGGCCTGGTTTCTCTTCAAGAGTTAGTCTAGAGCCAGTTCTAAAGAGAGTCTGTGTTGCAGTTTACTGAAACGTTGGAATCCCTTGTTTGATCCTCAACAAAGAGCATTCCAATTGGCCCTGAAATTAGGCACAAACCAGTGGAAAAAATCCTTAAAGTATAATAATGTAAATACTATCCAAATCGTAATCCTAATCTCAGTCCTGAATAAATAAGACTAATTAATAGAAGAGCATATGGAAGAATTAACAACTGATTGGCATTGTCTAATGGTCCCAGAATAAAGTATCTCATAATAAAATTACCCTTAGCTAACAGATGATATGAAAGGACTTCGTTCAGTAAAAAGATAATAATTAGCTTTGTCAATTAATCACATGAATTCCCTCTTTAATTTTAAATACAACATTTGGGAAGAACTAGCCAGTCAGCAGTCCAAAGAGCAAGGCCTGCATGTACAACAAAATCCGAGACACCTTGAAAAGGAGATCAGAGGCAGCAGGAGGTAGTCCTTGAAGCTGCCTCAGAAATTCATTCTTCCTGAAGTCTTAGCTGGTGCTGTACTTTGGTTAAATACTTGCATCACTTTATTTAATCCTCACAGTCACATGAGAGTCAATTGCTGTCCCTGTTTCTCATGTGAAGATACTGAGGTTAGAGATGTAAAGTGGCCAGAATGTCAACCAAGTTTGCTTGATTGCGAAGTCTGTGCTGTACTGGCTAGGAGCACAGCCAGATAAAACCTCTAGTCACAGCCCTGAAGGGAGAAAGGGTGAAAGGGTTAGTCACTCAGCCCTGTCTGACTCCGTGTGACCCCATGGACTGTAGCCTGCCAGGCTCTCTGTCCATGGAATTCTCCAGGCAAGAATACTGGAGTGGGTTGCCATTCCCTTCTCCAGGGGATGGATCTTCCTGACTCAGGGATCGAACCTGGGTCTCCTGCATTGCACATGGATTCTTCACCGTTTGAGCTACCAGGGAAGCCCTAAACACCATTTTCTCCTGGTCTGAAGAAATAAAACAGTGTTTTCTAGAGCAAGCAAGGCTTCTCTGAATTAATGTTGATTCTACCTATTATGTAATTGAGAAGACTACTGTTAAGTGAATGGGAGCAATTCTTAGTTCATGGAACTCCTGTTTGGCTTTTGGGACACTGGAATGGAGAAATGAATACAAACATTCTGTGGCACTTCTCCAACATCCTGAAAAGCACTGATTACTTCCTCCCTCCTTCAAGATTGCAGCTATCCAAGGATTGAGATTACTAACAATTGTTAGAAGCAGCTTGCCTGGATCAAGACAGTAAGTACTAAGACAAAGGTATAAGAAGACTACGAGGCCCCCAGACAACACGACACTGGTCCTCAGACAAGAAGACACTGCAAGTTGCGGAAAGCACGACTCCTTCGAGAAGAAAAAAACCGGCAAGAGATAGCGTGTTTCTCATTGCCTTCCGCTCACCCTCCGCCCCTTCTGATCGTTTAATCCCTTACATCACAGCTGGAAGTAAACTTATCATTGATGGTGAACCCTTCCCAGAAACTTGTTGTATTTATGCTACACTTGCTGGGCACCTACTAAAGGTCATGTATTATTTAAAAAAAAAAAAAAAAAAGTTAAAATCTCTTTCTTGATCACAAATATCTGTATGTGTGTGTGCACATTCTCAACTTGGTGTATATACATCAGAATAGAGAATTTCACAGAACACGCTAGCTCATGATCCAGTTCCCCACTCAGGTTATCAGCACTCCCACCAGTGTAACAGGAGGAGTCTTTTGCTTCTTTATCAATATGACAAGAGGAGAATTTGCTTGTATTGGTATCTTTACTTGAAGTGAAGTGAAACCCCACTGCTTTTATTTTGTTGGTAAAAATCCTTAAGAACCCTCCTATCTTTGACCCCATATGGAGTCCTATAATCTAGTCTCACTTGGGGCACCAGAACCTTTTAGGCCATCACTGCTGAAATTGGTACTGGAAAGGAAAATAATATCTCTCAGAAAAGTCAGAGAGACTAACAGGAAATTGTGTGTGGAGAATATTAGAAAGAAAAAGGCTGAGAGGGATTTTTGTGTTTGGTTTTACTCGTACTTTTAAAGTTAACTCTTTGCTGTTTACAGTACTCTTTTTTGCTTTTCTTTGATTCATGTTTTTGTGAATCAGCTTTAGGAGTAAAGAACTGTAAAGCCTTGCAAAAATAATTGTTTTTCAAAAGAGTTCCTTGGCACTCTTTAATTCATGTACAAGACACACCATCCGAAAGGTTTTTTTTTAATCAATGCCTATGAAATACAAAGTGATGTTGTTAGACTTTACATAGAAAACAGCACTAAGGCTGAGAGCAGTTACTAATACAGAGTAGGGAGGAAATGCTTCCTACTTTTATTTATATATAGTACATGCCTATGTGCGTGCTCACTGGCTCAATTGTGTCATACTCTTTGCGACCCTATGGACTGTAGCCCTCCAGGCTCCACGATCCATGGGATTCTCCAGGCAAGAATACTGGAGTGGGTTGCCATGCCCTCTTTCAGGGGGTCTTCCTGACCCAGGGATCAAACCCAGGGATCACATCTCCTGCACTGGCAAGTGGGTTCTTTACCACTAGCGCCACCTGGGAAGCCCACATATAGTACAGATATCTGTTATTCCTTATTTCTAAGTAAATTCCATGTGCACATTTCCTAATGTGTACAATAGTTAAAAATGGAGGTAAATGATCAGAAACCAAGAGGACAGAAGACAAAAATAATTTTTCCAGGAAGAGTGCTACAATTGATACCTAGTTTGACTTCGAGCTTTTGAGAGAGCAAAATTAAAGGGAAAGAAAATGAGGGTTACATCATTCTTATTATCAAGATTACCAAAAGAAACAAATGCTTTTCTGGCAATAAATGCTAGTAGAAATCGGTCACTTGAATTTTTATATATGCATTATTTCAGAGACCCTGACTTAACTTTCAGTAACTTAACTGAAATTACATTACAGAAATAGAGCTCAAAGAATCAAAGGAAAGAAGAGTTAACATATCTTTCTTAGATATATATTTTGTAAATTTGCTTTTAATAGGTAATAGAGAACATGCATTCAAGATTTTAATATCCCTACTGAAGTGGCAAAGCTGACATTTTGCTCTGAAAACCAATGGGCTTGTATTTGTGCCCAAAGAGAGAGTCCCTCCAATCCACAGAGTGGTCTTCAGAGCTTATCTATGCATAGGGTCAAAAGTCTGTCTGTCTCTATCTGAATTTAAAGCAGGAAGCAGAAACCACTCTAGATGTTTCCAGAAAAAGGGGGTTTGGTACAGAAAACCAGTTGATCATACAATAATTGGAAGGACTAGAAAAGCATAAGTCAAGGGATTGCCACACTTATTTTGGTTTCTAGGTCAGCTGTGAATCAGATTTTAGGAAATCACTGCTACTACTCATACATTTGTTGCTATAAACAAATGTGGCGGTTTCCCACACTTGAAGCTGCTTACTAGGCAGAGAAATGTAGAGTCCAGAGCTTAGATGTCAGCTACCACTCCTGCAAAAAGACAGCCTTCAACTCCCATCTACTTTCTGAATCTCTTCCAAGTGCATATCATAATACATCCAGACTCCTGGCTGCTGAGGAGTGTAGGAAATATGAATTTTATCTGTAACCCTTCAGTATAGGGAGGAGCGACAGAAAGTAAGATATAAATGGGAGCCGAATACCCAAAGACAGTGTACAGCACATTCCCCCACAGAGCTCTTAGTCTGCCCACATCCTTAAGCAGGTCTTCAGGTGAGACCTTCACGTTCTATACCATAGAACAATGAAGATATTATTTTGTCTAGAAAATGTTAAGTGTGATGTGCTACCCTTCTTTAGTTCCTGAATCAGTCCTGACTGTAGTGGAAAGCTTGTGCTACTTGTGCTACGCCAGCCTTTCTCATCTTCCTTTTCAATTAGGAATGAGAAAGACTGACCACAGTGGCCCATACAAATGGGCCAGAGTAGGTCAGAATGTATCAGTGTTGATGGTTAGAAGCCTGTGTGGTTCCCGAGCTGACCCTGCATCTCCTTGGCCCAGGATTCTGGGTCCCAGAACAGACCCAACCTTTCTTGCCAATGCTGTTTTCTAGCAAGTGAGTTACATGCTTTGAGGATGAATCCTAATATAGAGAATCAATCACTTTAATGAATACATTTATGTATTTTCTTAATGAATAATATTTACTAAAGACAATATTTTTAAAAGATCTTGTCTTAGACTACTGTTTTTTTTAGTAAAGGGCCAACAGGTTCAGTGCCTTCTTAAAGTCATTCCAGAGATATATCTTATGTTTGCTGTGGTAGATATGAATCAGCTTTTCTTATCTGAGTCAAGTTATTTAGCTTTGTTTAAAGAAATGACCTGTAAACCTAGCCTTTTTTTCCACCATTTACAGTTGATGGAAAATCATTCTTGCCTCCCCTGGGTCTGATAGGAAAATTGGGAACAAGATTTGAAGATCATTGTTTTTTAATCACTAAGTCACGTCCAACTCTTTGTGACCCCTTGGACTATAGCCCGCCAGGCTCCATTGTGCAAGTTATTTCCCAGGCAAGAATACTGGAGTGAGTTGCTATTTCTTTCTCCAGGGGCTCTTCCCAACCCAGGGATAGAACCTGGTTTTCCTGCATTGCAGGTGGACTCTTTACCATCTGAGCTGCCAGGGAAGTCCTAGAGTTCAGATAGCTTGGACTCCATAAGTGCCCTCATCTAGAACAGAGTAGAATGTGAATCCATTCTACATAATCTGAAATCTCAAATGTAAACATTCACATCAGAGATACGACTGACAGCACCAGGACAAGCACAGTGTTGACAGAA
Organism: Muntiacus reevesi; assembly: GCF_963930625.1. Classification (NCBI taxonomy): domain Eukaryota; kingdom Metazoa; phylum Chordata; class Mammalia; order Artiodactyla; family Cervidae; genus Muntiacus; species Muntiacus reevesi. The sequence goes on from NC_089254.1 coordinate 13,598,440, forward strand.
GGTAGCAAGGAAATGAAATGTCTAGGCATCAGGTCAACCACCCACAGAAATGACCCATCTGGTGATTAAAAATAATTATTACAGCACAGATATGATAATACTCAGCCTCTTTATTCAATAATTTTCAATCAAGTATAGTAGTTGGGATTTGGGGAGATTTTCGATTATTAATGTGGCTGCATTCAAATGCAAATTCTTCTGTTGACTTTGCCTGGTAAAAATCAGATTTACCATGTTACTTTCAGATATACTGTCTGGAAGAGTTTGCCTTTTTGAAAAGCAAGGGGTTGCCATGTTTTATTAATTTTCTTTTATTTCCAAATGTAATGTACTTAGGTTTTAGGAAGACTTTTATCAGATAGAACAGTTGCTGGCTAGGAAAGTTATTTCCCACACTACTAAGTCTTCAGTGCAAGGTGGTAAATGCTGCATGCTAAGTCACTTCAGTCATGTCCAACTCTTTGCAACCCCATGGACTGTGGCCCACCAGGTTCCTCTGTCCGTGGGATTCTCCAGGCAAGAATACTGGAGTGGGTTGCCGTTTCCTACTCCAGGGATCTTCCCAAACAGGTCCTGCATTGGCAGGCATGTTCTTTACCACTAGCACCACCTGGGAAACCCCAAGGTGGCAAACACCTATCTCTAAATGGTCTCCAAAGACCATGCTTGCCGTGTGGAGTACACAAAATAATACTTTAAAATGTAGGGTAGGGAGGGATTCTTAGATGTTTGCTTTAGATTTATTTTTATTCTTAGGTCATTCTTTTCTCATTTTTTGTGTCTCTTTTGTAATGTGTATATAAATCCACCAGTATATATGTGTAACTATAAATAGGGGCTTCCCAGGTGGCACTGGTGGTAAAGAACCTACCTGTGAATGCTGGAGACTCAGGAGATGTAGAGACATGGGTTTGATCCCTGGGTCAGGAAGAGCCCCTGGAGGAGGGCTGGGCAGCCCACTCCAGCATTCTTGTCTGGAGTATCCCATGGACAGAGGAGCCTGGTGGGCTACAGTCGATAGGGTCACGAAGAGTAGGGCATGACTGAAGTGACTTAGCCCGCATAAGTAAATATGCATACATTTGAAGTTTGTGGTCAAGCAATATTTTTAACAATAGAGGTGCAAAATCAAGAATTTTGAGGACTAGCATTCTACGTAACTGTTTTTCTGCCTACAAAACCTGCTAGAGTCCATCTTATTCTCAAATTTAAAAGCTCAGCAAACATCTTGAATTTTTAATTTTTTAACAGCTATAAGAAGATGAGTCAGAAAATTGCAGAGTTTTACTTTTGGAGGGGAACAGAGATAATCTCATCCAATCTCTCCTCATTTTTCTTCTGAGGAAAATTAAACCTGAGTGGTTAAGTGGCAATGTGGCCTCCACTTGCCCTACATTGAGAGAAAGCTGGTGCTTTTTCTTGTAGTCTTCAAACCCCTGCCCACGCTTACTCAAGTCATAGCATGAACACAGCTGACTTTGGAGCCTGCCACCGGACATGTATGTGGTATAGACTTCTAATCAGATGCTTCTGTGTGTGCCTGCTGCAGTATCCAGGGCATTTGCTTCATCTCTGAGATTCTGTTAGTTGTGAGAAGGCCAAGGAATGCAGCTCAGGCTAAGATCACAGAGTTTTCACTCATCATTAACATTTATATTCCTTGTCCCTTCCAACTGAAATCTTTGGGCCTAGCCTTTCTGGCCCTGGATCTTAAGTTTATGCAAATTTGTGTAACTACTTTTTGCTTATTCTTGGAAGTATGTCAATTTGTTGGATTAAAATAAATAGATTAAATTATAACAATAACTGTATGTGGTTAACTTTATATTACAAGAGCATTGCAATGTCTATTTTGGCTTCAAACCTTTGTGCTCTTTATTTGGCTTAGTGTTTATTTGGTTTAGAATACTAACTTTATGGAACTGAGAGCTTTCTATCTCAAGACTAAGTATGCACTGCTTTCATTTTCCTCGACCCACATGATACCTCACTCTCCTTAGCCTCCCATGCTGGTTTCAGATTCATACTAGGATAGCATTCCAAGCTCTTGTCCTGCCTTTCCCCCAGGAAGAGCCGATTCCTCCAGGGCACCAAGATAAACTAGGCTGGCCCTCTCCAGAAACAGTTCTTCTGAGCTGATCAGCACTTCCCTCATCTTTAGACTCATTGGCCCTCTTCCTGCTCAGGCTTTCTGCAGTCGTTGACATTTGGCCTTTTGCTTTTTGACACTGTCTTTTCCCTTGGATTCTCTTACAAAGTCCTTACCTTGTTCTCCCCTTTTCTTCTCACAAAATTAGCTTAATCTCCTTCGAGGACTCCTGCCCTCTTTGCATCTGATTGTGTGAGCAGGCTTCAAGGTTCCACCCTAAGCCACCTTCCCCTCCCTTTAAGTTGAAATCCCTTCCAGTCATAGAACATCAGCAATCACCAGTCTCCATCTCCAGGAAAGACTTCCATGTAAAACCACAAATTCCTGCCATACACACCTGACATGAAGTCTCAAGATCAATATCTTTTACCCCAAACTAAATCCTTCTTCTTCCTTCTCTCAGCTTATTATAGGTGGCACCATTTCCTCATAGTCTCTTAAGCTTGAAACCTTTTTTACAAAGATTCTTTGCCTTACCACCCACATCTAATTGTTCATAACATCCTGTTAACTTTTCACTTGGGACATTTCTGATTTCCAACATCTCCATTCTAGATGCTGACACCTGTTTTCAGTCCTGCACTGTTCCATCATGGTCAGCAAGGTAGATTGAAATCCCTGAGAGCTATGTGCTACAAAAAGCAAAGGAAAAGCCTGACCCACGGGGAGGCCTAGATCAGTTGTGTGAGGTCCACAATAAAATGTGGAGAAATGAATGAGAAAAATAGCCTTGAACATGGACCATGCCTTGCCACATCATAAGGACACTTCAAACATCCTAGAATAATGAGAGTCCTAGAGCAAATTCATGAGTGGGAAATCCAATCCAAAGCTATACGGATTTACAAGAAGCAAGGCGCAGTAGCTAGGAACAAGGCCAGCTGAGTGCATCTCTGTATATAGAACTCATCATAAAAGAAGGCTTGTGAAGGTCAAAAGCTCTGATTCAAGTTCAAAAGGCAATAGTAACCCCACTTATAGGAAACCAATGGAAAAAAATTTATTAACTATGACACAATATGTACATTGGAGAAGGAAATGGCAACCCACTCAAGTATTCTTTTCCTGCCTGGGAAATCCCATGGGCAGAGGAACCTAGGGAACTATAGTTCATAGGGTCTCAAAAGAGTTGGACATGACTTAGCAGCTAAACAATATGTACAGAGAACTCTGTTACTCGAGAGTTAAGAGGTGGCAAGAATACACCGAAGAACTATACAAAAAAGATCTTAATGACCCAGATAACCACAGTGGTGTGGTCACTCACTTAGAGCCAGACATCTTGGAGTGTGAAGTCAAGTCATTACTATGAACAAAGCTAATTGGAGGTAATAGAATTCCAGCTGAAGCTATTTCAAATCTTAAAAGATGATGCTGTAAAAATGCTGCACTGAATATATCAGCAAATTTGGGAAACTCAGCAGTGGTCACAGGACTGAAAAATGTCAATTTTCATTCCAATCCCAAAGAAGGGTAATGCCAAAGAATGTTCAAACTACTGTACAATTGTGCTCATATCACATGCTACTAAGGTTATGCTCAAAATCCTTCAAGCTAGGCTTTAGCAGTACATAAACTGAGAACTTCCTGATGTACAAGTTGGATTTAGAAAAGGCAGAGGAACCAGAGAGAAAGTTGCCAACATTTGTTGGATCATAGAGAAAGCAAAGGAATTCCAGAAAAGCATCTACTTCTACTTCATTGACTGCACTAAAGTCTTTTACTGTGTGGATCACAACAAATTGTGGAAAATTCTTAAAGAAATGGGAGTGCCAGACCACCTTACTTGTCTTCCAAGAAACCTGTATGTAAGATCGAGAAGCAACAGAACTGGATATGGAACAACTGACTGGTTCAAAGTTGGGAAAAGAGTATAACAAGACTGTATATCACCCTGCTTATTTAACTTCTATGCAGAGCTCATCATGTGAAATGCTGGGCAGGATGGCACACAAGCTGGAATCAAGATTGCCAGGAAAAACATCAACAACCTCAGATATGCAGATGATACTATTCTAATGGCAGAAGGTAAAGAAGAACTGAAAAGCCTCTTGATGAGGGTGAAAGAAGAGAGTAAAAAAAGCTGGCTTAAAACTCAACATTCAAAAAACTAAGATCGTGGCATTTAGTCCCATCACTTCATGTCAAATAGAAGGGGAAGAAGCAGAAGCAGTAGCAGATTTTATTTTCTTGGGCTCAAAAATCATTGCAGATGGCGACAGCAGTCATGAAATTAAAAGAAGCTTGCTCCCTGGAAGAAAAACTATGACAAACCTAGACAGCACATTAAAAAGCAGAGACGTCACTTTGCCGACAAAGGTCCGTATAGTCAAAGTTATAGTGTTTTCAATAGTCATGTACAGATGTGAGAGCTGGACCATAACGAAGACTGAGTGCTGAAGAATTGAAGCTTTTGAACTGTGGTGCCGGAGAAGACTCTTGAGGGTCCCTTGCACAGCAAGGAGATCAAACCAGCCAATCCTAAAGAAATCAACCCTGAATATTCATTGGAAGGACTGATGCTGAAGCTGTAGCTCCAATACTTTGGCCACGTGATATGAAGAGCCAACTCATTGGAAAATACCCTGATGCTGGAGAAGATAGAAGGCTAAAGGAAAAGTTGTGATAGAGGATGAGATGGTTAGATAGTGTCTGACACAACGGACAATGAATTTGAGCCAACTCCAGAGATGGTGAAGGTCAGAGGAGCCTGTTGTGTTGCAGTCCATGGGGTCACAAAGAGTCAGAAATAACTTGGCAACTGAACAGCAACAACAAAGCCCTTCAAGGCCAGTGAATAGGTCCTTCATATCTCTGAATCAGTGCAACAAATATGTTCACATGGCCAGTGAACTCAGTAAACTTCAAAACTCAGTAAGCTCCCTGGGGCTTACTAGCTTTGTTATCACCAATGAATTATTTAATATCTCTAGATCTCAGTTTCTTCACAGATAAATTGGAATGTAATCTCTATCCTATAAAGCTGTTGAGAGGACTGGATAAGATTTTTTATGTGATATGTCTGGCTCGGCATCTGGCCCATAGCAAATATGTGTTGAGATCATTCTCTTTGTCAGTCTCTGGGGATAATGGTAAGAGTGCAATTGTAAAATGAACAGTATGTGGTCGGTGCTCACAGAGAACACACAGCCTTTGGAGAGTCATGCTCTGTTGGGCAAAGGGCAAGGTGTTGAGGGAATACCCCGAAAGTACCTGATGTGAACCTGCAGGCTGTAGGCATGCTTCAGATGGGAAGGATGAGAAAGAGCAGGCTAGATGGGGAATGTAGGGTATGTGTGTGTGTGCATGTGCGCACGTCTGTGTATCTCTATTTTGTGTAATCTACTTCAGTAATATGTATGTGAAATTGAGACTGTTCACCAGGAAGTTTTAATCCCTCTGTGGATGGTAAATGTTTCATAGTAAGCTAAACTCTTGAATGTGACAAAACTAGATAGCTCTTTCCCAAGATCTTTTTCTCATCTAGCTTCTCCTGCACTATTCAGGACTCCTACTCAAACAAGTTAACTCGACAAACCTAAAACAGTACCTAATTACATTAAGCAACACTTGTTGCTCCCAGATACAAATTAACATTTTTTTTTTATTATATTAACATTAATCTTCACTGAAATATAGTTACCACCAACCCCTTTAGCTTTATGAAGAAAAACACACCACTCTCCCATACCACCCAGCCTATGGAATTCACAATAACATTTGAGGTAATCACAGCTGTTGTTGGTTTTAACTTAGGAACTTAATTTAATAGACATTTTTACTATTACTTTATCATTGTTTCATATACTAGCAAATAAGGTCCTTTGTGGTCTGCATTTAGCATGAAGACTCCTAAAACGTCTGAATGAAAAGGAAATTTGGGAGTGAACCAGCTGGGTGTGCTGCTGGCTGCAGTCTGCACTCCCAGCTGCACAGCTGGCTGGAACTCATCCACAAGATATAAGAGAGTGAGCCCCAGCCACCAACTCTCCTCTGGGGGCTTGTGAGGACCTCCCTCCCACCTGGGAGGTTTTCCTGATGGTGACCTCGAGGCCTCGGAGACGTAAAATGTTATTTCTTCTCCTATCTACTTACAGGTTTTCTTAAACTAACAACAGGCTTTATTTTAGGAATACAAGTGGAGGCCCTGACAAGTTAGAAAACTGACTTCAGGTTGTACAGCTATAGTTAGTGAATCAGCCAGGATTAAAATACAGGGTTCCTGAACCCCAGTCCCATGTGGCCACTTCATGTCTGCCCTCCACCCAGCCTGGGTCCACAAGTGGTAGCCCTGGTCAGTTCTGGAAGGGATCAGCCTTGGGTGGCACATCCATGTGGGAAGTCCTTACTAATAGTTCTTGGGCTAATGGTGTGTTTTTCTAAATCTTGAGAAAAACCTGTTGAAAAATTAGGAAACCTGGAAAAATTATCTAATTATCCTGCAAGAACTAAAACATAGCCATTGATGTAAAGATGTTACTGATTTGAAGAGCTCCACTGACATCAGGTCAAAAGCAGTAGCAGGGAATGTGGATACAGAGTCAAAGGTTAAGGTTGACCAGAATCTCTGGGAATGGGGACAGGAACACAGAGGGAATAAGAGGTCATGATCTAAGTGGTCAGTCTGACTGGTAGCTGTTGCCATGTTATAGGTAAACATTTACGGTGCTGACTGGTGCTCACAGTGCGTCACACACATAAAATAAATTTTATTACATTTATATACATAGAATACTTTAAACATCCCATGAGTGGTATTCCAAGAAATAAGTTTTGGAAGCAATACAAGTTTTTAAATTGGCAATTTAGAGACATAGTTCTACATAGGGTTGAGAGATCTGAGTGCTATGTTATCTGAATACTACCCAGTAGGGTTTGCTGGCATTTTATAGCATTTGAATATTTGCTATAGGCAAAGAAGTTCTTTGTAAATACTACCATTCTTGATGTTTCTTACTCATTACAGACATACCTTGTTTTATCATGCCTTGCTTTGTTGAGCTCTGCAGATACTGCACGTTTTACAAGTTGAAGATTTGTGGTGACCCTGTATTTAGCAAGTCTACTGGCATCCTTTCTCCAACAGCATTTGCTCACTGTCTCTGTGTCATATTTTGCTAATCTCACAATATTTCAAACTTTTCATTATTATTACACTTGCTATAGTGATCTGTGATGAGTAATTGTTGATGCTACTTTTGCAAAAATATTACAACTTGCTGAAGATTTAGATGATGGTTAGCAATTTTTATCATTTTGAATTAAAGTATGAACACTGCTTTTTGGGCTTCCCCAGTGGCTCAGCAGTGAAGAATCCACCTCCAGTGCAGGAGCTAAAGCTGACACAGGTTTGATCCCTGGGTTGGGAAGATCCCCTGGAGGAGGAAATGGCAACCCACTCCAGTATTCTTGCCTGGAGAACCCCAAGGACAGAGGAGCCTGGAAGGCTACAGTCCATGGGGTCACAAGGAGTCAACAAAACTGAAGCAACTTAGCACACATGCTTCTGCTAAGTCACTTCAGTCGTGTCCGACTCTGTGCGACCCCATAGACACCAACCCATTAGGCTCCCATCCCTGGGATTCTCCAGGCAAGAATACTGGAGTGGGTTGCCATTTCCTTCTCCAGTGCATGAAAGTGAAAAGTGAAAGTGAAGTCGTTCAGTCGTGTCCAATTCTTAGCGACCCCATGGACTGTAGCCTACCAGGCTCCTCGGTCCATGGGATTTCCCAGGCAAGAGTACTGGAGTGGGTTGCCATTGCCTTCTCCAGCACACATGCACATTGCTTTTTAGACATAATGCTTTTGCATATGTAGATTACCTAAGAGACTACAGTATGGTGTAAACATAACTTTTTATATTCACTAGGAAGCCGAAGTAGTCACATATGGATGTAAGAGTTGAACTACAAAGAAAGTTGAGTGCCAAAGAATTGATGCTTTTGAACTGTGGTGTTGGAGAAGACTCTTGAGAATCCCTTGGACTGCAAGGAGATCCAACTAGTCCATCCTAAAGGAAATCAGTCATGAATATTTAGTGAAAGGACTGATGCTGAAGCTGAAACTCCAATACTTTGGCCACCTGATGCGATGAACTGATTCATTTGAAAAGACCCTGATGCTGGGAAAGATTGAAGGCAGGAGGAGAAGGGGATGACAGAGGATGAGATGGTTGGATGGCATCACCAACTCAATGGACAGAAGTCTGAGTAAACTCTGGGAGTTGGTGATGGAGAGGGAGGCTTGGTATGCTACAGTCCTTGGGGTCACAAAGAGTCGAACACAACTTGGCGACTGAAATGAACTGAACTGAACTGAGGAATAATGAAAAATGTAATGAATAATAATAATGAATAATGAATAATGTAATTACAGATCAAAAACTCTCTGGAGGGAACCAACAGTAGAATAACTGAGGCAGAAGAGAGGATAAGTGAGGTGGAAGATAGAATGGTGGAAATAAATGAAGCAGAGAGGGAAAAAGAAAAAAGAATTAAAGAAACGAGGACAACCTCAGAGACCTCTGGGATAATGTCAAACACCCCAACATTCAAATCATAGGAGTCCCAGAAGAAGAAGACAAAAAAAAAAAAAAAAAAAAAAAAAAAAAGGCCATGAGAAAGTACTGGAGGAAATAACAGTTGAAAACTTCCCTAAAATGGGGAAGGAACTAGTCACCCAAGTCCAAGAAACCCAGAAACCCAGAGAGTCCCAAACAGGATAAACCCAAGGCAAAACACCCCAAGACACATATTAATCAAATTAACAAAGATCAAACACAAAGAACAAATACTAAAAGCAGCAACGGAGAAACAACAAATAACACACAAGGAGATTCCCATAAGGATAACAGCTGACCTTTCAATAGAAACTCTTCAGACCAGAAGGGAATGGCAGGACATACTTAAAGTAATGAAAGAGAATAACCTACAACCCAGATTACTGTACCCAGCAAGGATCTCATGCAGATATGAAGGAGAATTCAAAAGCTTTACAGACAAGCAAAAGCTGAGAGAATTCAGCACCACCAAACCAGCTCTTCAACAAATGCTGCAGGATCTTCTGTAGACAGGAAACACAGAAAAGGTGTATAAACTCGAACCCAAAACAACAAAGTAAATGGCAATAGGCTCACACTTATCAACAATTACCTTAAATGTAAATGGATTGAATGCCCCAACCAAAAGACAAAGACTGGCTGAATGGATACAAAAACAAGACCCTATATATGCTGTCTACAAGAGACCCACCTCAAAACAAAGGACACATACAGACTGAAAATGAAGGGCTGGAAAAAGATATTTCATGCAAATGGAGACCCAAAGAAAGCAGGAGTAGCAATACTCATATCAGATTAAATAGACTTTGAAATAAAGGCTGTGAAAAGAGACAAAGAACACTAAATAATGATCAAAAGATGAATCCAAGAAGAAGATATAACAATTATAAGTATATATGCACCCAACATAGGAGCACCACAATATGTAAGGCAAATGCTAACAAGTATGAAAGGGGAAATTAACAGTAACACAATAATAGTGGGAGACTTTAATACCCCACTCACACCTATGGATAGATCAACTAAACAGAAAATTAGCAAAGGAAACACAAACTTTAAATGATACAATGGGCCAGTTAGACCTAATTGATATGTATATGTCATTTCACCCCAAAATAATGAATTTCATCTTTTTCTCAAGTGCACACAGAACCTTCTCCAGGCTAGATCGCATCCTGGGCCATAAATCTAGCCTTGGTAAATTCAAAATAATTGAAATCATTCCAAGCATCTTTTCTGATCACAATGTGGTAAGATTAGATGTCAACAACAGGAAAAAAAAAAAAAAACAACTATTAAAAATACAAACATGGAGGCAAAACAACATGCTTCTGAATAACCAACAAATCATGGAAGAAATCAAAAAGGAAATTAAAATATGCATAGAAATGAATGAAAATGAAAACACAACAACCCAAAACCTATGGGTAAAAGCAGTGCTAAGGGGAAGGTTCATAGCAATATAAGCTTACCTTAAGAAACAAGAGAAAAATCAAATAAATAGCCTAACTCTACACCTAAAGCAACTAGAGAAAGAAGAAATGAAGAACACCAGGGTTAGTAGAAGGAAACAAATCATAAAAATTAGGGCAGAAATAAGTGAAAAAGAAACAAAGGAGACCATAGCAAAAATCAACAAAGCTAAAATCTCGTTCTTTGAGAAGATAAATAGACAAACCATTAGCCAGACTCATCAAGAAAAAAAGGGAGAAGAATCAAATCAACAAAATTAGAAATGAAAATGGAGAAATCACAACAGATGACACAGAAATACAAAGGATCATAAAAGACTACTATCAGCAACCATATGCCAATGAAATGGACAACTTGGAAGAAATGGACAAATTCTTAGAAAAGTATAACTTTCCAAAACTGAACCAGAAAGAAATAAAAAACCTTAACAGACCCATCACAAGCACAGAAATTGAAACTGTTATCAGAACTCTTCCAACAAACAAAAGCCCAGGACCAGATGGCTTCACAGCTGAATTCTACCAAAAATTTAAAGAAGAGCTAACACCTATCCTACTCAAACTCTCCTAGAAAATTGCAGAGGAAGATAAACTTCCAAACTCATTCTATGAGGCCACCAGCACCCTAATACCAAAACCTGACGAAGATGCCACACACACACACACACACACACACACAAAGAAAACTACAGGCCAATAACACTGATGAACATAGATGCAGAAATCCTTAACAAAATTCTAGCAAACAGAATCCAACAACATACTAAAAGGATCATACATCATGATCAAGTGGGCTTTATCCCAGGGATGCAAGGATTCTTCAATATTTGCAAATCAATCAACGTGATACACCACATTAACAAATTGAAAGATAAAATCCACATGATTATCTCAATAGATGCAGAGAAAGCCTTTGACAAAATTCAACATCCATTTATGATAAAAACCCTCCAGAAAGCAGGAATAGAAGGAACATACCTCAACATGATAAAAGCCATATATGATAAACCCACAGCAAACATTATTCTCAGTGGTGAAAAATTGAAAGCATGTCTCCTAAAATCAGGAACAAAACAAGGGTGTCCACTCTCACCACTACAATTCAACATAATTTTGGAACTTTTAGCCACAGCAATCAGAGAAGAAAAAGAAATAAAAGGAATCCAGATTGGAAAAGAAGAAGTAAAACTCTCACTGTTTGCAGATGACATGATCCTCTACATAGAAAACCCTAAAGACTCCATCAGAAAATTACTAGAGCTAATCAATGAATATAGTAAAATTGCAGGATATAAAATTAACACACAGAAATCCCTTGCATTCCTATACACTAACAATGAGAAAACAGAGAAATTAAGGAAACAATTCCATTCACCATTGCAACAAAAAGAATAAAATACTTAGGAGTAAATCTATCTAAAGAAATAAAAGACCTATATATAGAAAACTATAAGACACTGATGAAAGAAATCAAAGATGACACAAATAGATGGAGTAATATACCATGTTCATGGATCAGAAGAATCAATATAGTGAAAATGAGTATACTACCCAAAGCAATCTATAGATTTAATGCAATCCCTATCAAGCTACCAATAGTATTTTTCACAGAAATAGAACAAATAATTTCACAATTTGTATGGAAATACAAAAAGCCACAAATAGTCAAAGCAATATTTTTTTCTGTTTTTTCAAAGCAATCTTGAGAAAGAAGAATGGAACTGGAGGAATCAATCTACCTGACTTCAGACTATACAATAAAGCTACAGTCATCAAGACAGTATGGTACTGGCACAAAGAAAGAAATACAGATCAGTGGAACAAAATAGAAAGCCCAAAGATAAATCCACCAACCTATGGACACCTTATCTTTGACAAAGGAGGCAAGAATATACAACGGAGAAAAGACAATCTCTTTAACAAGTGGTGCTGAGAAAACTGATCAAGCACTTGTAAAAGAATGAAACTAGAAAACTTTCTAACACCATACACAAAAATAAACTCAAAATGGATTCAAGATCTAAATGTAAGACCAGAAACTATAAAACTCCTAGAGGAAAATATAGGCAAAACACTCTCTGACATTAATCACAGCAGGATCCTCTATGACCCACCTCCCAGAGTAATGGAAATAATAGCAAAAGTAAACAAATGAGACTTAATTAAACTTAAAAGCTTTTGCACAACGAAGGAAACTATAAACAAGATGAAAAGACAGTCTTCCGAACAGGAGAAAATAATAGCAAATGAAGCAACTGACAAAGAATTAATCTCAAAAATATACAAGCAGCTTCTGCAGCTCAGTACCAGAAAAATAAACGACCCAATCAAAAAATGGGCCAAAGAACTAAACAGACATTTCTCCAAAGAAGACATGTAGATGGCTAACAAACACATGAAAACATGCTCAACATCACTCATTATCAGAGAAATGCAAATCAAAACCATAATGAGGTACCATCTCACGCCAGTCAGAATGGCTGCTATCAAAAAGTCTACCAACAATAAATGCTGGAGAGGATGTGGAGAAAAGGGAACCCTCTTACACTGTTGGTGGGAATGCAAACTAGAACAGTCACTATGGAGAACAGTGTGGAGATTCCTTAAAAAACTGGAAATAGAACTGCCATATGACCCAGCAATCCCATTGCTGGGCATACACACCAAGGAAACCAGAATTGAAAGAGACACATGTACCCCAATGTTCATCACAACACTGTTTACAATAGCCAGGACATGGAAGCAACCTAGATGTCCATCAGCAGATGAATGGATAAGAAAATCGTGGTACATATACACAATGGAATATTACTCAGCCATTAAAAAGAATGTATTTGAGTCAGTTCTAATGAGATGAATGAAACTGGAGCCTATTATACAGAGTGAAGTCAGAAAGAAAAACACCAATACAGTATACTAAGGCATATATATGAAATTTAGAAAGATGGTAACAATGACCCTATATGCGAGACAGCAAAAGAGACACAGATTTAAAGAACAGTCTTTTGGATTCTGTGGGAGAAGGCGAGGGTGGGATGATTTGAGAGAATAGCATTGAAACATATATGTTACCATATGTGAAACAGATCACCAGCCCAGGTTTGATGCATGAGACAGGGTGCTCTGGGCTGGTACACTGGGATGACCCTGAGGGATGGAATGGGGAGGGAGATGGGATGGGGGTTCAGGATGGGGAACACATGTACACCCATGACTGATTCATGTCAATGTATGGCAAAAACCACTACAATATTGTAAAGTAATTAGCCTCCAATTAAAATAAATTAATTAATTTAAAAAAGAAATCTCATAAACAGGAAAAATTATGACATTTTTTATAACACACTAACTATAACTAACTTTTTTAAGTTTTGTATATATTGTGAATAACAAAAAGTATAGTCCACTACTGAGTGACTGAACTGATAGTCCATTAAAAATATCCAATGCATAAAATTACTGGCTAAGTATTCTTCCCTTCTAGATGCTCCATGCACATTCTCTCATTGTCCATTGCAGTAGCTACCTCTTTTTACACAGGTTTTTCTGGAAATTCTACTTCCAAAATACTGTGCAAGAATGTCAGCTTTTACTAGGTTGAAGAAACAATGCTTCCTTTTCTTGGTAATTTCCTTTAGGACTTCAGATGGTGCTGAGATAGACTGAGCCTCCCAAAGCTGCATTGTTGACACACACTATGTGAATAATGGGAAAGTTTAACTTTTTAAAAGGTCAAGACATACAATACATACTTAATAATTCTATCCTTGTTGAAATAACACTCAATATTTGAAAAATTCTTATGGACTGAGAGCCATCCAAGTTCAGAAAACAAAGAAATGGGATGGAGGAGAATACTTATTACTTTAAACAAATTCATAATAAGAACAAAGAAATTGAGATGAGAAGGAAATATTTCATTTGGATAAAAAATAATATAGGAAAATCTATGATAACCTGATTGAAAACAAACAAACAAAAAAAGAAAACTGAAAAATCCATTTATATTTCAAGTCTGAAGAGAAGTTTTTGTACCAGAGTCATCTCTTCTCAACTCAGGAAGTGTCCATCTCTCTACTAGGTTTAGAGTTTCACTTCAATGCTCATTCCTTATCCAGAGTTGCAAAGAAAATCCTTTCCAACCATGTCGATTATTTATCACCTGGACTCATTTCTGAAAAATCCAACAAACTGTGGAGCTATAAGAATATTCCCTTGGCATATAAAAATGTTTATCTTTTATAAAATTATCTTCACATGACACATGAGGACCAAAAGTAAGGTACAGAAATGAAAATAAACAGTTTAGTTAGAAAAGAAGTCTGAGCATATTGCTTATCTAAATCTTCAGTTTGACCAATCACTTTTCTGGCTCTGAAGTTACACTTTTGAGAAGAATAACAATTAAGAGGCCTTTGGAAAAAAACACTCACATTAAGAGCAAGATTATGAATACCCTTATTTTTCATGAAAGTTCTTTGATGAGTAATAAAAAACTAAAAGACAATAAACAAAAGAAAAGGTTAATATTTTAGGAATAGCTTTACTAGATAGTGAGGTTATAGTTAATGTATAATGAGCTTTTACAAATCAATAAGAAAAAGCAATAACTTTAATCTTAAAGAGAAGGCAAAAATTACATAGGAAATTTGTGAAGGAAGAAACACAAAGTATTACAAAGACATGATCAATACAACTAAGAAGTTAATAAAAACTAAAACAACATGTCATTTTTAACATATCAGATTAGTATAAGTCTTAATGATAATACATGTTGGTAAAGGTATGGGAAAAACAGGCACTCAGACAAGTGATACAAGATGTTTTTTTTTTTTAAATTTCCTTTTTGATTTTTTCATTTACCCATTGATTGTTTAGTTGCTTGTTGTTTCAGTTCAGTTCAGTCACTCAGTCGTCTGACACTTTGCAACCCCATGGACTGCAACACGCCAGGTCTCCCTGTCCCTCGACAACTCCCAGTTTACTCAAACTCATGTCCATTGAGTCAGTGATGCCATTCAGCCATCTCATCTTCTGTCATCCCCCTCTCCTCCTGCCTTCAATCTTTTCCAGCATTAGTCTCCACATATTTGTATATTTTCCAAGTTTGTTCCTAAAATTGATTTCTAATTCCTATACCATTGTAGTCAAAAAAGATACCTGATGCTATTTCAGTCTTCTTAATTTCTTGAGATTTATTCTATAGCCTAACATGTGATCTATCCTGGAAAATGTATCATGTGCACTTGAAAAGAATGTGTTCTGTTGTAGTTCAATGAAATATTCTGTATATACCTATTAAATTCATTGCTATAATGTATCATTTAAGGCCAGTGTTTCCTTTTTGCTTCTGTCTGGATGATCTATCAATTGATTGATCTTAGTAGTATTTTTTGGATATGTCTCCCCAGGCAAGGGCAACAAAAGCAAAAATAAACAAATGGGACTACATCAAATTAGAAAGCTTTTGCACAGTGAACAAAACAAAAAGGCAGCCTACTGAATGAGAGACAATATTTGCAAACTATGCAACCAATAAGGGGTGGATATCCAAAATATATGAAGAATTTATACAACTCAATATTTTTTAAAAAACACCCAATTATAAAATTGGCAGAGGATCTGAGCAGACATTTTTTAAAGAAGACATACAGATGGCCAACAAACACATAAAAAGGTATTCAACATCACTGATCATCAGAGAAATATAAATCAAAATCATGATGAGATACCACCACCTTATACCTATTAGAATGGCTATTATCAAAAAGACAAAAAAAAAAAAAAAAAAAAAAACACGATTGGTGAGGATGCAGAAAAAAGAGAACCGTCATACACTGTTGGTGGGAATGTAAATTAGTATAGCCACAGTGGAAAACAGTACAGACGTTTCTTAAAACTTAAAAAATAGAACTACTATACAGTCCAGCCATTCCACTTCTGGGTATTTATCTAAAGAAAATTAAAATACTAATTCAAAAAGATATAGGTACTCCTATGTTCAGTTCAGTTCAGGTGCTTAGTCGTGTCCAACTCTTTGCGACCCCATGGACTGCAGCACGCCAGGCCTCCCTGTTCATCACCAACTCCCAGAGTTTACCCAAACCCATGTCCATCGAGTCGGTGATGCCATCCAGCCATCTCATCCTCTGTAGTCCCCTTCTCCTCTTGCCCCCAATCCCTCCCAGCATCAGGGTCTTTTCCAATGAGTCAGCTCTTTGCATGAGGTGGCCAAAGTATTGGAGTTTCAGCTTCAGCATCAGTCCCTCCAATGAACACCTGTGTTCATGGAAGCACTATCTACAGTAGCCAAGACATGGAAGCAACCTAAGTACCCACTGAAAGACGAATGGATAAGGAAGATGTTATATATGTACATATACATTACTCAGTCATGAAAAATAATTAAGTCTGGCCATTTGCTTCAACATGAGTGGCCTAGAGGGTATTATGCTTAGTGAAATAAGTTAGAGAAAAAAAAAATACTATATGACTTAACTTACATGTGGAATCTAAAAGATAAATGAAACAAAACAGATTCGTAGACACAGAGGACGAACTTGTGGTTGCCATAGAAGAGGTGGACGGGGGATTGATCAAAGCGGGTGAAGAGGATTAAGAAGTACAGACTTCTAGCTATAAAGTAAATAAGTCACAGGGATGTCATGTACAATATAGACAGTATAATCAGTAGTATTATAATAACTTAGTATGATGACAGATGGTAACTAGACTTATCAAGCAGATCATTCCATAATATATAAAAACATCAAATCATTGTTGTATACCTGAAACTAATATAATATTGTATGTCAGTTATAATTCAATAAAAAATAATACCATGTTTCTGAGCAAAAGCTAGCCTAATACACCAAAATCTTTAAAAATTGCAACACTTTTCCCCCAGAATTTTTAATTTAAAAATTTGTACTAAGGAAACAACTGTACAAGAAAGCAAAGTAATATCTATAGGATATTCTTTACAGCTCTGTTTAAAATATCAAAACTTTAGAACTAGTCAAAGTATGTATTAATAATAAACTGGTTAAATGAATCATGGTAAACCATAAAACAATGCTTAGGAGAGAAGTATGCAATCAGTACATTAAATACAAATAGTACAGTAAAGATATTAGGATCCAATTTCTGTGAAATAAAAAAATGTGGATGTGGGCATATAGATGCAACAAATATCTCTGGAAATAAACTTATATACCAAGAAATAGTTGTTGAAAGAATGAGCCAATAAATATGTTAGCCATGGTTATCTTCAGGTATCAGTGCTACAGATAATTTTGTTTCTCTAATTTACATTTTGAATTCTCCTTAAAAATTAAGTGGATTCACTTTATCTAATTTCAAGGAAATTTGTCAATGTAAAGGGCCAAGAGGAACTAAATGAAGTCAGATCTCTGGCTTTCTTCTACTATAGGTGAAAGAATGCAGGGAGATAAATGTGCCTGGAGTCTTAAGAAAACTGATGATTGATCTAATAAAAGGATGAAAGAATTTATTCAAATAAAATTCCTGCCTTTGAAGCTAAGGTCAGTCAAAACTCTAGATTCTAATATATGCAGGTTATGCAAGTAAAATCTGCCCGAAGGTAGCTTTCGTTGACACACCCAATTTTAAGAAACATCATTTTGTACTCGAGAGAAAATTTGCTTTCTTGGTATAATTCCTCCTTTTTTTCAACCTACACTGGCTTTCTTAGCCATGTTTGAACCTCTCTCCCTTCACCTACATGACAAAATGCCAAAGTCCTAGATTCTACTCTAAAGGAAGATTTTACTGACTTGGATACAACTTTTTTTAAAGCAATATAGATTCTCCACATTCAGCTTCAGATTGTATGAAAATGGGAAAAACTGTATGAAGTCAGAAATTGAGAGCATGTGTCAGAAATCAGAGCCCATCTTAACAAATTATTAACTAAAGTCTGGATAACTAAAAGGCTTCTTCCCTATCGTTAGAACAGACAAAGTTAATTGTGCCCAGTATGTAGGATTGTACAAAGTGCCAAGAATAAAGAATGAACAAGAAACAGCCTTCAAATTAAAAAAGAATAATAATAATCCTGTGGTATAATTTGAACAGAGCCTCTCAGGAGCAATCAGTTCTGCTGGGGGGAGGGGCACATAAAAGGTGGAGATCTTTGAGATGGACTTTAGAAAGTGAATATGCATTCCCCAAGGGTAACGCAGGGAAGTAGGGCTTCCCTGGTGGTTCAGTTGGTAAAGAATCTGCCTGCAATGCAGGACACAGGGGTTTAATCCCTGGGTTGGGAAGATCTCCTGGAGAATCCCATGGATAGAGGAGCTTGGTGAGCTACAGACCACGGGATCGCAAGAGTTGGGCATGACTCAGTGACTAAACCACCACCATCAAGTGTAAAAAGGCTGAAACAGTATTTCAGGCAGAGAGACCAGCAGGCACAAAGGCAAGGAGGCAGATGAATACCTGCAATAGTAGGTGTGGCATGGTTCTAACTCAGCAGAAGAATTTGAAAATGATGGCAGAAAGCGCATTTGAACTGAATAGTAAATTAACAGTTACCTAGCTAGTTCAGTTTATAGGTGGCTGAGTTTCAGAAACCTAAAGACCTCTATGTTTAAATGATTGGTGATTGTCTTTAAACTAGGTCTTTGTCCAGTTGTAGTGGTAATCGCCTTTATTCTCACCTGGAATCTGTTTTTTTTCCCTGCCAAGAAAGGAGTCATTTCACTTTGCTTCTCTCCTCTTTGGTTCTTGCCATTTATGCTTTGCAGACACGTGGACACGCCCTTTGAGCCAGGATTTCAATGAAAAAAACCTAGCCAACTCAGTTTTAACATTGTCATTGGCAGTGTTAACATGGAGACAGTCGCCTTCTTGTTGCTCAATAGGGTGAGACTTCATAAAAGGCTTGGGCATGTGCATGGAGCCAACATGTCTGGCTTCAGCCACCTCCTTCTCCTCCATTGCCAAAGAAGCAGATGCCAAGGAACCATCTCCTCATTGTTCTCTTGCATAAATGGGCCTACTGCCCATCTGGGGAGGGTGGCGCCTAGGCATTTACGTGACCTGTTGTGCAAGGGTGGGGTTACTGTCTGAAATCCCTGCTCTTAAAAACTGGGGAAAGAAGGGCCCTTCTAAGGAACTGAAGAAAAAGAAAAGGAATTGACCTGTAAGCCTGCTGGCTGCTGTAAATGGGAAAGAATACTAGAGCATGTTACTGCTAGCAAAGACAGCTGAAGAAAACGCAGCCCAGGCCCATCAGAAACGTGAACACTGCCAGCCCCTCACTTGGCTGTCCAGCATCAAGAGGCCACCTCACTTTTCTTTTGACCAGACACACACAGTCAAGCTCTTCTGAATCTGGCATCACAGATGTTGAGACATATTTTTGCAGAGCGGTTTATGGTGACATTTATGAGCTGTATGCCTCACAGTGATCTCTCAAGGTGAGTGGAGGCAATCCAACAGATGGGGAAGCCAAGGTGTTGGGAGCCCCAGCACAAGCCCCAGCAGGTAGACGCCCAAGAAAGGGAGTGACAAACCAACAGACTGTTGAGACCAACAAATGTAACTCCTAACTGGGATGTGTTTGTCTCTGTGAGAGAAGAAAAGTGTATATAGGGAGACAAGTTGGATAAAGGTAAACATTGAGGGAAAAACATAGGAGGCAAATCTAAATCAAACCTATCTTTAATATGCAGCCAACCCAAAGCATGAAAAAGTAGATTACAGAAATGTTACAAATAGCCTATATATTTTCTGTTCCTATAAATGTGTGTGTGCATGCTTAGTTGTTCGGTCATGTCCAACTTTTTGCAACCCTATAGACTAACCTGCCAGCCTCCTCTGTCCGTGGGATTTCCCAGGCAAGGATACTGGAGTGGGTTACCATTTCCTTCTCCAAGGGATCTTCCTGACCCAGGGATCAAACCTGCATTTCCTGTGTCTCCGGCATTGTAGGCAAATTCTTTACCCACTGAACCATTAGGGAAGCCTGATTGCTAGAAATAGTTTGCTAGTTCACTAATGAGGAAACTGTTTCCACCCAAACTGAGAGGAAAAGGTAATTTCAAAGATATTAGACATGCAGGCCAAATTCAGTTTCAGCCAAAGAAAGAGCAGAAGTTCAAAGTCAGATTGAGATGTACTTGATGACTTCAGGGATGACCCATATGTTGCCCAGGTAGGTTTGGTGGTTGCATTTCTGTCTGTGGCCTGGTCAGAGGACTTCTTTATAATAACACTTTGGCTTAGAGAGCCTAGGTACACAGGTACTCTCTTTAAAGCATCATGTCACATTACTACCATACGAGAGTCTGGGTAAAGATCTATTTTCCATCAAAAAAAAATTTAATTTTTTACTAAACTCCTCTAGCAAGATAACTGTTTTTAAACAACTTACTTTTGGAGGTGGTTTAAGCAAGTCTCTGAGACAAAGGTTAAGATGTGTCATGTCACTTTTTTTGTAAGGACATTTTTAACAGCAGTTTTTTTTTCCTCTCTAAAATCTTGATTCAATCCTATTTGCCGTCAGTGAGATATAAAGAGACTGCACAGCATAGTCAAGAGACCATTGACAACCTTGTCAGAAAGGAGGTCATATCTCACCATGCGAACTGCAGTCAAGAATAAATTTCAGGTACTGGGATTCTGCTCTTCAGATCTTAGCTCATGTTGTCTCTATTGTGAATGCAGCCTACTCAAAGCCATATTCTTCCTTTTTTAAGCCTTATTAAGTTTTTCATCTGCCTGGGTCATTGGAAGCATCATGTCAGAATTCAGGCCAACCTGAAATTGGATCCTAGCTCCCAGCTTACAAGCTTGGGGACCTTGAGCTTCCTTCCATTTTCTGTTTGTTTTTTTTTCCAGGGCTTTTCTTCCTTGCTATATTAAAAATGACATAGGATAATTGTGAAGGCAAACCAAAGAGTTATATTAAGGCAAATAGTGAGTGGTACGTGGCACCATGATCCAATCACATGCTAAAAAAGAACCGTGGGTACTGTCCTTGACTCGCTCCTCTCTCTCCAGCCCTGTCCACCCCTTCCTCCCCACACTGCTTCACCCTAATGCAGTCTCTGTGCTGCCACCAGGCCGTTCCTTCTGGGCCACAAGTGTGATCCTGTTGTTGCCTGCCTTAACTTCTTCATTATCTCCCACTGCACTCAGGATTAAGTCAAGCACCTCACCACCTGGCTCCAGCACCCCTGCCTCTCCAGTCTCTGGCTCTATCATCCCCCATCCCTGTTTCTTCTTTTCTCTCCCTTAACTCCCTCTGTTCCAACCTTACTGAACTATTCAGAGTAGTTAATATTAGAATTACCTAGCATTTCTTTTAAGTGCCACCTCTTCTTGAAAACCTTCCCTCACTCATCCCCTCACCCCACCCAGTATGAGTTGAAAGCCCTTCCCAAAGTCTCCCAAAGTATGCTCCCCTCAATTATAGCACATGTTTCTCTAGGTAGTCTTTTCTGTCTGTGTAATCCCACTACCTTACACAGTGCTTGGCGTGTGGGACGCCCTTCGTGGTTGTGCATGAGTACATGAATGAACTCATATACTTAAGACAGGGTCAAATGCATAGGAGGCATTCAGTAAGTGTGCTTTGCTTCCTTCTTTCTAGAATCAGGCCCAGAATCAAAGGATTTCTGAGATGGTGACTGTTCTCTGAGAACGGCGGTGACATTTTGTCCTCCTTTTATTCATCTCAGGACATAGCTACCTGCTTTTGCTCTGTGTCAGGGTCTGTCCTGGGTCTGGGTCTCAGATCCCCTCCTCCACCCACTCTCCTTCTGTCCCTGTCTCTCTGTCAGACTCTCCGCGTCTCCCTTCCTGTTTCCCTATCTCTTTCTCTCC